>NW_027175427.1:0-344166 GCF_028021215.1 Eschrichtius robustus
TTAGGAAATCTATTGGAGGCAGAAGCAGTCAAGGGTAGCTTAGGGTTAGGGTTAGGGTTAGGGTACGGCTTAGGGTACGGGTTCAGTTACGGGTTCGGTACGGGTTCGGGTACGGCGTAGGGTATGGGTTAGGGTTAGGGTTAGGGTTAGTTTGAAGGTTAGGGCTCGGTTTAGGGTACGGGTTAGGATTAGGGTTCGTGTTAGGGTTAGGTTAGGGGTTAGGGTTAGGGTACGCGTTAGGTTTAGGGTAGTTATTAAACTATCCCACTCTCTAGATACCCCTTAGCACGTCAAGGAATATTATTTGGGGGTCCAGCCATGGAGAAGAGTTTAGACACTAGGAGAAGATAAGGAACACACCCATTATCCTGAAATCACATTAGGATTCTCTTTTTAACCTGTTCCTTAATACACTAGTGCTTAGGAAATCTATTGGAGGCAGAAGCAGTCAAGGGTAGCTTAGGGTTAGGGTTAGGGTACGGGTTCGGGTACGGGTTCGGGTACGGGTTCGGGTACGGCGTAGGGTATGGGTTAGGGTTAGGGTTAGGGTTAGTTTGAGGGTTAGGGCTCGGTTTAGGGTACGGGTTAGGATTAGGGTACGTGTTAGGGTTAGTGTAGGGGTTAGGGTTAGGGTACGCGTTAGGGTTACGGTAGTTATTAAACCTATCCCACTCTCTAGATACCCCTTAGCACGTCAAGGAATATTATTTGGGGGTCCAGCCATGGAGAAGAGTTTAGACACTAGGAGAAGATAAGGAACACACCCATTATCAAGAAATCACATTAGGATTCTCTTTTTAACCTGTTCCTTAAAACACTAGTGCTTAGGAAATCTATTGGAGGCAGAAGCAGTCAAGGGTAGCTTAGGGTTAGGGTTAGGGTTAGGGTACGGCTTAGGGTACGGGTTCGGGTACGGGTTCGGGTACAGGTTTGGGTATGGCGTAGGGTATGGGTTAGGGTTAGGGTTAGTGTTAGTTTGAGGGTTAGGGCTCGGTTTAGGGTACGGGTTAGGATTAGTGTACGTGTTAGGGTTAGGGTAGAGGTTAGGGTTAGGGTACGCGTTAGGGTTACGGTAGTTATTAAACCTATCCCACTCTCTAGATACCCCTTATCACGTCAAGGAATATTATTTGGGGGTCCAGCCTTGGAGAAGAGTTTAGACACTAGGAGAAGATAAGGAACACACCCATTATCAAGAAATCACATTAGGATTCTCTTTTTAACCTGTTCCTTAAAACACTAGTGCTTAGGAAATCTATTGGAGGCAGAAGCAGTCAAGGGTAGCTTAGGGTTAGTGTTAGGGTTAGGGTTAGGGTTAGGGTTAGGGTACGGCTTAGGGTACGGGTTCGGGTACGGGTTCGTGTACGGCGTAGAGTATGGGTTAGGGTTAGGTTTAGGGTTAGTTTGAAGGTTAGGGCTCGGTTTAGGGTACGGGTTAGGATTAGGGATCGTGTTAGGGTTAGGGTAGGGGTTAGGGTTAGGGTACGCGTTAGGGTTAGGGTAGTTATTAAACCTATCCCACTCTCTAGATACCCCTTAGCACGTCAAGAAATATTATTTGGGGGTCCAGCCATGGAGAAGAGTTTAGACAATAGGAGAAGATAAGGAACACACCCATTATCCTGAAATCACATTAGGATTCTCTTTTTAACCTGTTCCTTAAAACACTAGTGCTTAGGAAATCTATTGTAGGCAGAAGCAGTCAAGGGTAGCTTAGGGTTAGTGTTAGGATTAGGGTTAGGGTTAGGGTACGGCTTAGGGTACGGGTTCGGGTACTGGTTCGGGTACGGCGTAGGGTATGGGTTAGGGTTAGGGTTAGGGTTAGTTTGAGGGTTAGGGCTCGGTTTAGGTTACGGGTTAGGATTAGGGTACGTGTTAGGGTTAGGGTAGGGGATAGGGTTAGGGTACGCGTTAGGGTTAGGGTAGTTATTAAACCTATCCCACTCTCTAGATACCCCTTAGCACGTCAAGGAATATTAATTGGGGGTCCAGCCATGGAGAAGAGTTTAGACACTAGGAGAAGATAAGGAACACACCCATTATCAAGAAATCACATTAGGATTCTCTTTTTAACCTGTTCCTTAAAACACTAGTGCATAGGAAATCTATTGGAGGCAGAAGCAGTCAAGGGTAGCTTAGGGTTAGGGTTAGGGTTAGGGTACGGCTTAGGGTACGGGTTCAGTTACGGGTTCGGGTACGGGTTCGGGTACGGCGTAGGGTATGGGTTAGGGTTAGGGTTAGGGTTAGTTTGAAGGTTAGGGCTCGGTTTAGGGTACGGGTTAGGATTAGGGTTCGTGTTAGGGTTAGGTTAGGGGTTAGGGTTAGGGTACGCGTTAGGTTTAGGGTAGTTATTAAACCTATCCCACTCTCTAGATACCCCTTAGCACGTCAAGGAATATTATTTGGGGGTCCAGCCATGGAGAAGAGTTTAGACACTAGGAGAAGATAAGGAACACACCCATTATCCTGAAATCACATTAGGATTCTCTTTTTAACCTGTTCCTTAATACACTAGTGCTTAGGAAATCTATTGGAGGCAGAAGCAGTCAAGGGTAGCTTAGGGTTAGGGTTAGGGTTAGGGTTAGTGTTAGGGTACGGGTTCCGGTACGGGTTCGGGTACGGCATTCGGTATGGGTTAGGGTTAGGGTTAGGGTTAGTTTGAGGGTTAGGGCTCGGTTTAGGGTACGGGTTAGGATTAGGGTACGTGTTAGGGTTAGGGTAGGGGTTAGGGTTAGGGTACGCGTTAGGGTTAGGGTAGTTATTAAACCTATCCCACTCTCTAGATACCCCTTAGCACGTCAAGGAATATTATTTGGGGGTCCAGCCATGGAGAAGAGTTTAGACACTAGGAGAAGATAAGGAACACACCCATTATCAAGAAATCACATTAGGATTCTCTTTTTAACCTGTTCCTTAAAACACTAGTGCTTACGAAATCTATTGGAGGCAGAAGCAGTCAAGGGTAGCTTAGGGTTAGGGTTAGGGTTAGGGTTAGGGTACGGGTTCGGGTACGGGTTCGGGTACGGGTTCGGGTACGGCGTAGGGTATGGGTTAGGGTTAGGGTTAGGGTTAGTTTGAGGGTTAGGGCTCGGTTTAGGGTACGGGTTAGGATTAGGGTACGTGTTAGGGTTAGTGTAGGGGTTAGGGTTAGGGTACGCGTTAGGGTTACGGTAGTTATTAAACCTATCCCACTCTCTAGATACCCCTTAGCACGTCAAGGAATATTATTTGGGGGTCCAGCCATGGAGAAGAGTTTAGACACTAGGAGAAGATAAGGAACACACCCATTATCAAGAAATCACATTAGGATTCTCTTTTTAACCTGTTCCTTAAAACACTAGTGCTTAGGAAATCTATTGGAGGCAGAAGCAGTCAAGGGTAGCTTAGGGTTAGGGTTAGGGTTAGGGTACGGCTTAGGGTACGGGTTCGGGTACAGGTTCGGGTACAGGTTTGGGTATGGCGTAGGGTATGGGTTAGGGTTAGGGTTAGGGTTAGTTTGAGGGTTAGGGCTCGGTTTAGGGTACGGGTTAGGATTAGTGTACGTGTTAGGGTTAGGGTAGAGGTTAGGGTTAGGGTACGCGTTAGGGTTACGGTAGTTATTAAACCTATCCCACTCTCTAGATACCCCTTATCACGTCAAGGAATATTATTTGGGGGTCCAGCCTTGGAGAAGAGTTTAGACACGAGGAGAAGATAAGGAACACACCCATTATCAAGAAATCACATTAGGATTCTCTTTTTAACCTGTTCCTTAAAACACTAGTGCTTAGGAAATCTATTGGAGGCAGAAGCAGTCAAGGGTAGCTTAGGGTTAGTGTTAGGGTTAGGGTTAGGGTTAGGGTTAGGGTACGGCTTAGGGTACGGGTTCGGGTACGGGTTCGTGTACGGCGTAGAGTATGGGTTAGGGTTAGGTTTAGGGTTAGTTTGAAGGTTAGGGCTCGGTTTAGGGTACGGGTTAGGATTAGGGATCGTGTTAGGGTTAGGGTAGGGGTTAGGGTTAGGGTACGCGTTAGGGTTAGGGTAGTTATTAAACCTATCCCACTCTCTAGATACCCCTTAGCACGTCAAGGAATATTATTTGGGGGTCCAGCCATGGAGAAGAGTTTAGACAATAGGAGAAGATAAGGAACACACCCATTATCCTGAAATCACATTAGGATTCTCTTTTTAACCTGTTCCTTAATACACTAGTGCTTAGGAAATCTATTGTAGGCAGAAGCAGTCAAGGGTAGCTTAGGGTTAGGGTTAGGATTAGGGTTAGGGTTAGGGTACGGCTTAGGGTACGTGTTCGGGTACTGGTTCGGGTACGGCGTAGGGTATGGGTTAGGCTTAGGGTTAGGGTTAGTTTGAGGGTTAGGGCTCGGTTTAGGTTACGGGTTAGGATTAGGGTACGTGTTAGGGTTAGGGTAGGGGTTAGGGTTAGGGTACGCGTTAGGGTTAGGGTAGTTATTAAACCTATCCCACTCTCTAGATACCCCTTAGCATGTCAAGGAATATTATTTGGGGGTCCAGCCATGGAGAAGAGTTTAGACACTAGGAGAAGATAAGGAACACACCCATTATCAAGAAATCACATTATGATTCTCTTTTTAACCTATTCCTTAAAACACTAGTGCTTAGGAAATCTATTGGAGGCAGAAGCAGTCAAGGGTAGCTTAGGGTTAGGGTTAGGTTTAGGGTTAGGGTTAGGGTTAGGGTACGGCTTAGTGTACGGGTTGGGGTACGGGTTCGGGTATGGCGTAGTGTATGGGTTAGGTTTCGGTTAGGGTTAGTTTGAGGGTTAGGGCTCGGTTAGGGTACGGGTTAGGATTAGGGTACGTGTTAGGGTTAGGGTACGCGTTAGGGTTAGGGTAGTTATTAAACCTATCCCACTCTCTAGATAACCCTTAGCACGTCAAGGAATATTATTTGGGGGTCCAGCCATGGAGAAGAGTTTAGACACTAGGAGAAGATAAGGAACACACCCATTATCAAGAAATCACATTAGGATTCTCTTTTTAACCTGTTCCTTAAAACACTAGTGCTTAGGAAATCTATTGGAGGCAGAAGCAGTCAAGGGTAGCTTAGGGTTAGGGTTAGGTTTAGGGTTAGGGTTAGGGTTAGCGTACGGCTTAGGGTACGGTTTCGGGTACGGGTTCGTGTACGGCGTAGGGTATGGGTTAGGGTTAGCGTTAGTTTGAAGGTTAGGGCTCGGTTTAGGGTACGGTTTAGGATTAGGGTACGTGTTAGGGTTAGGGTAGGGGTTAGGGTTAGGGTACGCGTTAGGGTTAGGGTAGTTATTAAACCTATCCCACTCTCTAGATACCCCTTAGCACGTCAAGGAATATTATTTGGGGGTCCAGCCATGGAGAAGAGTTTAGACAGTAGGAGAAGATAAGGAACACACCCATTATCCTGAAATCACATTAGGATTCTCTTTTTAACCTGTTCCTTAATACACTAGTGCTTAGGAAATCTATTGGAGGCAGAAGCAGTCAAGGGTAGCTTAGGGTTAGGGTTTGGGTTAGGGTACGGCTTAGGGTACGGGTTCGGGTACGGGTTCGGGTACGGGTTTGGGTATGGCGTACGATATGGGTTAGGGTTAGGGTTAGGGTTAGTTTGAGGGTTAGGGCTCGGTTTAGGGTACGGGTTAGGATTAGGGTACGTGTTAGGGTTAGGGTAGGGGTTAGGGTTAGGGTACGCGTTAGGGTTAGGGTAGTTAGTAAACCTATCCCACTCTCTAGATACCCCTTAGCACGTCAAGGAATATTATTTGGGTGTCCAGCCATGGAGAAGAGTTTAGACACTAGGAGAAGATAAGGATCACACCCATTATCAAGAAATCACATTACGATTCTCTTTTTAACCTGTTCCTTAAAACACTAGTGCTTAGGAAATCTATTGGAGGCAGAAGCAGTCAAGGGTAGCTTAGGGTTAGGGTTAGGTTTAGGGTTAGGGTTAGGGTACGGCTTAGGGTACGGGTTCGGGTACGGGTTCGTGTACGGCGTAGGGTATGGGTTAGGGTTAGGGTTAGGGTTAGTTTGAAGGTTAGGGCTCGGTTTAGGGTACAGGTTAGGATTAGGGTTCGTGTTAGTGTTAGGGTAGGGGTTAGGGTTAGGGTACGCGTTAGGTTTAGGGTAGTTATTAAACCTATCCCACTCCCTAGATACGCCTTAGCACGTCAAGGAATATTATTTGGGGGTCCAGCCATGGAGAAGAGTTTAGACAGTAGGAGAAGATAAGGAACACACCCATTATCCTGAAATCACATTAGGATTCTCTTTTTAACCTGTTCCTTAATACACTAGTGCTTAGGAAATCTATTGGAGGCAGAAGCAGTCAAGGGTAGCTTAGGGTTAGGGTTAGGTTTAGGGTTAGTGTTAGGGTTTGGGTTAGGGTTAGGGTACGGCTTAGTGTACGGGTTCGGGTACGGGTTCGGGTATGGCGTAGGGTATGGGTTAGGGTTAGGGTTAGGGTTAGTTTGAGGGTTAGGGCTCGGTTTAGGTTACGGGTTAGGATTAGGGTACGTCTTAGGGTTAGTGTAGGGGTTAGGGTTAGGGTACGCGTTAGGGTTAGGGTAGTTATTAAACCTATCCCACTCTCTAGATAACCCTTAGCACGTCAAGGAATATTATTTGGGGGTCTAGCCATGGAGAAGAGTTTAGACACTAGGAGAAGATAAGGAACACACCCATTATCAATAAATCACATTAGGATTCTCTTTTTAACCTGTTCCTTAAAACACTAGTGCTTAGGAAATCTATTGGAGGCAGAAGCAGTCAAGGGTAGCTTAGGGTTAGGGTTTGGGTTAGGGTACGGCTTAGGGTACGGGATCGGGTACGGGTTCGGGTACGGGTTTGGGTATGGCGTACGATATGGGTTAGGGTTAGGGTTAGGGTTAGTTTGAGGGTTAGGGCTCGGTTTAGGGAACGGGTTAGGATTAGGGTACGTGTTAGGGTTAGGGTAGGGGTTAGGGTTAGGGTACGCGTTAGGGTTAGGGTAGTTATTAAACCTATCCCACTCTCTAGATACCCCTTAGCACGTCAAGGAATATTATTTGGGTGTCCAGCCATGGAGAAGAGTTTAGACACTAGGAGAAGATAAGGATCACACCCATTATCAAGAAATCACATTAGGATTCTCTTTTTAACCTGTTCCTTAAAACACTAGTGCTTAGGAAATCTATTGGAGGCAGAAGCAGTCAAGGGTAGCTTAGGGTTACGGTTAGGGTTAGGGTTAGGGTTAGCTTTAGGGTACGGCTTAGGGTACGGGTTCGGGTACGGGTTCGGGTACGGCGTAGGGTATGGGTTAGGGTTAGGGTTAGGGTTAGTTTGAGGGTTAGGGCTCGGTTTAGGGTACGGGTTAGGATTAGGGTACGTGTTAGGGTTAGGGTACGCGTTAGGGTTAGGGTAGTTATTAAACCTATCCCACTCTCTAGATACCCCTTAGCACGTCAAGGAATATTATTTGGGGGTCCAGCCATGGAGAAGAGTTTAGACACTAGGAGAAGATAAGGAACACACCCATTATCAAGAAATCACATTAGGATTCTCTTTTTAACCTGTTCCTTAAAACACTAGTGCTTAGGAAATCTATTGGAGGCAGAAGCAGTCAAGGGTAGCTTAGGGTTAGGGTTAGGGTTAGCGTACGGCTTAGGGTACGGGTTCGGTTACGGGTTCGGGTACGGGTTCGGGTACGGCGTAGGGTATGGGTTCGGTTTAGGGTTAGGGTTAGTTTGAGGGTTAGGGCTCGGTTTAGGTTACGGGTTAGGATTAGGGTACGTGTTAGGGTTAGGGTAGGGGTTAGGGTTAGGGTACGCGTTAGGGTTAGGGTAGTTATTAAACATATCCCACTCTCTAGATACCCCTTAGCACGTCAAGGTATATTATTTGGGGGTCCAGCCATGGAGAAGAGTTTAGACACTAGGAGAAGATAAGGAACACACCCATTATCAAGAAATCACATTAGGATTCTCTTTTTAACCTGTTCCTTAAAACACTAGTGCTTAGGAAATCTATTGGAGGCAGAAGCAGTCAAGGGTAGCTTAGGGTTAGGGTTTGGGTTAGCGTACGGCTTAGGGTACGGGTTCGGGTACGGGTTCGGGTACGGGTTTGGGTATGGCGTAGGATATGGGTTAGGGTTAGGGTTAGGGTTAGTTTGAGGGTTAGGGCTCGGTTTAGGGTACGGGTTAGGATTAGGGTACGTGTTAGGGTTAGGGTAGGGGTTAGGGTTAGGGTACGCATTAGGGTTAGGGTAGTTATTAAACCTATCCCACTCTCTAGATACCCCTTAGCACGTCAAGGAATATTATTTGGGTGTCCAGCCATGGAGAAGAGTTTAGACACTAGGAGAAGATAAGGAACACACCCATTATCAAGAAATCACATTAGGATTCTCTTTTTAACCTGTTCCTTAAAACACTAGTGCTTAGGAAATCTATTGGAGGCAGAAGCAGTCAAGGGTAGCTTAGGGTTAGGGTTAGGTTTAGGGTTAGGGTTAGGGTTAGGGTACGGCTTAGTGTACGGGTTCGGGTACGGGTTCGGGTATGGCGTAGTGTATGGGTTAGGGTTAGGGTTAGGGTTAGTTTGAGGGTTAGGGCTCGGTTTAGGTTACGGGTTAGGATTAGGGTACGTCTTAGGGTTAGGGTAGGGGTTAGGGTTAGGGTACGCGTTAGGGTTAGGGTAGTTATTAAACCTATCCCACTCTCTAGATAACCCTTAGCACGTCAAGGAATATTATTTGGGGGTCCAGCCATGGAGAAGAGTTTAGACACTAGGAGAAGATATGGAACACACCCATTATCAAGAAATCACATTAGGATTCTCTTTTTAACCTGTTCCTTAAAACACTAGTGCTTAGGAAATCTATTGGAGGCAGAAGCAGTCAAGGGTAGCGTAGGGTTAGGGTTAGGGTTAGGGTTAGGGTTAGCTTTAGGGTACGGCTTAGGGTACGGGTTCGGTACGGGTTCGGGTACGGCGTAGGGTATGGGTTAGGGTTAGGGTTAGGGTTAGTTTGAGGGTTAGGGCTCGGTTTAGGGTACGGGTTAGGATTAGGGTACGTGTTAGGGTTAGGGTACGCGTTAGGGTTAGGGTAGTTATTAAACCTATCCCACTCTCTAGATACCCCTTAGCACGTCAAGGAATATTATTTGCGGGTCCAGCCATGGAGAAGAGTTTAGACACTAGGAGAAGATAAGGAACACACCCATTATCAAGAAATCACATTAGGATTCTCTTTTTAACCTGTTCCTTAAAACACTAGTGCTTAGGAAATCTATTGGAGGCAGAAGCAGTCAAGGGTAGCTTAGGGTTAGGGTTTGGGTTAGCGTACGGCTTAGGGTACGGGTTCGGATACGGGTTCGGGTACGGGTTTGGGTATGGCGTACGATATGGGTTAGGGTTAGGGTTAGGGTTAGTTTGAGGGTTAGGGCTCGGTTTAGGGTACGGGTTAGGATTAGGGTACGTGTTAGGGTTAGGGTAGGGGTTAGGGTTAGGGTACGAGTTAGGGTTAGGGTAGTTATTAAACCTATCCCACTCTCTAGATACCCCTTAGCACGTCAAGGAATATTATTTGGGTGTCCAGCCATGGAGAAGAGTTTAGACACTAGGAGAAGATAAGGATCACACCCATTATCAAGAAATCACATTACGATTCTCTTTTTAACCTGTTCCTTAAAACACTAGTGCTTAGGAAATCTATTGGAGGCAGAAGCAGTCAAGGGTAGCTTAGGGTTAGGGTTAGGGTTAGGGTTAGGGTTAGGGTACGGCTTAGGGTACGGGTTCGGGTACGGGTTCGTGTACGGCGTAGGGTATGGGTTAGGGTTAGGGTTAGGGTTAGTTTGAAGGTTAGGGCTCGGTTTAGGGTACAGGTTAGGATTAGGGTTCGTGTTAGTGTTAGGGTAGGGGTTAGGGTTAGGGTACGCGTTAGGTTTAGGGTAGTTATTAAACCTATCCCACTCCCTAGATACCCCTTAGCACGTCAAGGAATATTATTTGGGGGTCCAGCCATGGAGAAGAGTTTAGACAGTAGGAGAAGATAAGGAACACACCCATTATCCTGAAATCACATTAGGATTCTCTTTTTAACCTGTTCCTTAATACACTAGTGCTTAGGAAATCTATTGGAGGCAGAAGCAGTCAAGGGTAGCTTAGGGTTAGGGTTACGGTGAGGGTTAGGGTTAGGGTATGGCTTAGGGTACGGGTTCGGGTACGGGTTCGGGTACGGCGTAGGGTATGGGTTAGGGTTAGGGTTAGGGTTAGTTTGAGGGTTAGGGCTCTGTTTAGGGTACGGGTTAGGATTAGGGTACGTGTTAGGGTTAGGGTAGGGGTTAGGGTTAGGGTACGCGTTAGGGTTAGGGTAGTTATTAAACCTATCCCACTCTCTAGATACCCCTTAGCACGTCAAGGAATATTATTTGGGTGTCCAGCCATGGAGAAAAGTTTAGACACTAGGAGAAGATAAGGAACACACCCATTATCAAGAAATCACATTAGGATTCTCTTTTTAACCTGTTCCTTAAAACACTAGTGCTTAGGAAATCTATTGGAGGCAGAAGCAGTCAAGGGTAGCTTAGGTTTAGGGTTAGGGTTAGGGCTAGGGTTAGGACACGGCTTAGGGTACGGGTTCGGGTACGGGTTCGTGAACGGCGTAGGGTATGGGTTTGGGTTAGGGTTAGGGTTAGTTTGAAGGTTAGGGCTCGGTTTAGTGTATGGGTTAGGATTAGGGTTCATGTTAGGGTTAGGGTAGGGGTTAGGGTTAGGGTACGCGTTAGGGTTAGGGTAGTTATTAAACCTATCCCACTCTCTAGATACCCCTTAGCACGTCAAGGAATATTATTTGGGGGTCCAGCCATGGAGAAGAGTTTAGACAGTAGGAGAAGATAAGGAACACACCCATTATCCTGAAATCACATTAGGATTCTCTTTTTAACCTGTTCCTTAATACACTAGTGCTTAGGAAATCTATTGGAGGCAGAAGCAGTCAAGGGTAGCTTAGGGTTAGGGTTAGGGTTAGGGTACGGCTTAGGGTACGGGTTCAGTTACGGGTTCGGGTACGGGTTCTGGTACGGCGTAGGGTATGGGTTAGGGTTAGGGTTAGGGTTAGTTTGAAGGTTAGGGCTCGGTTTAGGGTACGGGTTAGGATTAGGGTTCGTGTTAGGGTTAGGTTAGGGGTTAGGGTTAGGGTAGGCGTTAGGTTTAGGGTAGTTATTAAACCTATCCCACTCTCTAGATACCCCTTAGCACGTCAAGGAATATTATTTGGGGGTCCAGCCATGGAGAAGAGTTTAGACACTAGGAGAAGATAAGGAACACACCCATTATCAAGAAATCACATTAGGATTCTCTTTTTAACCTGTTCCTTAAAACACTAGTGCTTAGGAAATCTATTGGAGGCAGAAGCAGTCAAGGGTAGCTTAGGGTTAGGGTTAGGGTTAGGGTTAGGGTACGGGTTCGGGTACGGGTTCGGGTACGGGTTCGGGTACGGCGTAGGGTATGGGTTAGGGTTAGGGTTAGGGTTAGTTTGAGGGTTAGGGCTCGGTTTAGGGTACGGGTTAGGATTAGGGTACGTGTTAGGGTTAGGGTAGGGGTTAGGGTTAGGGTACGCGTTAGGGTTAGGGTTAGGGTTAGGGTTAGGGTTAGGGTTAGGGTTAGGGTTAGGGTTAGGGTTAGGGTTAGGGTTAGGGTTAGGGTTAGGGTTAGGGTACGGCTTAGTGTACGGGTTCGGATACGGGTTCGGGTATGGCGTAGTGTATGGGTTAGGTTTCGGTTAGGGTTAGTTTGAGGGTTAGGGCTCGGTTAGGGTACGGGTTAGGATTAGGGTACGTGTTAGGGTTAGGGTACGCGTTAGGGTTAGGGTAGTTATTAAACCTATCCCACTCTCTAGATAACCCTTAGCACGTCAAGGAATATTATTTGGGGGTCCAGCCATGGAGAAGAGTTTAGACACTAGGAGAAGATAAGGAACACACCCATTATCAAGAAATCACATTAGGATTCTCTTTTTAACCTGTTCCTTAAAACACTAGTGCTTAGGAATTCTATTGGAGGCAGAAGCAGTCAAGGGTAGCTTAGGGTTAGGGTTAGGTTTAGGGTTAGGGTTAGGGTTAGCGTACGGCTTAGGGTACGGTTTCGGGTACGGGTGCGTGTACGGCGTAGGGTATGGGTTAGGGTTAGGGTTAGTTTGAAGGTTAGGGCTCGGTTTAGGGTACGGTTTAGGATTAGGGTACGTGTTAGGGTTAGGGTAGGGGTTAGGGTTAGGGTACGCGTTAGGGTTAGGGTAGTTATTAAACCTATCCCACTCTCTAGATACCCCTTAGCACGTCAAGGAATATTATTTGGGTGTCCAGCCATGGAGAAGAGTTTAGACACTAGGAGAAGATAAGGAACACACCCATTATCAATAAATCACATTAGGATTCTCTTTTTAACCTGTTCCTTAAAACACTAGTGCTTAGGAAATCTATTGGAGGCAGAAGCAGTCAAGGGTAGCTTAGGGTTAGGGTTTGGGTTAGGGTACGGCTTAGGGTACGGGTTCGGGTACGGGTTCGGGTACGGGTTTGGGTATGGCGTACGATATGGGTTAGGGTTAGGGTTAGGGTTAGTTTGAGGGTTAGGGCTCGGTTTAGGGTACGGGTTAGGATTAGGGTACGTGTTAGGGTTAGGGTAGGGGTTAGGGTTAGGGTACGCGTTAGGGTTAGGGTAGTTATTAAACCTATCCCACTCTCTAGATACCCCTTAGCACGTCAAGGAATATTATTTGGGTGTCCAGCCATGGAGAAGAGTTTAGACACTAGGAGAAGATAAGGATCACACCCATTATCAAGAAATCACATTAGGATTCTCTTTTTAACCTGTTCCTTAAAACACTAGTGCTTAGGAAATCTATTGGAGGCAGAAGCAGTCAAGGGTAGCTTAGGGTTACGGTTAGGGTTAGGGTTAGGGTTAGCTTTAGGGTACGGCTTAGGGTACGGGTTCGGGTACGGGTTTGGGTACGGCGTAGGGTATGGGTTAGGGTTAGGGTTAGGGTTAGTTTGAGGGTTAGGGCTCGGTTTAGGGTACGGGTTAGGATTAGGGTACGTGTTAGGGTTAGGGTACGCGTTAGGGTTAGGGTAGTTATTAAACCTATCCCACTCTCTAGATACCCCTTAGCACGTCAAGGAATATTATTTGGGGGTCCAGCCATGGAGAAGAGTTTAGACACTAGGAGAAGATAAGGAACACACCCATTATCAAGAAATCACATTAGGATTCTCTTTTTAACCTGTTCCTTATACACTAGTGCTTAGGAAATCTATTGGAGGCAGAAGCGGTCAAGGGTAGCTTAGGGTTAGGGTTAGGGTTAGCGTACGTCTTAGGGTACGGGTTCGGTTACGGGTTCGGGTACGGCGTAGGGTATGGGTTCGGTTTAGGGTTAGGGTTAGTTTGAGGGTTAGGGCTCGGTTTAGGTTACGGGTTAGGATTAGGGTACGTGTTAGGGTTAGGGTAGGGGTTACTGTTAGGGTACGCGTTAGGGTTAGGGTAGTTATTAAACATATCCCACTCTCTAGATACCCCTTAGCACGTCAAGGTATATTATTTGGGGGTCCAGCCATGGAGAAGAGTTTAGACACTAGGAGAAGATAAGGAACACACCCATTATCAAGAAATCACATTAGGATTCTCTTTTTAACCTGTTCCTTAAAACACTAGTGCTTAGGAAATCTATTGGAGGCAGAAGCAGTCAAGGGTAGCTTAGGGTTAGGGTTTGGGTTAGCGTACGGCTTAGGGTACGGGTTCGGGTACGGGTTCGGGTACGGGTTTGGGTATGGCGTAGGATATGGGTTAGGGTTAGGGTTAGGGTTAGTTTGAGGGTTAGGGCTCGGTTTAGGGTACGGGTTAGGATTAGGGTACGTGTTAGGGTTAGGGTAGGGGTTAGGGTTAGGGTACGCATTAGGGTTAGGGTAGTTATTAAACCTATCCCACTCTCTAGATACCCCTTAGCACGTCAAGGAATATTATTTGGGTGTCCAGCCATGGAGAAGAGTTTAGACACTAGGAGAAGATAAGGAACACACCCATTATCAAGAAATCACATTAGGATTCTCTTTTTAACCTGTTCCTTAAAACACTAGTGCTTAGGAAATCTATTGGAGGCAGAAGCAGTCAAGGGTAGCTTAGGGTTAGGGTTAGGTTTAGGGTTAGGGTTAGGGTTAGGGTACGGCTTAGTGTACGGGTTCGGGTACGGGTTCGGGTATGGCGTAGTGTATGGGTTAGGGTTAGGGTTAGGGTTAGTTTGAGGGTTAGGGCTCGGTTTAGGTTACGGGTTAGGATTAGGGTACGTCTTAGGGTTAGGGTAGGGGTTAGGGTTAGGGTACGCGTTAGGGTTAGGGTAGTTATTAAACCTATCCCACTCTCTAGATAACCCTTAGCACGTCAAGGAATATTATTTGGGGGTCCAGCCATGGAGAAGAGTTTAGACACTAGGAGAAGATATGGAACACACCCATTATCAAGAAATCACATTAGGGTTCTCTTTTTAACCTGTTCCTTAAAACACTAGTGCTTAGGAAATCTATTGGAGGCAGAAGCAGTCAAGGGTAGCGTAGGGTTAGGGTTAGGGTTAGGGTTAGGGTTAGCTTTAGGGTACGGCTTAGGGTACGGGTTCGGTACGGGTTCGGGTACGGCGTAGGGTATGGGTTAGGGTTAGGGTTAGGGTTAGTTTGAGGGTTAGGGCTCGGTTTAGGGTACGGGTTAGGATTAGGGTACGTGTTAGGGTTAGGGTACGCGTTAGGGTTAGGGTAGTTATTAAACCTATCCCACTCTCTAGATACCCCTTAGCACGTCAAGGAATATTATTTGCGGGTCCAGCCATGGAGAAGAGTTTAGACACTAGGAGAAGATAAGGAACACACCCATTATCAAGAAATCACATTAGGATTCTCTTTTTAACCTGTTCCTTAAAACACTAGTGCTTAGGAAATCTATTGGAGGCAGAAGCAGTCAAGGGTAGCTTAGGGTTAGGGTTTGGGTTAGCGTACGGCTTAGGGTACGGGTTCGGATACGGGTTCGGGTACGGGTTTGGGTATGGCGTACGATATGGGTTAGGGTTAGGGTTAGGGTTAGTTTGAGGGTTAGGGCTCGGTTTAGGGTACGGGTTAGGATTAGGGTACGTGTTAGGGTTAGGGTAGGGGTTAGGGTTAGGGTACGCGTTAGGGTTAGGGTAGTTATTAAACCTATCCCACTCTCTAGATACCCCTTAGCACGTCAAGGAATATTATTTGGGTGTCCAGCCATGGAGAAGAGTTTAGACACTAGGAGAAGATAAGGATCACACCCATTATCAAGAAATCACATTACGATTCTCTTTTTAACCTGTTCCTTAAAACACTAGCGCTTAGGAAATCTATTGGAGGCAGAAGCAGTCAAGGGTAGCTTAGGGTTAGGGTTAGGGTTAGGGTTAGGGTTAGGGTACGGCTTAGGGTACGGGTTCGGGTACGGGTTCGTGTACGGCGTAGGGTATGGGTTAGGGTTAGGGTTAGGGTTAGTTTGAAGGTTAGGGCTCGGTTTAGGGTACAGGTTAGGATTAGGGTTCGTGTTAGTGTTAGGGTAGGGGTTAGGGTTAGGGTACGCGTTAGGTTTAGGGTAGTTATTAAACCTATCCCACTCCCTAGATACCCCTTAGCACGTCAAGGAATATTATTTGGGGGTCCAGCCATGGAGAAGAGTTTAGACAGTAGGAGAAGATAAGGAACACACCCATTATCCTGAAATCACATTAGGATTCTCTTTTTAACCTGTTCCTTAATACACTAGTGCTTAGGAAATCTATTGGAGGCAGAAGCAGTCAAGGGTAGCTTAGGGTTAGGGTTACGGTGAGGGTTAGGGTTAGGGTATGGCTTAGGGTACGGGTTCGGGTACGGCGTAGGGTATGGGTTAGGGTTAGGGTTAGGGTTAGTTTGAGGGTTAGGGCTCTGTTTAGGGTACGGGTTAGGATTAGGGTACGTGTTAGGGTTAGGGTAGGGGTTAGGGTTAGGGTACGCGTTAGGGTTAGGGTAGTTATTAAACCTATCCCACTCTCTAGATACCCCTTAGCACGTCAAGGAATATTATTTGGGTGTCCAGCCATGGAGAAAAGTTTAGACACTAGGAGAAGATAAGGAACACACCCATTATCAAGAAATCACATTAGGATTCTCTTTTTAACCTGTTCCTTAAAACACTAGTGCTTAGGAAATCTATTGGAGGCAGAAGCAGTCAAGGGTAGCTTAGGTTTAGGGTTAGGGTTAGGGCTAGGGTTAGGACACGGCTTAGGGTACGGGTTCGGGTACGGGTTCGTGTACGGCGTAGGGTATGGGTTTGGGTTAGGGTTAGGGTTAGTTTGAAGGTTAGGGCTCGGTTTAGGGTATGGGTTAGGATTAGGGTTCATGTTAGGGTTAGGGTAGGGGTTAGGGTTAGGGTACGCGTTAGGGTTAGGGTAGTTATTAAACCTATCCCACTCTCTAGATACCCCTTAGCACGTCAAGGAATATTATTTGGGGGTCCAGCCATGGAGAAGAGTTTAGACAGTAGGAGAAGATAAGGAACACACCCATTATCCTGAAATCACATTAGGATTCTCTTTTTAACCTGTTCCTTAATACACTAGTGCTTAGGAAATCTATTGGAGGCAGAAGCAGTCAAGGGTAGCTTAGGGTTAGGGTTAGGGTTAGGGTACGGCTTAGGGTACGGGTTCAGTTACGGGTTCGGGTACGGGTTCTGGTACGGCGTAGGGTATGGGTTAGGGTTAGGGTTAGGGTTAGTTTGAAGGTTAGGGCTCGGTTTAGGGTACGGGTTAGGATTAGGGTTCGTGTTAGGGTTAGGTTAGGGGTTAGGGTTAGGGTAGGCGTTAGGTTTAGGGTAGTTATTAAACCTATCCCACTCTCTAGATACCCCTTAGCACGTCAAGGAATATTATTTGGGGGTCCAGCCATGGAGAAGAGTTTAGACACTAGGAGAAGATAAGGAACACACCCATTATCCTGAAATCACATTAGGATTCTCTTTTTAACCTGTTCCTTAATACACTGGTGCTTAGGAAATCTATTGGAGGCAGAAGCAGTCAAGGGTAGCTTAGGGTTAGGGTTAGGGTTAGGGTTAGGGTTAGTGTTAGGGTACGGGTTCCGGTACGGGTTCGGGTACGGCATTCGGTATGGGTTAGGGTTAGGGTTAGGGTTAGTTTGAGGGTTAGGGCTCGGTTTAGGGTACGGGTTAGGATTAGGGTACGTGTTAGGGTTAGGGTAGGGGTTAGGGTTAGTGTACGCGTTAGGGTTAGGGTAGTTATTAAACCTATCCCACTCTCTAGATACCCCTTAGCACGTCAAGGAATATTATTTGGGGGTCCAGCCATGGAGAAGAGTTTAGACACTAGGAGAAGATAAGGAACACACCCATTATCAAGAAATCACATTAGGATTCTCTTTTTAACCTGTTCCTTAAAACACTAGTGCTTAGGAAATCTATTGGAGGCAGAAGCAGTCAAGGGTAGCTTAGGGTTAGGGTTAGGGTTAGGGTACGGCTTAGGGTACGGGTTCGGGTACGGGTTCGGGTACAGGTTTGGGTATGGCGTAGGGTATGGGTTAGGGTTAGGGTTAGGGTTAGTTTGAGGGTTAGGGCTCGGTTTAGGGTACGGGTTAGGATTAGTGTACGTGTTAGGGTTAGGGTAGAGGTTAGGGTTAGGGTACGCGTTAGGGTTAGGGTAGTTATTAAACCTATCCCACTCTCTAGATACCCCTTAGCACGTCAAGGAATATTAATTGGGGGTCCAGCCATGGAGAAGAGTTTAGACACTAGGAGAAGATAAGGAACACACCCATTATCAAGAAATCACATTAGGATTCTCTTTTTAACCTGTTCCTTAAAACACTAGTGCTTAGGAAATCTATTGGAGGCAGAAGCAGTCAAGGGTAGCTTAGGGTTAGGGTTAGGGTTAGGGTACGGCTTAGGGTACGGGTTCAGTTACGGGTTCGGGTACGGGTTCGGGTACGGCGTAGGGTATGGGTTAGGGTTAGGGTTAGGGTTAGTTTGAAGGTTAGGGCTCGGTTTAGGGTACGGGTTAGGATTAGGGTTCGTGTTAGGGTTAGGTTAGGGGTTAGGGTTAGGGTACGCGTTAGGTTTAGGGTAGTTATTAAACCTATCCCACTCTCTAGATACCCCTTAGCACGTCAAGGAATATTATTTGGGGGTCCAGCCATGGAGAAGAGTTTAGACACTAGGAGAAGATAAGGAACACACCCATTATCCTGAAATCACATTAGGATTCTCTTTTTAACCTGTTCCTTAATACACTAGTGCTTAGGAAATCTATTGGAGGCAGAAGCAGTCAAGGGTAGCTTAGGGTTAGGGTTAGGGTTAGGGTTAGGGTTAGTGTTAGGGTACGGGTTCCGGTACGGGTTCGGGTACGGCATTCGGTATGGGTTAGGGTTAGGGTTAGGGTTAGTTTGAGGGTTAGGGCTCGGTTTAGGGTACGGGTTAGGATTAGGGTACGTGTTAGGGTTAGGGTAGGGGTTAGGGTTAGGGTACGCGTTAGGGTTAGGGTAGTTATTAAACCTATCCCACTCTCTAGATACCCCTTAGCACGTCAAGGAATATTATTTGGGGGTCCAGCCATGGAGAAGAGTTTAGACACTAGGAGAAGATAAGGAACACACCCATTATCAAGAAATCACATTAGGATTCTCTTTTTAACCTGTTCCTTAAAACACTAGTGCTTAGGAAATCTATTGGAGGCAGAAGCAGTCAAGGGTAGCTTAGGGTTAGGGTTAGGGTTAGGGTTAGGGTACGGGTTCGGGTACGGGTTCGGGTACGGGTTCGGGTACGGCGTAGGGTATGGGTTAGGGTTAGGGTTAGGGTTAGTTTGAGGGTTAGGGCTCGGTTTAGGGTACGGGTTAGGATTAGGGTACGTGTTAGGGTTAGTGTAGGGGTTAGGGTTAGGGTACGCGTTAGGGTTACGGTAGTTATTAAACCTATCCCACTCTCTAGATACCCCTTAGCACGTCAAGGAATATTATTTGGGGGTCCAGCCATGGAGAAGAGTTTAGACACTAGGAGAAGATAAGGAACACACCCATTATCAAGAAATCACATTAGGATTCTCTTTTTAACCTGTTCCTTAAAACACTAGTGCTTAGGAAATCTATTGGAGGCAGAAGCAGTCAAGGGTAGCTTAGGGTTAGGGTTAGGGTTAGGGTACGGCTTAGGGTACGGGTTCGGGTACGGGTTCGGGTACAGGTTTGGGTATGGCGTAGGGTATGGGTTAGGGTTAGGGTTAGGGTTAGTTTGAGGGTTAGGGCTCGGTTTAGGGTACGGGTTAGGATTAGTGTACGTGTTAGGGTTAGGGTAGAGGTTAGGGTTAGGGTACGCGTTAGGGTTACGGTAGTTATTAAACCTATCCCACTCTCTAGATACCCCTTAGCACGTCAAGGAATATTATTTGGGGGTCCAGCCATGGAGAAGAGTTTAGACACTAGAAGAAGATAAGGAACACACCCATTATCCTGAAATCACATTAGGATTCTCTTTTTAACCTGTTCCTTAATACACTAGTGCTTAGGAAATCTATTGGAGGCAGAAGCAGTCAAGGGTAGCTTAGGGTTAGGGTTAGGGTTAGGGTTAGGGTTAGTGTTAGGGTACGGGTTCCGGTACGGGTTCGGGTACGGCATTCGGTATGGGTTAGGGTTAGGGTTAGGGTTAGTTTGAGGGTTAGGGCTCGGTTTAGGGTACGGGTTAGGATTAGGGTACGTGTTAGGGTTAGGGTAGGGGTTAGGGTTAGGGTACGCGTTAGGGTTAGGGTAGTTATTAAACCTATCCCACTCTCTAGATACCCCTTAGCACGTCAAGGAATATTATTTGGGGGTCCAGCCATGGAGAAGAGTTTAGACACTAGGAGAAGATAAGGAACACACCCATTATCAAGAAATCACATTAGGATTCTCTTTTTAACCTGTTCCTTAAAACACTAGTGCTTAGGAAATCTATTGGAGGCAGAAGCAGTCAAGGGTAGCTTAGGGTTAGGGTTAGGGTTAGGGTTAGGGTACGGGTTCGGGTACGGGTTCGGGTACGGGTTCGGGTACGGCGTAGGGTATGGGTTAGGGTTAGGGTTAGGGTTAGTTTGAGGGTTAGGGCTCGGTTTAGGGTACGGGTTAGGATTAGGGTACGTGTTAGGGTTAGTGTAGGGGTTAGGGTTAGGGTACGCGTTAGGGTTACGGTACTTATTAAACCTATCCCACTCTCTAGATACCCCTTAGCACGTCAAGGAATATTATTTGGGGGTCCAGCCATGGAGAAGAGTTTAGACACTAGGAGAAGATAAGGAACACACCCATTATCAAGAAATCACATTAGGATTCTCTTTTTAACCTGTTCCTTAAAACACTAGTGCTTAGGAAATCTATTGGAGGCAGAAGCAGTCAAGGGTAGCTTAGGGTTAGGGTTAGGGTTAGGGTACGGCTTAGGGTACGGGTTCGGGTACGGGTTCGGGTACAGGTTTGGGTATGGCGTAGTGTATGGGTTAGGGTTAGGGTTAGGGTTAGTTTGAGGGTTAGGGCTCGGTTTAGGGTACGGGTTAGGATTAGTGTACGTGTTAGGGTTAGGGTAGAGGTTAGGGTTAGGGTACGCGTTAGGGTTACGGTAGTTATTAAACCTATCCCACTCTCTAGATACCCCTTATCACGTCAAGGAATATTATTTGGGGGTCCAG
This sequence comes from Eschrichtius robustus, assembly GCF_028021215.1. Classification (NCBI taxonomy): domain Eukaryota; kingdom Metazoa; phylum Chordata; class Mammalia; order Artiodactyla; family Eschrichtiidae; genus Eschrichtius; species Eschrichtius robustus. The sequence goes on from NW_027175427.1 coordinate 20,692, forward strand.
CCTTGGAGAAGAGTTTAGACACTAGGAGAAGATAAGGAACACACCCATTATCAAGAAATCACATTAGGATTCTCTTTTTAACCTGTTCCTTAAAACACTAGTGCTTAGGAAATCTATTGGAGGCAGAAGCAGTCAAGGGTAGCTTAGGGTTAGTGTTAGGGTTAGGGTTAGGGTTAGGGTTAGGGTACGGCTTAGGGTACGGGTTCGGGTACGGGTTCGTGTACGGCGTAGGGTATGGGTTAGGGTTAGGTTTAGGGTTAGTTTGAAGGTTAGGGCTCGGTTTAGGGTACGGGTTAGGATTAGGGATCGTGTTAGGGTTAGGGTAGGGGTAAGGGTTAGGGTACGCGTTAGGGTTAGGGTAGTTATTAAACCTATCCCACTCTCTAGATACCCCTTAGCACGTCAAGGAATATTATTTGGGGGTCCAGCCATGGAGAAGAGTTTAGACAATAGGAGAAGATAAGGAACACACCCATTATCCTGAAATCACATAAGGATTCTCTTTTTAACCTGTTCCTTAATACACTAGTGCTTAGGAAATCTATTGTAGGCAGAAGCAGTCAAGGGTAGCTTAGGGTTAGGGTTAGGATTAGGGTTAGGGTTAGGGTACGGCTTAGGGTACGTGTTCGGGTACTGGTTCGGGTACGGCGTAGGGTATGGGTTAGGCTTAGGGTTAGGGTTAGTTTGAGGGTTAGGGCTCGGTTTAGGTTACGGGTTAGGATTAGGGTACGTGTTAGGGTTAGGGTAGGGGTTAGGGTTAGGGTACGCGTTAGGGTTAGTGTAGTTATTAAACCTATCCCACTCTCTAGATACCCCTTAGCACGTCAAAGAATATTATTTGGGGGTCCAGCCATGGAGAAGAGTTTAGACACTAGGAGAAGATAAGGAACACACCCATTATCAAGAAATCACATTAGGATTCTCTTTTTAACCTGTTCCTTAAAACACTAGTGCTTAGGAAATCTATTGGAGGCAGAAGCAGTCAAGGGTAGCTTAGGGTTAGGGTTAGGGTTAGGGTTAGGGTTAGCTTTAGGGTACGGTTTAGGGTACGGGTTCGGGTACGGGTTCGGGTACGGCGTAGGGTATGGGTTAGGGTTAGGGTTAGGGTTAGTTTGAGGGTTAGGGCTCGGTTTAGGGTACGGGTTAGGATTACGGTACGTGTTAGGGTTATGGTAGGGGTTAGGGTTAGGTTACGGGTTAGGGTTAGGGTAGTTATTAAACCTATCCCACTCTCTAGATACCCCTTAGCACGTCAAGGAATATTATTTGGGGGTCCAGCCATGGAGAAGAGTTTAGACACTAGGAGAAGATAAGGAATACACCCATTATCAAGAAATCACATTAGGATTCTCTTTTTAACCTATTCCTAAAAACACTAGTGCTTAGGAAATCTATTGGAGGCAGAAGCAGTCAAGGGTAGCTTAGGGTTAGGGTTAGGTTTAGGGTTAGGGTTAGGGTTAGGGTACGGCTTAGTGTACGGGTTCGGGTACGGGTTCGGGTATGGCGTAGTGTATGGGTTAGGGTTAGGGTTAGGGTTAGTTTGAGGGTTAGGGCTCGGTTTAGGGTACGGGTTAGGATTAGGGTACGTGTTAGGGTTAGGGTACGCGTTAGGGTTAGGGTAGTTATTAAACCTATCCCACTCTCTAGATAACCCTTAGCACGTCAAGGAATATTATTTGGGGGTCCAGCCATGGAGAAGAGTTTAGACACTAGGAGAAGATAAGGAACACACCCATTATCAAGAAATCACATTAGGATTCTCTTTTTAACCTGTTCCTTAAAACACTAGTGCTAAGGAAATCTATTGGAGGCAGAAGCAGTCAAGGGTAGCTTAGGGTTAGGGTTAGGTTTAGGGTTAGGGTTAGGGTTAGCGTAAGGCTTAGGGTACGGTTTCGGGTACGGGTTCGTGTACGGCGTAGGGTATGGGTTAGGGTTAGGGTTAGTTTGAAGGTTAGGGCTCGGTTTAGGGTACGGTTTAGGATTAGGGTACGTGTTAGGGTTAGGGTAGGGTTTAGGGTTAGGGTACGCGTTAGGGTTAGGGTAGTTATTAAACCTATCCCACTCTCTAGATACCCCTTAGCACGTCAAGGAATATTATTTGGGTGTCCAGCCATGGAGAAGAGTTTAGACACTAGGAGAAGATAAGGAACACACCCATTATCAAGAAATCACATTAGGATTCTCTTTTTAACCTGTTCCTTAAAACACTAGTGCTTAGGAAATCTATTGGAGGCAGAAGCAGTCAAGGGTAGCTTAGGGTTAGGGTTTGGGTTAGCGTACGGCTTAGGGTACGGGTTCGGATACGGGTTCGGGTACGGGTTTGGGTATGGCGTACGATATGGGTTAGGGTTAGGGTTAGGGTTAGTTTGAGGGTTAGGGCTCGGTTTAGGGTACGGGTTAGGATTAGGGTACGTGTTAGGGTTAGGGTAGGGGTTAGGGTTAGGGTACGCGTTAGGGTTAGGGTAGTTATTAAACCTATCCCACTCTCTAGATACCCCTTAGCACGTCAAGGAATATTATTTGGGTGTCCAGCCATGGAGAAGAGTTTAGACACTAGGAGAAGATAAGGATCACACCCATTATCAAGAAATCACATTACGATTCTCTTTTTAACCTGTTCCTTAAAACACTAGTGCTTAGGAAATCTATTGGAGGCAGAAGCAGTCAAGGGTAGCTTAGGGTTAGGGTTAGGGTTAGGGTTAGGGTTAGGGTACGGCTTAGGGTACGGGTTCGGGTACGGGTTCGTGTACGGCATAGGGTATGGGTTAGGGTTAGGGTTAGGGTTAGTTTGAAGGTTAGGGCTCGGTTTAGGGTACAGGTTAGGATTAGGGTTCGTGTTAGTGTTAGGGTAGGGGTTAGGGTTAGGGTACGCGTTAGGTTTAGGGTAGTTATTAAACCTATCCCACTCCCTAGATACCCCTTAGCACGTCAAGGAATATTATTTGGGGGTCCAGCCATGGAGAAGAGTTTAGACAGTAGGAGAAGATAAGGAACACACCCATTATCCTGAAATCACATTAGGATTCTCTTTTTAACCTGTTCCTTAATACACTAGTGCTTAGGAAATCTATTGGAGGCAGAAGCAGTCAAGGGTAGCTTAGGGTTAGGGTTACGGTGAGGGTTAGGGTTAGGGTATGGCTTAGGGTACGGGTTCGGGTACGGGTTCGGGTACGGCGTAGGGTATGGGTTAGGGTTAGGGTTAGGGTTAGTTTGAGGGTTAGGGCTCTGTTTAGGGTACGGGTTAGGATTAGGGTACGTGTTAGGGTTAGGGTAGGGGTTAGGGTTAGGGTACGCGTTAGGGTTAGGGTAGTTATTAAACCTATCCCACTCTCTAGATACCCCTTAGCACGTCAAGGAATATTATTTGGGTGTCCAGCCATGGAGAAAAGTTTAGACACTAGGAGAAGATAAGGAACACACCCATTATCAAGAAATCACATTAGGATTCTCTTTTTAACCTGTTCCTTAAAACACTAGTGCTTAGGAAATCTATTGGAGGCAGAAGCAGTCAAGGGTAGCTTAGGTTTAGGGTTAGGGTTAGGGCTAGGGTTAGGACACGGCTTAGGGTACGGGTTCGGGTACGGGTTCGTGTACGGCGTAGGGTATGGGTTTGGGTTAGGGTTAGGGTTAGTTTGAAGGTTAGGGCTCGGTTTAGGGTATGGGTTAGGATTAGGGTTCATGTTAGGGTTAGGGTAGGGGTTAGGGTTAGGGTACGCGTTAGGGTTAGGGTAGTTATTAAACCTATCCCACTCTCTAGATACCCCTTAGCACGTCAAGGAATATTATTTGGGGGTCCAGCCATGGAGAAGAGTTTAGACAGTAGGAGAAGATAAGGAACACACCCATTATCCTGAAATCACATTAGGATTCTCTTTTTAACCTGTTCCTTAATACACTAGTGCTTAGGAAATCTATTGGAGGCAGAAGCAGTCAAGGGTAGCTTAGGGTTAGGGTTAGGGTTAGGGTACGGCTTAGGGTACGGGTTCAGTTACGGGTTCGGGTACGGGTTCTGGTACGGCGTAGGGTATGGGTTAGGGTTAGGGTTAGGGTTAGTTTGAAGGTTAGGGCTCGGTTTAGGGTACGGGTTAGGATTAGGGTTCGTGTTAGGGTTAGGTTAGGGGTTAGGGTTAGGGTAGGCGTTAGGTTTAGGGTAGTTATTAAACCTATCCCACTCTCTAGATACCCCTTAGCACGTCAAGGAATATTATTTGGGGGTCCAGCCATGGAGAAGAGTTTAGACACTAGGAGAAGATAAGGAACACACCCATTATCCTGAAATCACATTAGGATTCTCTTTTTAACCTGTTCCTTAATACACTAGTGCTTAGGAAATCTATTGGAGGCAGAAGCAGTCAAGGGTAGCTTAGGGTTAGGGTTAGGGTTAGGGTTAGGGTTAGTGTTAGGGTACGGGTTCCGGTACGGGTTCGGGTACGGCATTCGGTATGGGTTAGGGTTAGGGTTAGGGTTAGTTTGAGGGTTAGGGCTCGGTTTAGGGTACGGGTTAGGATTAGGGTACGTGTTAGGGTTAGGGTAGGGGTTAGGGTTAGTGTACGCGTTAGGGTTAGGGTAGTTATTAAACCTATCCCACTCTCTAGATACCCCTTAGCACGTCAAGGAATATTATTTGGGGGTCCAGCCATGGAGAAGAGTTTAGACACTAGGAGAAGATAAGGAACACACCCATTATCAAGAAATCACATTAGGATTCTCTTTTTAACCTGTTCCTTAAAACACTAGTGCTTAGGAAATCTATTGGAGGCAGAAGCAGTCAAGGGTAGCTTAGGGTTAGGGTTAGGGTTAGGGTACGGCTTAGGGTACGGGTTCGGGTACGGGTTCGGGTACAGGTTTGGGTATGGCGTAGGGTATGGGTTAGGGTTAGGGTTAGGGTTAGTTTGAGGGTTAGGGCTCGGTTTAGGGTACGGGTTAGGATTAGGGTACGTGTTAGGGTTAGGGTAGGGGTTAGGGTTAGTGTACGCGTTAGGGTTAGGGTAGTTATTAAACCTATCCCACTCTCTAGATACCCCTTAGCACGTCAAGGAATATTATTTGGGGGTCCAGCCATGGAGAAGAGTTTAGACACTAGGAGAAGATAAGGAACACACCCATTATCAAGAAATCACATTAGGATTCTCTTTTTAACCTGTTCCTTAAAACACTAGTGCTTAGGAAATCTATTGGAGGCAGAAGCAGTCAAGGGTAGCTTAGGGTTAGGGTTAGGGTTAGGGTACGGCTTAGGGTACGGGTTCGGGTACGGGTTCGGGTACAGGTTTGGGTATGGCGTAGGGTATGGGTTAGGGTTAGGGTTAGGGTTAGTTTGAGGTTTAGGGCTCGGTTTAGGGTACGGGTTAGGATTAGTGTACGTGTTAGGGTTAGGGTAGAGGTTAGGGTTAGGGTACGCGTTAGGGTTAGGGTAGTTATTAAACCTATCCCACTCTCTAGATACCCCTTAGCACGTCAAGGAATATTATTTGGGGGTCCAGCCTTGGAGAAGAGTTTAGACACTAGGAGAAGATAAGGAACACACCCATTATCCTGAAATCACATTAGGATTCTCTTTTTAACCTGTTCCTTAAAACACTAGTGCTTAGGAAATCTATTGGAGGCAGAAGCAGTCAAGGGTAGCTTAGGGTTAGGGTTAGGGTTAGGGTTAGGGTTAGGGTTAGGGTTATGGTACGGCTTAGGGTACGGGTTCGGGTACGGGTTCGTGTACGGCGTAGGGTATGGGTTAGGGTTAGGGTTAGGGTTAGTTTGAAGGTTAGGGCTCGGTTTAGGGTACGGGTTAGGATTAGGGTTCGTGTTAGGGTTAGGGTAGGGGTTAGGGTTAGGGTACGCGTTAGGGTTAGGGTAGTTATTAAACCTATCCCACTCTCTAGATACCCCTTAGCACGTCAAGAAATATTATTTGGGGGTCCAGCCATGGAGAAGAGTTTAGACAATAGGAGAAGATAAGGAACACACCCATTATCCTGAAATCACATTAGGATTCTCTTTTTAACCTGTTCCTTAAAACACTAGTGCTTAGGAAATCTATTGTAGGCAGAAGCAGTCAAGGGTAGCTTAGGGTTCGTGTTAGGATTAGGGTTAGGGTTAGGGTACGGCTTAGGGTACGGGTTCGGGTACTGGTTCGGGTACGGCGTAGGGTATGGGTTAGGGTTAGGGTTAGGGTTAGTTTGAGGGTTAGGGCTCGGTTTAGGTTACGGGTTAGGATTAGGGTACGTGTTAGGGTTAGGGTAGGGGATAGGGTTAGGGTACGCGTTAGGGTTAGGGTAGTTATTAAACCTATCCCACTCTCTAGATACCCCTTAGCACGTCAAGGAATATTAATTGGGGGTCCAGCCATGGAGAAGAGTTTAGACACTAGGAGAAGATAAGGAACACACCCATTATCAAGAAATCACATTAGGATTCTCTTTTTAACCTGTTCCTTAAAACACTAGTGCTTAGGAAATCTATTGGAGGCAGAAGCAGTCAAGGGTAGCTTAGGGTTAGGGTTAGGGTTAGGGTTAGGGTTAGCTTTAGGGTACGGTTTAGGGTACGGGTTCGGGTACGGGTTCGGGTACGGCGTAGGGTATGGGTTAGGGTTAGGGTTAGGGTTAGTTTGAGGGTTAGGGCTCGGTTTAGGGTACGGGTTAGGATTACGGTACGTGTTAGGGTTATGGTAGGGGTTAGGGTTAGGTTACGGGTTAGGGTTAGGGTAGTTATTAAACCTATCCCACTCTCTAGATACCCCTTAGCACGTCAAGGAATATTATTTGGGGGTCCAGCCATGGAGAAGAGTTTAGACACTAGGAGAAGATAAGGAATACACCCATTATCAAGAAATCACATTAGGATTCTCTTTTTAACCTATTCCTAAAAACACTAGTGCTTAGGAAATCTATTGGAGGCAGAAGCAGTCAAGGGTAGCTTAGGGTTAGGGTTAGGTTTAGGGTTAGGGTTAGGGTTAGGGTACGGCTTAGTGTACGGGTTCGGGTACGGGTTCGGGTATGGCGTAGTGTATGGGTTAGGGTTAGGGTTAGGGTTAGTTTGAGGGTTAGGGCTCGGTTTAGGGTACGGGTTAGGATTAGGGTACGTGTTAGGGTTAGGGTACGCGTTAGGGTTAGGGTAGTTATTAAACCTATCCCACTCTCTAGATAACCCTTAGCACGTCAAGGAATATTATTTGGGGGTCCAGCCATGGAGAAGAGTTTAGACACTAGGAGAAGATAAGGAACACACCCATTATCAAGAAATCACATTAGGATTCTCTTTTTAACCTGTTCCTTAAAACACTAGTGCTAAGGAAATCTATTGGAGGCAGAAGCAGTCAAGGGTAGCTTAGGGTTAGGGTTAGGTTTAGGGTTAGGGTTAGGGTTAGCGTAAGGCTTAGGGTACGGTTTCGGGTACGGGTTCGTGTACGGCGTAGGGTATGGGTTAGGGTTAGGGTTAGTTTGAAGGTTAGGGCTCGGTTTAGGGTACGGTTTAGGATTAGGGTACGTGTTAGGGTTAGGGTAGGGTTTAGGGTTAGGGTACGCGTTAGGGTTAGGGTAGTTATTAAACCTATCCCACTCTCTAGATACCCCTTAGCACGTCAAGGAATATTATTTGGGTGTCCAGCCATGGAGAAGAGTTTAGACACTAGGAGAAGATAAGGAACACACCCATTATCAATAAATCACATTAGGATTCTCTTTTTAACCTGTTCCTTAAAACACTAGTGCTTAGGAAATCTATTGGAGGCAGAAGCAGTCAAGGGTAGCTTAGGGTTAGGGTTTGGGTTAGGGTACGTCTTAGGGTACGGGTTCGGGTACGGGTTCGGGTACGGGTTTGGGTATGGCGTACGATATGGGTTAGGGTTAGGGTTAGGGTTAGTTTGAGGGTTAGGGCTCGGTTTAGGGTACGGGTTAGGATTAGGGTACGTGTTAGGGTTAGGGTAGGGGTTAGGGTTAGGGTACGCGTTAGGGTTAGGGTAGTTAGTAAACCTATCCCACTCTCTAGATACCCCTTAGCACGTCAAGGAATATTATTTGGGTGTCCAGCCATGGAGAAGAGTTTAGACATTGGAGAAGATAAGGATCACACCCATTATCAAGAAATCACATTACAATTCTCTTTTTAACCTGTTCCTTAAAACACTAGTGCTTAGGAAATCTATTGGAGGCAGAAGCAGTCAAGGGTAGCTTAGGGTTAGGGTTTGGGTTAGGGTACGGCTTAGGGTACGGGTTCGGGTACGGGTTCGGGTACGGCGTAGGGTATGGGTTAGGGTTAGGGTTAGGGTTAGTTTGAGGGTTAGGGCTCGGTTTAGGGTACGGGTTAGGATTAGGGTACGTGTTAGGGTTAGGGTACGCGTTAGGGTTAGGGTAGTTATTAAACCTATCCCACTCTCTAGATACCCCTTAGCACGTCAAGGAATATTATTTGGGTGTCCAGCCATGGAGAAGAGTTTAGACACTAGGAGAAGATAAGGAACACACCCATTATCAAGAAATCACATTAGGATTCTCTTTTTAACCTGTTCCTTAAAACACTAGTGCTTAGGAAATGTATTGGAGGCAGAAGCAGTCAAGGGTAGCTTAGGGTTAGGGTTAGGGTTAGGGTTAGGGTTAGGGTACGGCTTAGGGTACGGGTTCGGGTACGGGTTCGTGTACGCTGTAGGGTATGGGTTAGGGTTAGGGTTAGGGTTAGTTTGAAGTTTAGGGCTCGGTTTAGGGTACGGGTTAGGATTAGGGTTCGTGTTAGGGTTAGGGTAGGGGTTAGGGTTAGGGTACGCATTAGGGTTAGGGTAGTTATTAAACCTATCCCACTCTCTAGATACCCCTTAGCACGTCAAGGAATATTATTTGCGGGTCCAGCCATGGAGAAGAGTTTAGACAATAGGAGAAGATAAGGAACACACCCATTATCAAGAAATCACATTAGGATTCTCTTTTTAACCTGTTCCTTAAAACACTAGTGCTTAGGAAATCTATTGGAGGCAGAAGCAGTCAAGGGTAGCTTAGGGTTAGGGTTTGGGTTAGCGTACGGCTTAGGGTACGGGTTCGGATACGGGTTCGGGTACGGGTTTGGGTATGGCGTACGATATGGGTTAGGGTTAGGGTTAGGGTTAGTTTGAGGGTTAGGGCTCGGTTTAGGGTACGGGTTAGGATTAGGGTACGTGTTAGGGTTAGGGTAGGGGTTAGGGTTAGGGTACGCGTTAGGGTTAGGGTAGTTATTAAACCTATCCCACTCTCTAGATACCCCTTAGCACGTCAAGGAATATTATTTGGGTGTCCAGCCATGGAGAAGAGTTTAGACACTAGGAGAAGATAAGGAACACACCCATTATCAAGAAATCACATTAGGATTCTCTTTTTAACCTGTTCCTTAAAACACTAGTGCTTAGGAAATCTATTGGAGGCAGAAGCAGTCAAGGGTAGCTTAGGGTTAGGGTTTGGGTTAGCGTACGGCTTAGGGTACGGGTTCGGATACGGGTTCGGGTACGGGTTTGGGTATGGCGTACGATATGGGTTAGGGTTAGGGTTAGGGTTAGTTTGAGGGTTAGGGCTCGGTTTAGGGTACGGGTTAGGATTAGGGTACGTGTTAGGGTTAGGGTAGGGGTTAGGGTTAGGGTACGCGTTAGGGTTAGGGTAGTTATTAAACCTATCCCACTCTCTAGATACCCCTTAGCACGTCAAGGAATATTATTTGGGTGTCCAGCCATGGAGAAGAGTTTAGACACTAGGAGAAGATAAGGATCACACCCATTATCAAGAAATCACATTACGATTCTCTTTTTAACCTGTTCCTTAAAACACTAGTGCTTAGGAAATCTATTGGAGGCAGAAGCAGTCAAGGGTAGCTTAGGGTTAGGGTTAGGGTTAGGGTTAGGGTTAGGGTACGGCTTAGGGTACGGGTTCGGGTACGGGTTCGTGTACGGCGTAGGGTATGGGTTAGGGTTAGGGTTAGGGTTAGTTTGAAGGTTAGGGCTCGGTTTAGGGTACAGGTTAGGATTAGGGTTCGTGTTAGTGTTAGGGTAGGGGTTAGGGTTAGGGTACGCGTTAGGTTTAGGGTAGTTATTAAACCTATCCCACTCCCTAGATACCCCTTAGCACGTCAAGGAATATTATTTGGGGGTCCAGCCATGGAGAAGAGTTTAGACAGTAGGAGAAGATAAGGAACACACCCATTATCCTGAAATCACATTAGGATTCTCTTTTTAACCTGTTCCTTAATACACTAGTGCTTAGGAAATCTATTGGAGGCAGAAGCAGTCAAGGGTAGCTTAGGGTTAGGGTTACGGTGAGGGTTAGGGTTAGGATATGGCTTAGGGTACGGGTTCGGGTACGGGTTCGGGTACGGCGTAGGGTATGGGTTAGGGTTAGGGTTAGGGTTAGTTTGAGGGTTAGGGCTCTGTTTAGGGTACGGGTTAGGATTAGGGTACGTGTTAGGGTTAGGGTAGGGGTTAGGGTTAGGGTACGCGTTAGGGTTAGGGTAGTTATTAAACCTATCCCACTCTCTAGATACCCCTTAGCACGTCAAGGAATATTATTTGGGTGTCCAGCCATGGAGAAAAGTTTAGACACTAGGAGAAGATAAGGAACACACCCATTATCAAGAAATCACATTAGGATTCTCTTTTTAACCTGTTCCTTAAAACACTAGTGCTTAGGAAATCTATTGGAGGCAGAAGCAGTCAAGGGTAGCTTAGGTTTAGGGTTAGGGTTAGGGCTAGGGTTAGGACACGGCTTAGGGTACGGGTTCGGGTACGGGTTCGTGTACGGCGTAGGGTATGGGTTTGGGTTAGGGTTAGGGTTAGTTTGAAGGTTAGGGCTCGGTTTAGGGTATGGGTTAGGATTAGGGTTCATGTTAGGGTTAGGGTAGGGGTTAGGGTTAGGGTACGCGTTAGGGTTAGGGTAGTTATTAAACCTATCCCACTCTCTAGATACCCCTTAGCACGTCAAGGAATATTATTTGGGGGTCCAGCCATGGAGAAGAGTTTAGACAGTAGGAGAAGATAAGGAACACACCCATTATCCTGAAATCACATTAGGATTCTCTTTTTAACCTGTTCCTTAATACACTAGTGCTTAGGAAATCTATTGGAGGCAGAAGCAGTCAAGGGTAGCTTAGGGTTAGGGTTAGGGTTAGGGTACGGCTTAGGGTACGGGTTCAGTTACGGGTTCGGGTACGGGTTCTGGTACGGCGTAGGGTATGGGTTAGGGTTAGGGTTAGGGTTAGTTTGAAGGTTAGGGCTCGGTTTAGGGTACGGGTTAGGATTAGGGTTCGTGTTAGGGTTAGGTTAGGGGTTAGGGTTAGGGTAGGCGTTAGGTTTAGGGTAGTTATTAAACCTATCCCACTCTCTAGATACCCCTTAGCACGTCAAGGAATATTATTTGGGGGTCCAGCCATGGAGAAGAGTTTAGACACTAGGAGAAGATAAGGAACACACCCATTATCCTGAAATCACATTAGGATTCTCTTTTTAACCTGTTCCTTAATACACTAGTGCTTAGGAAATCTATTGGAGGCAGAAGCAGTCAAGGGTAGCTTAGGGTTAGGGTTAGGGTTAGGGTTAGGGTTAGTGTTAGGGTACGGGTTCCGGTACGGGTTCGGGTACGGCATTCGGTATGGGTTAGGGTTAGGGTTAGGGTTAGTTTGAGGGTTAGGGCTCGGTTTAGGGTACGGGTTAGGATTAGGGTACGTGTTAGGGTTAGGGTAGGGGTTAGGGTTAGTGTACGCGTTAGGGTTAGGGTAGTTATTAAACCTATCCCACTCTCTAGATACCCCTTAGCACGTCAAGGAATATTATTTGGGGGTCCAGCCATGGAGAAGAGTTTAGACACTAGGAGAAGATAAGGAACACACCCATTATCAAGAAATCACATTAGGATTCTCTTTTTAACCTGTTCCTTAAAACACTAGTGCTTAGGAAATCTATTGGAGGCAGAAGCAGTCAAGGGTAGCTTAGGGTTAGGGTTAGGGTTAGGGTACGGCTTAGGGTACGGGTTCGGGTACGGGTTCGGGTACAGGTTTGGGTATGGCGTAGGGTATGGGTTAGGGTTAGGGTTAGGGTTAGTTTGAGGTTTAGGGCTCGGTTTAGGGTACGGGTTAGGATTAGTGTACGTGTTAGGGTTAGGGTAGAGGTTAGGGTTAGGGTACGCGTTAGGGTTAGGGTAGTTATTAAACCTATCCCACTCTCTAGATACCCCTTAGCACGTCAAGGAATATTATTTGGGGGTCCAGCCTTGGAGAAGAGTTTAGACACTAGGAGAAGATAAGGAACACACCCATTATCCTGAAATCACATTAGGATTCTCTTTTTAACCTGTTCCTTAAAACACTAGTGCTTAGGAAATCTATTGGAGGCAGAAGCAGTCAAGGGTAGCTTAGGGTTAGGGTTAGGGTTAGGGTTAGGGTTAGGGTTAGGGTTAGGGTACGGCTTAGGGTACGGGTTCGGGTACGGGTTCGTGTACGGCGTAGGGCATGGGTTAGGGTTAGGGTTAGGGTTAGTTTGAAGGTTAGGGCTCGGTTTAGGGTACGGGTTAGGATTAGGGTTCGTGTTAGGGTTAGGGTAGGGGTTAGGGTTAGGGTACGCGTTAGGGTTAGGGTAGTTATTAAACCTATCCCACTCTCTAGATACCCCTTAGCACGTCAAGAAATATTATTTGGGGGTCCAGCCATGGAGAAGAGTTTAGACAATAGGAGAAGATAAGGAACACACCCATTATCCTGAAATCACATTAGGATTCTCTTTTTAACCTGTTCCTTAAAACACTAGTGCTTAGGAAATCTATTGTAGGCAGAAGCAGTCAAGGGTAGCTTAGGGTTAGTGTTAGGATTAGGGTTAGGGTTAGGGTACGGCTTAGGGTACGGGTTCGGGTACTGGTTCGGGTACGGCGTAGGGTATGGGTTAGGGTTAGGGTTAGGGTTAGTTTGAGGGTTAGGGCTCGGTTTAGGTTACGGGTTAGGATTAGGGTACGTGTTAGGGTTAGGGTAGGGGATAGGGTTAGGGTACGCGTTAGGGTTAGGGTAGTTATTAAACCTATCCCACTCTCTAGATACCCCTTAGCACGTCAAGGAATATTAATTGGGGGTCCAGCCATGGAGAAGAGTTTAGACACTAGGAGAAGATAAGGAACACACCCATTATCAAGAAATCACATTAGGATTCTCTTTTTAACCTGTTCCTTAAAACACTAGTGCTTAGGAAATCTATTGGAGGCAGAAGCAGTCAAGGGTAGCTTAGGGTTAGGGTTAGGGTTAGGGTTAGGGTTAGCTTTAGGGTACGGTTTAGGGTACGGGTTCGGGTACGGGTTCGGGTACGGCGTAGGGTATGGGTTAGGGTTAGGGTTAGGGTTAGTTTGAGGGTTAGGGCTCGGTTTAGGGTACGGGTTAGGATTACGGTACATGTTAGGGTTATGGTAGGGGTTAGGGTTAGTTTACGGGTTAGGGTTAGGGTAGTTATTAAACCTATCCCACTCTCTAGATACCCCTTAGCACGTCAAGGAATATTATTTGGGGGTCCAGCCATGGAGAAGAGTTTAGACACTAGGAGAAGATAAGGAATACACCCATTATCAAGAAATCACATTAGGATTCTCTTTTTAACCTATTCCTAAAAACACTAGTGCTTAGGAAATCTATTGGAGGCAGAAGCAGTCAAGGGTAGCTTAGGGTTAGGGTTAGGTTTAGGGTTAGGGTTAGGGTTAGGGTACGGCTTAGTGTACGGGTTCGGGTACGGGTTCGGGTATGGCGTAGTGTATGGGTTAGGGTTAGGGTTAGGGTTAGTTTGAGGGTTAGGGCTCGGTTTAGGGTACGGGTTAGGATTAGGGTACGTGTTAGGGTTAGGGTACGCGTTAGGGTTAGGGTAGTTATTAAACCTATCCCACTCTCTAGATAACCCTTAGCACGTCAAGGAATATTATTTGGGGGTCCAGCCATGGAGAAGAGTTTAGACACTAGGAGAAGATAAGGAACACACCCATTATCAAGAAATCACATTAGGATTCTCTTTTTAACCTGTTCCTTAAAACACTAGTGCTAAGGAAATCTATTGGAGGCAGAAGCAGTCAAGGGTAGCTTAGGGTTAGGGTTAGGTTTAGGGTTAGGGTTAGGGTTAGCGTAAGGCTTAGGGTACGGTTTCGGGTACGGGTTCGTGTACGGCGTAGGGTATGGGTTAGGGTTAGGGTTAGTTTGAAGGTTAGGGCTCGGTTTAGGGTACGGTTTAGGATTAGGGTACGTGTTAGGGTTAGGGTAGGGTTTAGGGTTAGGGTACGCGTTAGGGTTAGGGTAGTTATTAAACCTATCCCACTCTCTAGATACCCCTTAGCACGTCAAGGAATATTATTTGGGTGTCCAGCCATGGAGAAGAGTTTAGACACTAGGAGAAGATAAGGAACACACCCATTATCAATAAATCACATTAGGATTCTCTTTTTAACCTGTTCCTTAAAACACTAGTGCTTAGGAAATCTATTGGAGGCAGAAGCAGTCAAGGGTAGCTTAGGGTTAGGGTTTGGGTTAGGGTACGTCTTAGGGTACGGGTTCGGGTACGGGTTCGGGTACGGGTTTGGGTATGGCGTACGATATGGGTTAGGGTTAGGGTTAGGGTTAGTTTGAGGGTTAGGGCTCGGTTTAGGGTACGGGTTAGGATTAGGGTACGTGTTAGGGTTAGGGTAGGGGTTAGGGTTAGGGTACGCGTTAGGGTTAGGGTAGTTAGTAAACCTATCCCACTCTCTAGATACCCCTTAGCACGTCAAGGAATATTATTTGGGTGTCCAGCCATGGAGAAGAGTTTAGACACTAGGAGAAGATAAGGATCACACCCATTATCAAGAAATCACATTACAATTCTCTTTTTAACCTGTTCCTTAAAACACTAGTGCTTAGGAAATCTATTGGAGGCAGAAGCAGTCAAGGGTAGCTTAGGGTTAGGGTTTGGGTTAGGGTACGGCTTAGGGTACGGGTTCGGGTACGGGTTCGGGTACGGCGTAGGGTATGGGTTAGGGTTAGGGTTAGGGTTAGTTTGAGGGTTAGGGCTCGGTTTAGGGTACGGGTTAGGATTAGGGTACGTGTTAGGGTTAGGGTACGCGTTAGGGTTAGGGTAGTTATTAAACCTATCCCACTCTCTAGATACCCCTTAGCACGTCAAGGAATATTATTTGGGTGTCCAGCCATGGAGAAGAGTTTAGACACTAGGAGAAGATAAGGAACACACCCATTATCAAGAAATCACATTAGGATTCTCTTTTTAACCTGTTCCTTAAAACACTAGTGCTTAGGAAATGTATTGGAGGCAGAAGCAGTCAAGGGTAGCTTAGGGTTAGGGTTAGGGTTAGGGTTAGGGTTAGGGTACGGCTTAGGGTACGGGTTCGGGTACGGGTTCGTGTACGCTGTAGGGTATGGGTTAGGGTTAGGGTTAGGGTTAGTTTGAAGGTTAGGGCTCGGTTTAGGGTACGGGTTAGGATTAGGGTTCGTGTTAGGGTTAGGGTAGGGGTTAGGGTTAGGGTACGCATTAGGGTTAGGGTAGTTATTAAACCTATCCCACTCTCTAGATACCCCTTAGCACGTCAAGGAATATTATTTGCGGGTCCAGCCATGGAGAAGAGTTTAGACAATAGGAGAAGATAAGGAACACACCCATTATCAAGAAATCACATTAGGATTCTCTTTTTAACCTGTTCCTTAAAACACTAGTGCTTAGGAAATCTATTGGAGGCAGAAGCAGTCAAGGGTAGCTTAGGGTTAGGGTTAGGTTTAGGGTTAGGGTTAGGGTTAGGGTACGGCTTAGTGTACGGGTTCGGGTACGGGTTCGGGTATGGCGTAGTGTATGGGTTAGGGTTAGGGTTAGGGTTAGTTTGAGGGTTAGGGCTCGGTTTAGGTTACGGGTTAGGATTAGGGTACGTCTTAGGGTTAGGGTAGGGGTTAGGGTTAGGGTACGCGTTAGGGTTAGGGTAGTTATTAAACCTATCCCACTCTCTAGATAACCCTTAGCACGTCAAGGAATATTATTTGGGGGTCCAGCCATGGAGAAGAGTTTAGACACTAGGAGAAGATATGGAACACACCCATTATCAAGAAATCACATTAGGATTCTCTTTTTAACCTGTTCCTTAAAACACTAGTGCTTAGGAAATCTATTGGAGGCAGAAGCAGTGAAGGGTAGCGTAGGGTTAGGGTTAGGGTTAGGGTTAGGGTTAGCTTTAGGGTACGGCTTAGGGTACGGGTTCGGTACGGGTTCGGGTACGGCGTAGGGTATGGGTTAGGGTTAGGGTTAGGGTTAGTTTGAGGGTTAGGGCTCGGTTTAGGGTACGGGTTAGGATTAGGGTACGTGTTAGGGTTAGGGTACGCGTTAGGGTTAGGGTAGTTATTAAACCTATCCCACTCTCTAGATACCCCTTAGCACGTCAAGGAATATTATTTGCGGGTCCAGCCATGGAGAAGAGTTTAGACACTAGGAGAAGATAAGGAACACACCCATTATCAAGAAATCACATTAGGATTCTCTTTTTAACCTGTTCCTTAAAACACTAGTGCTTAGGAAATCTATTGGAGGCAGAAGCAGTCAAGGGTAGCTTAGGGTTAGGGTTTGGGTTAGCGTACGGCTTAGGGTACGGGTTCGGATACGGGTTCGGGTACGGGTTTGGGTATGGCGTACGATATGGGTTAGGGTTAGGGTTAGGGTTAGTTTGAGGGTTAGGGCTCGGTTTAGGGTACGGGTTAGGAGTAGGGTACGTGTTAGGGTTAGGGTAGGGGTTAGGGTTAGGGTACGCGTTAGGGTTAGGGTAGTTATTAAACCTATCCCACTCTCTAGATACCCCTTAGCACGTCAAGGAATATTATTTGGGTGTCCAGCCATGGAGAAGAGTTTAGACACTAGGAGAAGATAAGGATCACACCCATTATCAAGAAATCACATTACGATTCTCTTTTTAACCTGTTCCTTAAAACACTAGTGCTTAGGAAATCTATTGGAGGCAGAAGCAGTCAAGGGTAGCTTAGGGTTAGGGTTAGGGTTAGGGTTAGGGTTAGGGTACGGCTTAGGGTACGGGTTCGGGTACGGGTTCGTGTACGGCGTAGGGTATGGGTTAGGGTTAGGGTTAGGGTTAGTTTGAAGGTTAGGGCTCGGTTTAGGGTACAGGTTAGGATTAGGGTTCGTGTTAGTGTTAGGGTAGGGGTTAGGGTTAGGGTACGCGTTAGGTTTAGGGTAGTTATTAAACCTATCCCACTCCCTAGATACCCCTTAGCACGTCAAGGAATATTATTTGGGGGTCCAGCCATGGAGAAGAGTTTAGACAGTAGGAGAAGATAAGGAACACACCCATTATCCTGAAATCACATTAGGATTCTCTTTTTAACCTGTTCCTTAATACACTAGTGCTTAGGAAATCTATTGGAGGCAGAAGCAGTCAAGGGTAGCTTAGGGTTAGGGTTACGGTGAGGGTTAGGGTTAGGGTATGGCTTAGGGTACGGGTTCGGGTACGGGTTCGGGTACGGCGTAGGGTATGGGTTAGGGTTAGGGTTAGGGTTAGTTTGAGGGTTAGGGCTCTGTTTAGTGTACGGGTTAGGATTAGGGTACGTGTTAGGGTTAGGGTAGGGGTTAGGGTTAGGGTACGCGTTAGGGTTAGGGTAGTTATTAAACCTATCCCACTCTCTAGATACCCCTTAGCACGTCAAGGAATATTATTTGGGTGTCCAGCCATGGAGAAAAGTTTAGACACTAGGAGAAGATAAGGAACACACCCATTATCAAGAAATCACATTAGGATTCTCTTTTTAACCTGTTCCTTAAAACACTAGTGCTTAGGAAATCTATTGGAGGCAGAAGCAGTCAAGGGTAGCTTAGGTTTAGGGTTAGGGTTAGGGCTAGGGTTAGGACACGGCTTAGGGTACGGGTTCGGGTACGGGTTCGTGTACGGCGTAGGGTATGGGTTTGGGTTAGGGTTAGGGTTAGTTTGAAGGTTAGGGCTCGGTTTAGGGTATGGGTTAGGATTAGGGTTCATGTTAGGGTTAGGGTAGGGGTTAGGGTTAGGGTACGCGTTAGGGTTAGGGTAGTTATTAAACCTATCCCACTCTCTAGATACCCCTTAGCACGTCAAGGAATATTATTTGGGGGTCCAGCCATGGAGAAGAGTTTAGACAGTAGGAGAAGATAAGGAACACACCCATTATCCTGAAATCACATTAGGATTCTCTTTTTAACCTGTTCCTTAATACACTAGTGCTTAGGAAATCTATTGGAGGCAGAAGCAGTCAAGGGTAGCTTAGGGTTAGGGTTAGGGTTAGGGTACGGCTTAGGGTACGGGTTCAGTTACGGGTTCGGGTACGGGTTCTGGTACGGCGTAGGGTATGGGTTAGGGTTAGGGTTAGGGTTAGTTTGAAGGTTAGGGCTCGGTTTAGGGTACGGGTTAGGATTAGGGTTCGTGTTAGGGTTAGGTTAGGGGTTAGGGTTAGGGTAGGCGTTAGGTTTAGGGTAGTTATTAAACCTATCCCACTCTCTAGATACCCCTTAGCACGTCAAGGAATATTATTTGGGGGTCCAGCCATGGAGAAGAGTTTAGACACTAGGAGAAGATAAGGAACACACCCATTATCCTGAAATCACATTAGGATTCTCTTTTTAACCTGTTCCTTAATACACTAGTGCTTAGGAAATCTATTGGAGGCAGAAGCAGTCAAGGGTAGCTTAGGGTTAGGGTTAGGGTTAGGGTTAGGGTTAGTGTTAGGGTACGGGTTCCGGTACGGGTTCGGGTACGGCATTCGGTATGGGTTAGGGTTAGGGTTAGGGTTAGTTTGAGGGTTAGGGCTCGGTTTAGGGTACGGGTTAGGATTAGGGTACGTGTTAGGGTTAGGGTAGGGGTTAGGGTTAGTGTACGCGTTAGGGTTAGGGTAGTTATTAAACCTATCCCACTCTCTAGATACCCCTTAGCACGTCAAGGAATATTATTTGGGGGTCCAGCCATGGAGAAGAGTTTAGACACTAGGAGAAGATAAGGAACACACCCATTATCAAGAAATCACATTAGGATTCTCTTTTTAACCTGTTCCTTAAAACACTAGTGCTTAGGAAATCTATTGGAGGCAGAAGCAGTCAAGGGTAGCTTAGGGTTAGGGTTAGGGTTAGGGTACGGCTTAGGGTACGGGTTCGGGTACGGGTTCGGGTACAGGTTTGGGTATGGCGTAGGGTATGGGTTAGGGTTAGGGTTAGGGTTAGTTTGAGGTTTAGGGCTCGGTTTAGGGTACGGGTTAGGATTAGTGTACGTGTTAGGGTTAGGGTAGAGGTTAGGGTTAGGGTACGCGTTAGGGTTAGGGTAGTTATTAAACCTATCCCACTCTCTAGATACCCCTTAGCACGTCAAGGAATATTATTTGGGGGTCCAGCCTTGGAGAAGAGTTTAGACACTAGGAGAAGATAAGGAACACACCCATTATCCTGAAATCACATTAGGATTCTCTTTTTAACCTGTTCCTTAAAACACTAGTGCTTAGGAAATCTATTGGAGGCAGAAGCAGTCAAGGGTAGCTTAGGGTTAGGGTTAGGGTTAGGGTTAGGGTTAGGGTTAGGGTTAGGGTACGGCTTAGGGTACGGGTTCGGGTACGGGTTCGTGTACGGCGTAGGGTATGGGTTAGGGTTAGGGTTAGGGTTAGTTTGAAGGTTAGGGCTCGGTTTAGGGTACGGGTTAGGATTAGGGTTCGTGTTAGGGTTAGGGTAGGGGTTAGGGTTAGGGTACGCGTTAGGGTTAGGGTAGTTATTAAACCTATCCCACTCTCTAGATACCCCTTAGCACGTCAAGAAATATTATTTGGGGGTCCAGCCATGGAGAAGAGTTTAGACAATAGGAGAAGATAAGGAACACACCCATTATCCTGAAATCACATTAGGATTCTCTTTTTAACCTGTTCCTTAAAACACTAGTGCTTAGGAAATCTATTGTAGGCAGAAGCAGTCAAGGGTAGCTTAGGGTTAGTGTTAGGATTAGGGTTAGGGTTAGGGTACGGCTTAGGGTACGGGTTCGGGTACTGGTTCGGGTACGGCGTAGGGTATGGGTTAGGGTTAGGGTTAGGGTTAGTTTGAGGGTTAGGGCTCGGTTTAGGTTACGGGTTAGGATTAGGGTACGTGTTAGGGTTAGGGTAGGGGATAGGGTTAGGGTACGCGTTAGGGTTAGGGTAGTTATTAAACCTATCCCACTCTCTAGATACCCCTTAGCACGTCAAGGAATATTAATTGGGGGTCCAGCCATGGAGAAGAGTTTAGACACTAGGAGAAGATAAGGAACACACCCATTATCAAGAAATCACATTAGGATTCTCTTTTTAACCTGTTCCTTAAAACACTAGTGCTTAGGAAATCTATTGGAGGCAGAAGCAGTCAAGGGTAGCTTAGGGTTAGGGTTAGGGTTAGGGTTAGGGTTAGCTTTAGGGTACGGTTTAGGGTACGGGTTCGGGTACGGGTTCGGGTACGGCGTAGGGTATGGGTTAGGGTTAGGGTTAGGGTTAGTTTGAGGGTTAGGGCTCGGTTTAGGGTACGGGTTAGGATTACGGTACGTGTTAGGGTTATGGTAGGGGTTAGGGTTAGGTTACGGGTTAGGGTTAGGGTAGTTATTAAACCTATCCCACTCTCTAGATACCCCTTAGCACGTCAAGGAATATTATTTGGGGGTCCAGCCATGGAGAAGAGTTTAGACACTAGGAGAAGATAAGGAATACACCCATTATCAAGAAATCACATTAGGATTCTCTTTTTAACCTATTCCTAAAAACACTAGTGCTTAGGAAATCTATTGGAGGCAGAAGCAGTCAAGGGTAGCTTAGGGTTACGGTTAGGTTTAGGGTTAGGGTTAGGGTTAGGGTACGGCTTAGTGTACGGGTTCGGGTACGGGTTCGGGTATGGCGTAGTGTATGGGTTAGGGTTAGGGTTAGGGTTAGTTTGAGGGTTAGGGCTCGGTTTAGGGTACGGGTTAGGATTAGGGTACGTGTTAGGGTTAGGGTACGCGTTAGGGTTAGGGTAGTTATTAAACCTATCCCACTCTCTAGATAACCCTTAGCACGTCAAGGAATATTATTTGGGGGTCCAGCCATGGAGAAGAGTTTAGACACTAGGAGAAGATAAGGAACACACCCATTATCAAGAAATCACATTAGGATTCTCTTTTTAACCTGTTCCTTAAAACACTAGTGCTAAGGAAATCTATTGGAGGCAGAAGCAGTCAAGGGTAGCTTAGGGTTAGGGTTAGGTTTAGGGTTAGGGTTAGGGTTAGCGTAAGGCTTAGGGTACGGTTTCGGGTACGGGTTCGTGTACGGCGTAGGGTATGGGTTAGGGTTAGGGTTAGTTTGAAGGTTAGGGCTCGGTTTAGGGTACGGTTTAGGATTAGGGTACGTGTTAGGGTTAGGGTAGGGTTTAGGGTTAGGGTACGCGTTAGGGTTAGGGTAGTTATTAAACCTATCCCACTCTCTAGATACCCCTTAGCACGTCAAGGAATATTATTTGGGTGTCCAGCCATGGAGAAGAGTTTAGACACTAGGAGAAGATAAGGAACACACCCATTATCAATAAATCACATTAGGATTCTCTTTTTAACCTGTTCCTTAAAACACTAGTGCTTAGGAAATCTATTGGAGGCAGAAGCAGTCAAGGGTAGCTTAGGGTTAGGGTTTGGGTTAGGGTACGTCTTAGGGTACGGGTTCGGGTACGGGTTCGGGTACGGGTTTGGGTATGGCGTACGATATGGGTTAGGGTTAGGGTTAGGGTTAGTTTGAGGGTTAGGGCTCGGTTTAGGGTACGGGTTAGGATTAGGGTACGTGTTAGGGTTAGGGTAGGGGTTAGGGTTAGGGTACGCGTTAGGGTTAGGGTAGTTAGTAAACCTATCCCACTCTCTAGATACCCCTTAGCACGTCAAGGAATATTATTTGGGTGTCCAGCCATGGAGAAGAGTTTAGACACTAGGAGAAGATAAGGATCACACCCATTATCAAGAAATCACATTACAATTCTCTTTTTAACCTGTTCCTTAAAACACTAGTGCTTAGGAAATCTATTGGAGGCAGAAGCAGTCAAGGGTAGCTTAGGGTTAGGGTTTGGGTTAGGGTACGGCTTAGGGTACGGGTTCGGGTACGGGTTCGGGTACGGCGTAGGGTATGGGTTAGGGTTAGGGTTAGGGTTAGTTTGAGGGTTAGGGCTCGGTTTAGGGTACGGGTTAGGATTAGGGTACGTGTTAGGGTTAGGGTACGCGTTAGGGTTAGGGTAGTTATTAAACCTATCCCACTCTCTAGATACCCCTTAGCACGTCAAGGAATATTATTTGGGTGTCCAGCCATGGAGAAGAGTTTAGACACTAGGAGAAGATAAGGAACACACCCATTATCAAGAAATCACATTAGGATTCTCTTTTTAACCTGTTCCTTAAAACACTAGTGCTTAGGAAATGTATTGGAGGCAGAAGCAGTCAAGGGTAGCTTAGGGTTAGGGTTAGGGTTAGGGTTAGGGTTAGGGTACGGCTTAGGGTACGGGTTCGGGTACGGGTTCGTGTACGCTGTAGGGTATGGGTTAGGGTTAGGGTTAGGGTTAGTTTGAAGGTTAGGGCTCGGTTTAGGGTACGGGTTAGGATTAGGGTTCGTGTTAGGGTTAGGGTAGGGGTTAGGGTTAGGGTACGCATTAGGGTTAGGGTAGTTATTAAACCTATCCCACTCTCTAGATACCCCTTAGCACGTCAAGGAATATTATTTGCGGGTCCAGCCATGGAGAAGAGTTTAGACAATAGGAGAAGATAAGGAACACACCCATTATCAAGAAATCACATTAGGATTCTCTTTTTAACCTGTTCCTTAAAACACTAGTGCTTAGGAAATCTATTGGAGGCAGAAGCAGTCAAGGGTAGCTTAGGGTTAGGGTTAGGTTTAGGGTTAGGGTTAGGGTTAGGGTACGGCTTAGTGTACGGGTTCGGGTACGGGTTCGGGTATGGCGTAGTGTATGGGTTAGGGTTAGGGTTAGGGTTAGTTTGAGGGTTAGGGCTCGGTTTAGGTTACGGGTTAGGATTAGGGTACGTCTTAGGGTTAGGGTATGGGTTAGGGTTAGGGTACGCGTTAGGGTTAGGGTAGTTATTAAACCTATCCCACTCTCTAGATAACCCTTAGCACGTCAAGGAATATTATTTGGGGGTCCAGCCATGGAGAAGAGTTTAGACACTAGGAGAAGATATGGAACACACCCATTATCAAGAAATCACATTAGGATTCTCTTTTTAACCTGTTCCTTAAAACACTAGTGCTTAGGAAATCTATTGGAGGCAGAAGCAGTCAAGGGTAGCTTAGGGTTAGGGTTAGGGTTAGGGTTAGGGTTAGGGTACGGCTTAGGGTACGGGTTCGGGTACGGGTTCGTGTACGGCGTAGGGTATGGGTTAGGGTTAGGGTTAGGGTTAGTTTGAAGGTTAGGGCTCGGTTTAGGGTACAGGTTAGGATTAGGGTTCGTGTTAGTGTTAGGGTAGGGGTTAGGGTTAGGGTACGCGTTAGGTTTAGGGTAGTTATTAAACCTATCCCACTCCCTAGATACCCCTTAGCACGTCAAGGAATATTATTTGGGGGTCCAGCCATGGAGAAGAGTTTAGACAGTAGGAGAAGATAAGGAACACACCCATTATCCTGAAATCACATTAGGATTCTCTTTTTAACCTGTTCCTTAATACACTAGTGCTTAGGAAATCTATTGGAGGCAGAAGCAGTCAAGGGTAGCTTAGGGTTAGGGTTACGGTGAGGGTTAGGGTTAGGGTATGGCTTAGGGTACGGGTTCGGGTACGGGTTCGGGTACGGCGTAGGGTATGGGTTAGGGTTAGGGTTAGGGTTAGTTTGAGGGTTAGGGCTCTGTTTAGGGTACGGGTTAGGATTAGGGTACGTGTTAGGGTTAGGGTAGGGGTTAGGGTTAGGGTACGCGTTAGGGTTAGGGTAGTTATTAAACCTATCCCACTCTCTAGATACCCCTTAGCACGTCAAGGAATATTATTTGGGTGTCCAGCCATGGAGAAAAGTTTAGACACTAGGAGAAGATAAGGAACACACCCATTATCAAGAAATCACATTAGGATTCTCTTTTTAACCTGTTCCTTAAAACACTAGTGCTTAGGAAATCTATTGGAGGCAGAAGCAGTCAAGGGTAGCTTAGGTTTAGGGTTAGGGTTAGGGCTAGGGTTAGGACACGGCTTAGGGTACGGGTTCGGGTACGGGTTCGTGTACGGCGTAGGGTATGGGTTTGGGTTAGGGTTAGGGTTAGTTTGAAGGTTAGGGCTCGGTTTAGGGTATGGGTTAGGATTAGGGTTCATGTTAGGGTTAGGGTAGGGGTTAGGGTTAGGGTACGCGTTAGGGTTAGGGTAGTTATTAAACCTATCCCACTCTCTAGATACCCCTTAGCACGTCAAGGAATATTATTTGGGGGTCCAGCCATGGAGAAGAGTTTAGACAGTAGGAGAAGATAAGGAACACACCCATTATCCTGAAATCACATTAGGATTCTCTTTTTAACCTGTTCCTTAATACACTAGTGCTTAGGAAATCTATTGGAGGCAGAAGCAGTCAAGGGTACCTTAGGGTTAGGGTTAGGGTTAGGGTACGGCTTAGGGTACGGGTTCAGTTACGGGTTCGGGTACGGGTTCTGGTACGGCGTAGGGTATGGGTTAGGGTTAGGGTTAGGGTTAGTTTGAAGGTTAGGGCTCGGTTTAGGGTACGGGTTAGGATTAGGGTTCGTGTTAGGGTTAGGTTAGGGGTTAGGGTTAGGGTAGGCGTTAGGTTTAGGGTAGTTATTAAACCTATCCCACTCTCTAGATACCCCTTAGCACGTCAAGGAATATTATTTGGGGGTCCAGCCATGGAGAAGAGTTTAGACACTAGGAGAAGATAAGGAACACACCCATTATCCTGAAATCACATTAGGATTCTCTTTTTAACCTGTTCCTTAATACACTAGTGCTTAGGAAATCTATTGGAGGCAGAAGCAGTCAAGGGTAGCTTAGGGTTAGGGTTAGGGTTAGGGTTAGGGTTAGTGTTAGGGTACGGGTTCCGGTACGGGTTCGGGTACGGCATTCGGTATGGGTTAGGGTTAGGGTTAGGGTTAGTTTGAGGGTTAGGGCTCGGTTTAGGGTACGGGTTAGGATTAGGGTACGTGTTAGGGTTAGGGTAGGGGTTAGGGTTAGTGTACGCGTTAGGGTTAGGGTAGTTATTAAACCTATCCCACTCTCTAGATACCCCTTAGCACGTCAAGGAATATTATTTGGGGGTCCAGCCATGGAGAAGAGTTTAGACACTAGGAGAAGATAAGGAACACACCCATTATCAAGAAATCACATTAGGATTCTCTTTTTAACCTGTTCCTTAAAACACTAGTGCTTAGGAAATCTATTGGAGGCAGAAGCAGTCAAGGGTAGCTTAGGGTTAGGGTTAGGGTTAGGGTACGGCTTAGGGTACGGGTTCGGGTACGGGTTCGGGTACAGGTTTGGGTATGGCGTAGGGTATGGGTTAGGGTTAGGGTTAGGGTTAGTTTGAGGGTTAGGGCTCGGTTTAGGGTACGGGTTAGGATTAGTGTACGTGTTAGGGTTAGGGTAGAGGTTAGGGTTAGGGTACGCGTTAGGGTTAGGGTAGTTATTAAACCTATCCCACTCTCTAGATACCCCTTAGCACGTCAAGGAATATTATTTGGGGGTCCAGCCTTGGAGAAGAGTTTAGACACTAGGAGAAGATAAGGAACACACCCATTATCCTGAAATCACATTAGGATTCTCTTTTTAACCTGTTCCTTAAAACACTAGTGCTTAGGAAATCTATTGGAGGCAGAAGCAGTCAAGGGTAGCTTAGGGTTAGGGTTAGGGTTAGGCTTAGGGTTAGGGTACGGCTTAGGGTACGGGTTCGGGTACGGGTTCGTGTACGGCGTAGGGTATGGGTTAGGGTTAGGGTTAGGGTTAGTTTGAAGGTTAGGCCTCGGTTTAGGGTACGGGTTAGGATTAGGGTTCGTGTTAGGGTTAGGGTAGGGGTTAGGGTTAGGGTACGCGTTAGGGTTAGGGTAGTTATTAAACCTATCCCACTCTCTAGATACCCCTTAGCACGTCAAGAAATATTATTTGGGGGTCCAGCCATGGAGAAGAGTTTAGACAATAGGAGAAGATAAGGAACACACCCATTATCCTGAAATCACATTAGGATTCTCTTTTTAACCTGTTCCTTAAAACACTAGTGCTTAGGAAATCTATTGTAGGCAGAAGCAGTCAAGGGTAGCTTAGGGTTAGTTTTAGGATTAGGGTTAGGGTTAGGGTACGGCTTAGGGTACGGGTTCGGGTACTGGTTCGGGTACGGCGTAGGGTATGGGTTAGGGTTAGGGTTAGGGTTAGTTTGAGGGTTAGGGCTCGGTTTAGGTTACGGGTTAGGATTAGGGTACGTGTTAGGGTTAGGGTAGGGGATAGGGTTAGGGTACGCGTTAGGGTTAGGGTAGTTATTAAACCTATCCCACTCTCTAGATACCCCTTAGCACGTCAAGGAATATTAATTGGGGGTCCAGCCATGGAGAAGAGTTTAGACACTAGGAGAAGATAAGGAACACACCCATTATCAAGAAATCACATTAGGATTCTCTTTTTAACCTGTTCCTTAAAACACTAGTGCTTAGGAAATCTATTGGAGGCAGAAGCAGTCAAGGGTAGCTTAGGGTTAGGGTTAGGGTTAGGGTACGGCTTAGGGTACGGGTTCAGTTACGGGTTCGGGTACGGGTTCGGGTACGGCGTAGGGTATGGGTTAGGGTTAGGGTTAGGGTTAGTTTGAAGGTTAGGGCTCGGTTTAGGGTACGGGTTAGGATTAGGGTTCGTGTTAGGGTTAGGTTAGGGGTTAGGGTTAGGGTACGCGTTAGGTTTAGGGTAGTTATTAAACCTATCCCACTCTCTAGATACCCCTTAGCACGTCAAGGAATATTATTTGGGGGTCCAGCCATGGAGAAGAGTTTAGACACTAGGAGAAGATAAGGAACACACCCATTATCCTGAAATCACATTAGGATTCTCTTTTTAACCTGTTCCTTAATACACTAGTGCTTAGGAAATCTATTGGAGGCAGAAGCAGTCAAGGGTAGCTTAGGGTTAGGGTTAGGGTTAGGGTTAGGGTTAGTGTTAGGGTACGGGTTCCGGTACGGGTTCGGGTACGGCATTCGGTATGGGTTAGGGTTAGGGTTAGGGTTAGTTTGAGGGTTAGGGCTCGGTTTAGGGTACGGGTTAGGATTAGGGTACGTGTTAGGGTTAGGGTAGGGGTTAGGGTTAGGGTACGCGTTAGGGTTAGGGTAGTTATTAAACCTATCCCACTCTCTAGATACCCCTTAGCACGTCAAGGAATATTATTTGGGGGTCCAGCCATGGAGAAGAGTTTAGACACTAGGAGAAGATAAGGAACACACCCATTATCAAGA
The DNA here is from genome assembly GCF_028021215.1 of Eschrichtius robustus. Lineage (NCBI taxonomy): Eukaryota > Metazoa > Chordata > Mammalia > Artiodactyla > Eschrichtiidae > Eschrichtius > Eschrichtius robustus. The sequence continues at coordinate 48,074 of NW_027175427.1, forward strand.
AATCACATTAGGATTCTCTTTTTAACCTGTTCCTTAAAACACTAGTGCTTAGGAAATCTATTGGAGGCAGAAGCAGTCAAGGGTAGCTTAGGGTTAGGGTTAGGGTTAGGGTTAGGGTACGGGTTCGGGTACGGGTTCGGGTACGGGTTCGGGTACGGCGTAGGGTATGGGTTAGGGTTAGGGTTAGGGTTAGTTTGAGGGTTAGGGCTCGGTTTAGGGTACGGGTTAGGATTAGGGTACGTGTTAGGGTTAGTGTAGGGGTTAGGGTTAGGGTACGCGTTAGGGTTACGGTAGTTATTAAACCTATCCCACTCTCTAGATACCCCTTAGCACGTCAAGGAATATTATTTGGGGGTCCAGCCATGGAGAAGAGTTTAGACACTAGGAGAAGATAAGGAACACACCCATTATCAAGAAATCACATTAGGATTCTCTTTTTAACCTGTTCCTTAAAACACTAGTGCTTAGGAAATCTATTGGAGGCAGAAGCAGTCAAGGGTAGCTTAGGGTTAGGGTTAGGGTTAGGGTACGGCTTAGGGTACGGGTTCGGGTACGGGTTCGGGTACAGGTTTGGGTATGGCGTAGGGTATGGGTTAGGGTTAGGGTTAGGGTTAGTTTGAGGGTTAGGGCTCGGTTTAGGGTACGGGTTAGGATTAGGGTACGTGTTAGGGTTAGGGTAGAGGTTAGGGTTAGGGTACGCGTTAGGGTTACGGTAGTTATTAAACCTATCCCACTCTCTAGATACCCCTTATCACGTCAAGGAATATTATTTGGGGGTCCAGCCTTGGAGAAGAGTTTAGACACTAGGAGAAAATAAGGAACACACCCATTATCAAGAAATCACATTAGGATTCTCTTTTTAACCTGTTCCTTAAAACACTAGTGCTTAGGAAATCTATTGGAGGCAGAAGCAGTCAAGGGTAGCTTAGGGTTAGTGTTAGGGTTAGGGTTAGGGTTAGGGTTAGGGTACGGCTTAGGGTACGGGTTCGGGTACGGGTTCGTGTACGGCGTAGGGTATGGGTTAGTGTTAGGTTTAGGGTTAGTTTGAAGGTTAGGGCTCGGTTTAGGGTACGGGTTAGGATTAGGGATCGTGTTAGGGTTAGGGTAGGGGTTAGGGTTAGGGTACGCGTTAGGGTTAGGGTAGTTATTAAACCTATCCCACTCTCTAGATACCCCTTAGCACGTCAAGGAATATTATTTGGGGGTCCAGCCATGGAGAAGAGTTTAGACAATAGGAGAAGATAAGGAACACACCCATTATCCTGAAATCACATTAGGATTCTCTTTTTAACCTGTTCCTTAATACACTAGTGCTTAGGAAATCTATTGTAGGCAGAAGCAGTCAAGGGTAGCTTAGGGTTAGGGTTAGGATTAGGGTTAGGGTTAGGGTACGGCTTAGGGTACGTGTTCGGGTACTGGTTCGGGTACGGCGTAGGGTATGGGTTAGGATTAGGGTTAGGGTTAGTTTGAGGGTTAGGGCTCGGTTTAGGTTACGGGTTAGGATTAGGGTACGTGTTAGGGTTAGGGTAGGGGTTAGGGTTAGGGTACGCGTTAGGGTTAGTGTAGTTATTAAACCTATCCCACTCTCTAGATACCCCTTAGCACGTCAAAGAATATTATTTGGGGGTCCAGCCATGGAGAAGAGTTTAGACACTAGGAGAAGATAAGGAACACACCCATTATCAAGAAATCACATTAGGATTCTCTTTTTAACCTGTTCCTTAAAACACTAGTGCTTAGGAAATCTATTGGAGGCAGAAGCAGTCAAGGGTAGCTTAGGGTTAGGGTTAGGGTTAGGGTTAGGGTTAGCTTTAGGGTACGGTTTAGGGTACGGGTTCGGGTACGGGTTCGGGTACGGCGTAGGGTATGGGTTAGGGTTAGGGTTAGGGTTAGTTTGAGGGTTAGGGCTCGGTTTAGGGTACGGGTTAGGATTACGGTACGTGTTAGGGTTATGGTAGGGGTTAGGGTTAGGTTACGGGTTAGGGTTAGGGTAGTTATTAAACCTATCCCACTCTCTAGATACCCCTTAGCACGTCAAGGAATATTATTTGGGGGTCCAGCCATGGAGAAGAGTTTAGACACTAGGAGAAGATAAGGAATACACCCATTATCAAGAAATCACATTAGGATTCTCTTTTTAACCTATTCCTAAAAACACTAGTGCTTAGGAAATCTATTGGAGGCAGAAGCAGTCAAGGGTAGCTTAGGGTTAGGGTTAGGTTTAGGGTTAGGGTTAGGGTTAGGGTACGGCTTAGTGTACGGGTTCGGGTACGGGTTCGGGTATGGCGTAGTGTATGGGTTAGGGTTAGGGTTAGGGTTAGTTTGAGGGTTAGGGCTCGGTTTAGGGTACGGGTTAGGATTAGGGTACGTGTTAGGGTTAGGGTACGCGTTAGGGTTAGGGTAGTTATTAAACCTATCCCACTCTCTAGATAACCCTTAGCACGTCAAGGAATATTATTTGGGGGTCCAGCCATGGAGAAGAGTTTAGACACTAGGAGAAGATAAGGAACACACCCATTATCAAGAAATCACATTAGGATTCTCTTTTTAACCTGTTCCTTAAAACACTAGTGCTAAGGAAATCTATTGGAGGCAGAAGCAGTCAAGGGTAGCTTAGGGTTAGGGTTAGGTTTAGGGTTAGGGTTAGGGTTAGCGTAAGGCTTAGGGTACGGTTTCGGGTACGGGTTCGTGTACGGCGTAGGGTATGGGTTAGGGTTAGGGTTAGTTTGAAGGTTAGGGCTCGGTTTAGGGTACGGTTTAGGATTAGGGTACGTGTTAGGGTTAGGGTAGGGTTTAGGGTTAGGGTACGCGTTAGGGTTAGGGTAGTTATTAAACCTATCCCACTCTCTAGATACCCCTTAGCACGTCAAGGAATATTATTTGGGTGTCCAGCCATGGAGAAGAGTTTAGACACTAGGAGAAGATAAGGAACACACCCATTATCAATAAATCACATTAGGATTCTCTTTTTAACCTGTTCCTTAAAACACTAGTGCTTAGGAAATCTATTGGAGGCAGAAGCAGTCAAGGGTAGCTTAGGGTTAGGGTTTGGGTTAGGGTACGTCTTAGGGTACGGGTTCGGGTACGGGTTCGGGTACGGGTTTGGGTATGGCGTACGATATGGGTTAGGGTTAGGGTTAGGGTTAGTTTGAGGGTTAGGGCTCGGTTTAGGGTACGGGTTAGGATTAGGGTACGTGTTAGGGTTAGGGTAGGGGTTAGGGTTAGGGTACGCGTTAGGGTTAGGGTAGTTAGTAAACCTATCCCACTCTCTAGATACCCCTTAGCACGTCAAGGAATATTATTTGGGTGTCCAGCCATGGAGAAGAGTTTAGACACTAGGAGAAGATAAGGATCACACCCATTATCAAGAAATCACATTACAATTCTCTTTTTAACCTGTTCCTTAAAACACTAGTGCTTAGGAAATCTATTGGAGGCAGAAGCAGTCAAGGGTAGCTTAGGGTTAGGGTTAGGTTTAGGGTTAGGGTTAGGGTTAGGGTTAGGGTTAGGGTACGGCTTAGTGTACGGGTTCGGGTACGGGTTCGGGTATGGCGTAGGGTATGGGTTAGGGTTAGGGTTAGGGTTAGTTTGAGGGTTAGGGCTCGGTTTAGGTTACGGGTTAGGATAAGGGTACGTCTTAGGGTTAGGGTAGGGGTTAGGGTTAGGGTACGCGTTAGGGTTAGGGTAGTTATTAAACCTATCCCACTCTCTAGATAACCCTTAGCACGTCAAGGAATATTATTTGGGGGTCCAGCCATGGAGAAGAGTTTAGACACTAGGAGAAGATAAGGAACACACCCATTATCAAGAAATCACATTAGGATTCTCTTTTTAACCTGTTCCTTAAAACACTAGTGCTTAGGAAATCTATTGGAGGCAGAAGCAGTCAAGGGTAGCTTAGGGTTAGGGTTTGGGTTAGGGTACGGCTTAGGGTACGGGTTCGGGTACGGGTTCGGGTACGGCGTAGGGTATGGGTTAGGGTTAGGGTTAGGGTTAGTTTGAGGGTTAGGGCTCGGTTTAGGGTACGGGTTAGGATTAGGGTACGTGTTAGGGTTAGGGTACGCGTTAGGGTTAGGGTAGTTATTAAACCTATCCCACTCTCTAGATAACCCTTAGCACGTCAAGGAATATTATTTGGGGGTCCAGCCATGGAGAAGAGTTTAGACACTAGGAGAAGATAAGGAACACACCCATTATCAAGAAATCACATTAGGATTCTCTTTTTAACCTGTTCCTTAAAACACTAGTGCTTAGGAAATGTATTGGAGGCAGAAGCAGTCAAGGGTAGCTTAGGGTTAGGGTTAGGGTTAGGGTTAGGGTTAGGGTACGGCTTAGGGTACGGGTTCGGGTACGGGTTCGTGTACGCTGTAGGGTATGGGTTAGGGTTAGGGTTAGGGTTAGTTTGAAGGTTAGGGCTCGGTTTAGGGTACGGGTTAGGATTAGGGTTCGTGTTAGGGTTAGGGTAGGGGTTAGGGTTAGGGTACGCATTAGGGTTAGGGTAGTTATTAAACCTATCCCACTCTCTAGATACCCCTTAGCACGTCAAGGAATATTATTTGCGGGTCCAGCCATGGAGAAGAGTTTAGACACTAGGAGAAGATAAGGAACACACCCATTATCAAGAAATCACATTAGGATTCTCTTTTTAACCTGTTCCTTAATACACTAGTGCTTAGGAAATCTATTGGAGGCAGAAGCAGTCAAGGGTAGCTTAGGGTTAGGGTTACGGTGAGGGTTAGGGTTAGGGTATGGCTTAGGGTACGGGTTCGGGTACGGGTTCGTGTACGGCGTAGGGTATGGGTTAGGGTTAGGGTTAGGGTTAGTTTGAGGGTTAGGGCTCCGTTTAGGGTACGGGTTAGGATTAGGGTACGTGTTAGGGTTAGGGTAGGGGTTAGGGTTAGGGTACGCGTTAGGGTTAGGGTAGTTATTAAACCTATCCCACTCTCTAGATACCCCTTAGCACGTCAAGGAATATTATTTGGGAGTCCAGCCATGGAGAAGAGTTTAGACACTAGGAGAAGATAAGGAACACACCCATTATCAAGAAATCACATTAGGATTCTCTTTTTAACCTGTTCCTTAAAACACTAGTGCTTAGGAAATCTATTGGAGGCAGAAGCAGTCAAGGGTAGCTTAGGGTTAGGGTTAGGGTTAGGGCTAGGGTTAGGACACGGCTTAGGGTACGGGTTCGGGTACGGGTTCGTGTACGGCGTAGGGTATGGGTTTGGGTTAGGGTTAGGGTTAGTTTGAAGCTTAGGGCTCGGTTTAGGGTATGGGTTAGGATTAGGGTTCGTGTTAGGGTTAGGGTAGGGGTTAGGGTTAGGGTACGCGTTAGGGTTAGGGTAGTTATTAAACCTATCCCACTCTCTAGATACCCCTTAGCACGTCAAGGAATATTATTTGGGGGTCCAGCCATGGAGAAGAGTTTAGACACTAGGAGAAGATAAGGAACACACCCATTATCCTGAAATCACATTAGGATTCTCTTTTTAACCTGTTCCTTAATACACTAGTGCTTAGGAAATCTATTGGAGGCAGAAGCAGTCAAGGGTAGCTTAGGGTTAGGGTTACGGTTAGGGTTAGGGTTAGGGTATGGCTTAGGGTACGGGTTCGGGTACGGGTTCGGGTACGGCGTAGGGTATGGGATAGGGTTAGGGTTAGGGTTAGTTTGAGGGTTAGGGCTCGGTTTAGGGTACGGGTTAGGATTAGGGTACGTGTTAGGGTTAGGGTAGGGGTTAGGGTTAGGGTACGCGTTAGGGTTAGGGTAGTTATTAAACCTATCCCACTCTCTAGATACCCCTTAGCACGTCAAGGAATATTAATTGGGGGTCCAGCCATGGAGAAGAGTTTAGACACTAGGAGAAGATAAGGAACACACCCATTATCAAGAAATCACATTAGGATTCTCTTTTTAACCTGTTCCTTAAAACACTAGTGCTTAGGAAATCTATTGGAGGCAGAAGCAGTCAAGGGTAGCTTAGGGTTAGGGTTAGGGTTAGCGTACGGCTTAGGGTACGGGTTCGGTTACGGGTTCGGGTACGGGTTCGGGTACGGCGTAGGGTATGGGTTCGGTTTAGGGTTAGGGTTAGTTTGAGGGTTAGGGCTCGGTTTAGGTTACGGGTTAGGATTAGGGTACGTGTTAGGGTTAAGGTAGGGGTTAGGGTTAGGGTACGCGTTAGGGTTAGGGTAGTTATTAAACATATCCCACTCTCTAGATACCCCTTAGCACGTCAAGGTATATTATTTGGGGGTCCAGCCATGGAGAAGAGTTTAGACACTAGGAGAAGATAAGGAACACACCCATTATCAAGAAATCACATTAGGATTCTCTTTTTAACCTGTTCCTTAAAACACTAGTGCTTAGGAAATCTATTGGAGGCAGAAGCAGTCAAGGGTAGCTTAGGGTTAGTGTTTGGGTTAGCGTACGGCTTAGGGTACGGGTTCGGGTACGGGTTCGGGTACGGGTTTGGGTATGGCGTAGGATATGGGTTAGGGTTAGGGTTAGGGTTAGTTTGAGGGTTAGGGCTCGGTTTAGGGTACGGGTTAGGATTAGGGTACGTGTTAGGGTTAGGGTAGGGGTTAGGGTTAGGGTACGCATTAGGGTTAGGGTAGTTATTAAACCTATCCCACTCTCTAGATACCCCTTAGCACGTCAAGGAATATTATTTGGGTGTCCAGCCATGGAGAAGAGTTTAGACACTAGGAGAAGATAAGGAACACACCCATTATCAAGAAATCACATTAGGATTCTCTTTTTAACCTGTTCCTTAAAACACTAGTGCTTAGGAAATCTATTGGAGGCAGAAGCAGTCAAGGGTAGCTTAGGGTTAGGGTTAGGTTTAGGGTTAGGTTTAGGGTTAGGGTACGGCTTAGTGTACGGGTTCGGGTACGGGTTCGGGTATGGCGTAGTGTATGGGTTAGGGTTAGGGTTAGGGTTAGTTTGAGGGTTAGGGCTCGGTTTAGGTTACAGGTTAGGATTAGGGTACGTCTTAGGGTTAGGGTAGGGGTTAGGGTTAGGGTACGCGTTAGGGTTAGGGTAGTTATTAAACCTATCCCACTCTCTAGATAACCCTTAGCACGTCAAGGAATATTATTTGGGGGTCCAGCCATGGAGAAGAGTTTAGACACTAGGAGAAGATAAGGAACACACCCATTATCAAGAAATCACATTAGGATTCTCTTTTTAACCTGTTCCTTAAAACACTAGTGCTTAGGAAATCTATTGGAGGCAGAAGCAGTCAAGGGTAACGTAGGGTTAGGGTTAGGGTTAGGGTTAGGGTTAGCTTTAGGGTACGGCTTAGGGTACGGTTTCGGTACGGGTTCGGGTACGGCGTAGGGTATGGGTTAGGGTTAGGGTTAGGGTTAGTTTGAGGGTTAGGGCTCGGTTTAGGGTACGGGTTAGGATTAGGGTACGTGTTAGGGTTAGGGTACGCGTTAGGGTTAGGGTAGTTATTAAACCTATCCCACTCTCTAGATACCCCTTAGCACGTCAAGGAATATTATTTGCGGGTCCAGCCATGGAGAAGAGTTTAGACACTAGGAGAAGATAAGGAACACACCCATTATCAAGAAATCACATTAGGATTCTCTTTTTAACCTGTTCCTTAATACACTAGTGCTTAGGAAATCTATTGGAGGCAGAAGCAGTCAAGGGTAGCTTAGGGTTAGGGTTAGGGTTAGGGTTAGGGTTAGGGTAAGGCTTAGGGTACGGGTTCGGGTCCGGGTTCGGGTACAGCGTAGGGTATGGATTAGGGTTAGGGTTAGGGTTAGTTTGAGGGTTAGGGCTCGGTTTAGGGTACGGTTTAGGATTAGGGTACGTGTTAGGGTTAGGGTAGGGTTTAGGGTTAGGGTACGCGTTAGGGTTAGGGTAGTTATTAAACCTATCCCACTCTCTAGATACCCCTTAGCACGTCAAGGAATATTATTTGGGTGTCCAGCCATGGAGAAGAGTTTAGACACTAGGAGAAGATAAGGAACACACCCATTATCAATAAATCACATTAGGATTCTCTTTTTAACCTGTTCCTTAAAACACTAGTGCTTAGGAAATCTATTGGAGGCAGAAGCAGTCAAGGGTAGCTTAGGGTTAGGTTTTGGGTTAGGGTACGTCTTAGGGTACGGGTTCGGGTACGGGTTCGGGTACGGGTTTGGGTATGGCGTACGATATGGGTTAGGGTTAGGGTTAGGGTTAGTTTGAGGGTTAGGGCTCGGTTTAGGGTACGGGTTAGGATTAGGGTACGTGTTAGGGTTAGGGTAGGGGTTAGGGTTAGGGTACGCGTTAGGGTTAGGGTAGTTAGTAAACCTATCCCACTCTCTAGATACCCCTTAGCACGTCAAGGAATATTATTTGGGTGTCCAGCCATGGAGAAGAGTTTAGACACTAGGAGAAGATAAGGATCACACCCATTATCAAGAAATCACATTACGATTCTCTTTTTAACCTGTTCCTTAAAACACTAGTGCTTAGGAAATCTATTGGAGGCAGAAGCAGTCAAGGGTAGCTTAGGGTTAGGGTTAGGGTTAGGGTTAGGGTTAGGGTTAGGGTTAGGGTTAGGGTACGGCTTAGTGTACGGGTTCGGGTACGGGTTCGGGTATGGCGTAGGGTATGGGTTAGGGTTAGGGTTAGGGTTAGTTTGAGGGTTAGGGCTCGGTTTAGGTTACGGGTTAGGATTAGGGTACGTCTTAGGGTTAGGGTAGGGGTTAGGGTTAGGGTACGCGTTAGGGTTAGGGTAGTTATTAAACCTATCCCACTCTCTAGATAACCCTTAGCACGTCAAGGAATATTATTTGGGGGTCCAGCCATGGAGAAGAGTTTAGACACTAGGAGAAGATAAGGAACACACCCATTATCAAGAAATCACATTAGGATTCTCTTTTTAACCTGTTCCTTAAAACACTAGTGCTTAGGAAATCTATTGGAGGCAGAAGCAGTCAAGGGTAGCTTAGGGTTAGGGTTTGGGTTAGGGTACGGCTTAGGGTACGGGTTCGGGTACGGGTTCGGGTACGGCGTAGGGTATGGGTTAGGGTTAGGGTTAGGGTTAGTTTGAGGGTTAGGGCTCGGTTTAGGGTACGGGTTAGGATTAGGGTACGTGTTAGGGTTAGGGTACGCGTTAGGGTTAGGGTAGTTATTAAACCTATCCCACTCTCTAGATACCCCTTAGCACGTCAAGGAATATTATTTGGGTGTCCAGCCATGGAGAAGAGTTTAGACACTAGGAGAAGATAAGGAACACACCCATTATCAAGAAATCACATTAGGATTCTCTTTTTAACCTGTTCCTTAAAACACTAGTGCTTAGGAAATGTATTGGAGGCAGAAGCAGTCAAGGGTAGCTTAGGGTTAGGGTTAGGGTTAGGGTTAGGGTTAGGGTACGGCTTAGGGTACGGGTTCGGGTACGGGTTCGTGTACGCTGTAGGGTATGGGTTAGGGTTAGGGTTAGGGTTAGTTTGAAGGTTAGGGCTCGGTTTAGGGTACGGGTTAGGATTAGGGTTCGTGTTAGGGTTAGGGTAGGGGTTAGGGTTAGGGTACGCATTAGGGTTAGGGTAGTTATTAAACCTATCCCACTCTCTAGATACCCCTTAGCACGTCAAGGAATATTATTTGCGGGTCCAGCCATGGAGAAGAGTTTAGACACTAGGAGAAGATAAGGAACACACCCATTATCAAGAAATCACATTAGGATTCTCTTTTTAACCTGTTCCTTAATACACTAGTGCTTAGGAAATCTATTGGAGGCAGAAGCAGTCAAGGGTAGCTTAGGGTTAGGGTTACGGTGAGGGTTAGGGTTAGGGTATGGCTTAGGGTACGGGTTCGGGTACGGGTTCGGGTACGGCGTAGGGTATGGGTTAGGGTTAGGGTTAGGGTTAGTTTGAGGGTTAGGGCTCCGTTTAGGGTACGGGTTAGGATTAGGGTATGTGTTAGGGTTAGGGTAGGGGTTAGGGTTAGGGTACGCGTTAGGGTTAGGGTAGTTATTAAACCTATCCCACTCTCTAGATACCCCTTAGCACGTCAAGGAATATTATTTGGGGGTCCAGCCATGGAGAAGAGTTTAGACACTAGGAGAAGATAAGGAACACACCCATTATCAAGAAATCACATTAGGATTCTCTTTTTAACCTGTTCCTTAAAACACTAGTGCTTAGGAAATCTATTGGAGGCAGAAGCAGTCAAGGGTAGCTTAGGGTTAGGGTTTGGGTTAGGGTACGGCTTAGGGTACGGGTTCGGGTACGGGTTCGGGTACGGCGTAGGGTATGGGTTAGGGTTAGGGTTAGGGTTAGTTTGAGGGTTAGGGCTCGGTTTAGGGTACGGGTTAGGATTAGGGTACGTGTTAGGGTTAGGGTACGCGTTAGGGTTAGGGTAGTTATTAAACCTATCCCACTCTCTAGATACCCCTTAGCACGTCAAGGAATATTATTTGGGTGTCCAGCCATGGAGAAGAGTTTAGACACTAGGAGAAGATAAGGAACACACCCATTATCAAGAAATCACATTAGGATTCTCTTTTTAACCTGTTCCTTAAAACACTAGTGCTTAGGAAATGTATTGGAGGCAGAAGCAGTCAAGGGTAGCTTAGGGTTAGGGTTAGGGTAGGGGTTAGGGTTAGGGTACGCGTTAGGGTTAGGGTAGTTATTAAACCTATCCCACTCTCTAGATAACCCTTAGCACGTCAAGGAATATTATTTGGGGGTCCAGCCATGGAGAAGAGTTTAGACACTAGGAGAAGATAAGGAACACACCCATTATCAAGAAATCACATTAGGATTCTCTTTTTAACCTGTTCCTTAAAACACTAGTGCTTAGGAAATCTATTGGAGGCAGAAGCAGTCAAGGGTAGCTTAGGGTTAGGGTTTGGGTTAGGGTACGGCTTAGGGTACGGGTTCGGGTACGGGTTCGGGTACGGCGTAGGGTATGGGTTAGGGTTAGGGTTAGGGTTAGTTTGAGCGTTAGGGCTCGGTTTAGGGTACGGGTTAGGATTAGGGTACGTGTTAGGGTTAGGGTACGCGTTAGGGTTAGGGTAGTTATTAAACCTATCCCACTCTCTAGATACCCCTTAGCACGTCAAGGAATATTATTTGGGTGTCCAGCCATGGAGAAGAGTTTAGACACTAGGAGAAGATAAGGAACACACCCATTATCAAGAAATCACATTAGGATTCTCTTTTTAACCTGTTCCTTAAAACACTAGTGCTTAGGAAATATATTGGAGGCAGAAGCAGTCAAGGGTAGCTTAGGGTTAGGGTTAGGGTTAGGGTTAGGGTTAGGGTACGGCTTAGGGTACGGGTTCGGGTACGGGTTCGTGTACGCTGTAGGGTATGGGTTAGGGTTAGGGTTAGGGTTAGTTTGAAGGTTAGGGCTCGGTTTAGGGTACGGGTTAGGATTAGGGTTCGTGTTAGGGTTAGGGTAGGGGTTAGGGTTAGGGTACGCATTAGGGTTAGGGTAGTTATTAAACCTATCCCACTCTCTAGATACCCCTTAGCACGTCAAGGAATATTATTTGCGGGTCCAGCCATGGAGAAGAGTTTAGACACTAGGAGAAGATAAGGAACACACCCATTATCAAGAAATCACATTAGGATTCTCTTTTTAACCTGTTCCTTAATACACTAGTGCTTAGGAAATCTATTGGAGGCAGAAGCAGTCAAGGGTAGCTTAGGGTTAGGGTTACGGTGAGGGTTAGGGTTAGGGTATGGCTTAGGGTACGGGTTCGGGTACGGGTTCGGGTACGGCGTAGGGTATGGGTTAGGGTTAGGGTTAGGGTTAGTTTGAGGGTTAGGGCTCCGTTTAGGGTACGGGTTAGGATTAGGGTATGTGTTAGGGTTAGGGTAGGGGTTAGGGTTAGGGTACGCGTTAGGGTTAGGGTAGTTATTAAACCTATCCCACTCTCTAGATACCCCTTAGCACGTCAAGGAATATTATTTGGGGGTCCAGCCATGGAGAAGAGTTTAGACACTAGGAGAAGATAAGGAACACACCCATTATCAAGAAATCACATTAGGATTCTCTTTTTAACGTGTTCCTTAAAACACTAGTGCTTAGGAAATCTATTGGAGGCAGAAGCAGTCAAGGGTAGCTTAGGGTTAGGGTTAGGGTTAGGGCTAGGGTTAGGACACGGCTTAGGGTACGGGTTCGGGTACGGGTTCGTGTACGGCGTAGGGTATGGGTTTGGGTTAGGGTTAGGGTTAGTTTGAAGCTTAGGGCTCGGTTTAGGGTATGGGTTAGGATTAGGGTTCGTGTTAGGGTTAGGGTAGGGGTTAGGGTTAGGGTACGCGTTAGGGTTAGGGTAGTTATTAAACCTATCCCACTCTCTAGATACCCCTTAGCACGTCAAGGAATATTATTTGGGGGTCCAGCCATGGAGAAGAGTTTAGACACTAGGAGAAGATAAGGAACACACCCATTATCCTGAAATCACATTAGGATTCTCTTTTTAACCTGTTCCTTAATACACTAGTGCTTAGGAAATCTATTGGAGGCAGAAGCAGTCAAGGGTAGCTTAGGGTTAGGGTTACGGTTAGGGTTAGGGTTAGGGTATGGCTTAGGGTACGGGTTCGGGTACGGGTTCGGGTACGGCGTAGGGTATGGGATAGGGTTAGGGTTAGGGTTAGTTTGAGGTTTAGGGCTCGGTTTAGGGTACGGGTTAGGATTAGGGTACGTGTTAGGGTTAGGGTAGGGGTTAGGGTTAGGGTACGCGTTAGGGTTAGGGTAGTTATTAAACCTATCCCACTCTCTAGATACCCCTTAGCACGTCAAGGAATATTAATTGGGGGTCCAGCCATGGAGAAGAGTTTAGACACTAGGAGAAGATAAGGAACACACCCATTATCAAGAAATCACATTAGGATTCTCTTTTTAACCTGTTCCTTAAAACACTAGTGCTTAGGAAATCTATTGGAGGCAGAAGCAGTCAAGGGTAGCTTAGGGTTAGGGTTAGGGTTAGCGTACGGCTTAGGGTACGGGTTCGGTTACGGGTTCGGGTACGGGTTCGGGTACGGCGTAGGGTATGGGTTCGGTTTAGGGTTAGGGTTAGTTTGAGGGTTAGGGCTCGGTTTAGGTTACGGGTTAGGATTAGGGTACGTGTTAGGGTTAAGGTAGGGGTTAGGGTTAGGGTACGCGTTAGGGTTAGGGTAGTTATTAAACATATCCCACTCTCTAGATACCCCTTAGCACGTCAAGGTATATTATTTGGGGGTCCAGCCATGGAGAAGAGTTTAGACACTAGGAGAAGATAAGGAACACACCCATTATCAAGAAATCACATTAGGATTCTCTTTTTAACCTGTTCCTTAAAACACTAGTGCTTAGGAAATCTATTGGAGGCAGAAGCAGTCAAGGGTAGCTTAGGGTTAGGGTTTGGGTTAGCGTACGGCTTAGGGTACGGGTTCGGGTACGGGTTCGGGTACGGGTTTGGGTATGGCGTAGGATATGGGTTAGGGTTAGGGTTAGGGTTAGTTTGAGGGTTAGGGCTCGGTTTAGGGTACGGGTTAGGATTAGGGTACGTGTTAGGGTTAGGGTAGGGTTTAGGGTTAGGGTACGCATTAGGGTTAGGGTAGTTATTAAACCTATCCCACTCTCTAGATACCCCTTAGCACGTCAAGGAATATTATTTGGGTGTCCAGCCATGGAGAAGAGTTTAGACACTAGGAGAAGATAAGGAACACACCCATTATCAAGAAATCACATTAGGATTCTCTTTTTAACCTGTTCCTTAAAACACTAGTGCTTAGGAAATCTATTGGAGGCAGAAGCAGTCAAGGGTAGCTTAGGGTTAGGGTTAGGTTTAGGGTTAGGGTTAGGGTTAGGGTACGGCTTAGTGTACGGGTTCGGGTACGGGTTCGGGTATGGCGTAGTGTATGGGTTAGGGTTAGGGTTAGGGTTAGTTTGAGGGTTAGGGCTCGGTTTAGGTTACGGGTTAGAATTAGGGTACGTCTTAGGGTTAGGGTAGGGGTTAGGGTTAGGGTACGCGTTAGGGTTAGGGTAGTTACTAAACCTATCCCACTCTCTAGATAACCCTTAGCACGTCAAGGAATATTATTTGGGGGTCCAGCCATGGAGAAGAGTTTAGACACTAGGAGAAGATAAGGAACACACCCATTATCAAGAAATCACATTAGGATTCTCTTTTTAACCTGTTCCTTAAAACACTAGTGCTTAGGAAATCTATTGGAGGCAGAAGCAGTCAAGGGTAGCGTAGGGTTAGGGTTAGGGTTAGGGTTAGGGTTAGCTTTAGGGTACGGCTTAGGGTACGGTTTCGGTACGGGTTCGGGTACGGCGTAGGGTATGGGTTAGGGTTAGGGTTAGGGTTAGTTTGAGGGTTAGGGCTCGGTTTAGGGTACGGGTTAGGATTAGGGTACGTGTTAGGGTTAGGGTACGCGTTAGGGTTAGGGTAGTTATTAAACCTATCCCACTCTCTAGATACCCCTTAGCACGTCAAGGAATATTATTTGCGGGTCCAGCCATTGAGAAGAGTTTAGACACTAGGAGAAGATAAGGAACACACCCATTATCAAGAAATCACATTAGGATTCTCTTTTTAACCTGTTCCTTAATACACTAGTGCTTAGGAAATCTATTGGAGGCAGAAGCAGTCAAGGGTAGCTTAGGGTTAGGGTTAGGGTTAGGGTTAGGGTTAGGGTAAGGCTTAGGGTACGGGTTCGGGTCCGGGTTCGGGTACAGCGTAGGGTATGGATTAGGGTTAGGGTTAGGGTTAGTTTGAGGGTTAGGGCTCGGTTTAGGGTACGGGTTAGGATTAGTGTACGTGTTAGGGTTACGGTAGAGGTTAGGGTTAGGGTACGCGTTAGGGTTAGGGTAGTTATTAAACCTATCCCACTCTCTAGATACCCCTTATCACGTCAAGGAATATTATTTGGGGGTCCAGCCTTGGAGAAGAGTTTAGACACTAGGAGAAGATAAGGAACACACCCATTATCAAGAAATCACATTAGGATTCTCTTTTTAACCTGTTCCTTAAAACACTAGTGCTTAGGAAATCTATTGGAGGCAGAAGCAGTCAAGGGTAGCTTAGGGTTAGTGTTAGGGTTAGGGTTAGGGTTAGGGTTAGGGTACGGCTTAGGGTACGGGTTCTTGTACGGGTTCGTGTACGGCGTAGGGTATGGGTTAGGATTAGGTTTAGGGTTAGTTTGAAGGCTAGGGCTCGGTTTAGGGTACGGGTTAGGATTAGGGATCGTGTTAGGGTTAGGGTAGGGGTTAGGGTTAGGGTACGCGTTAGGGTTAGGGTAGTTATTAAACCTATCCCACTCTCTAGATACCCCTTAGCACGTCAAGGAATATTATTTGGGGGTCCAGCCATGGAGAAGAGTTTAGACAATAGGAGAAGATAAGGAACACACCCATTATCCTGAAATCACATTAGGATTCTCTTTTTAACCTGTTCCTTAATACACTAGTGCTTAGGAAATCTATTGTAGGCAGAAGCAGTCAAGGGTAGCTTAGGGTTAGGGTTAGGATTAGGTTTAGGGTTAGGGTACGGCTTAGGGTACGTGTTCGGGTACTGGTTCGGGTACGGCGTAGGGTATGGGTTAGGCTTAGGGTTAGGGTTAGTTTGAGGGTTAGGGCTCGGTTTAGGTTACGGGTTAGGATTAGGGTACGTGTTAGGGTTAGGGTAGGGGTTAGGGTTAGGGTACGCGTTAGGGTTAGTGTAGTTATTAAACCTATCCCACTCTCTAGATACCCCTTAGCACGTCAAAGAATATTATTTGGGGGTCCAGCCATGGAGAAGAGTTTAGACACTAGGAGAAGATAAGGAACACACCCATTATCAAGAAATCACATTAGGATTCTCTTTTTAACCTGTTCCTTAAAACACTAGTGCTTAGGAAATCTATTGGAGGCAGAAGCAGTCAAGGGTAGCTTAGGGTTAGGGTTAGGGTTAGGGTTAGGGTTAGCTTTAGGGTACGGTTTAGGGTACGGGTTCGGGTACGGGTTCGGGTACGGCGTAGGGTATGGGTTAGGGTTAGGGTTAGGGTTAGTTTGAGGGTTAGGGCTCGGTTTAGGCTACGGGTTAGGATTACGGTACGTGTTAGGGTTATGGTAGGGGTTAGGGTTAGGTTACGCGTTAGGGTTATGGTAGGGGTTAGGGTTAGGTTACGCGTTAGGGTTAGGGTAGTTATTAAACCTATCCCACTCTCTAGATACCCCTTAGCACGTCAAGGAATATTATTTGGGGGTCCAGCCATGGAGAAGAGTTTAGACACTAGGAGAAGATAAGGAACACACCCATTATCAAGAAATCACATTAGGATTCTCTTTTTAACCTATTCCTTAAAACACTAGTGCTTAGGAAATCTATTGGAGGCAGAAGCAGTCAAGGGTAGCTTAGGGTTAGGGTTAGGTTTAGGGTTAGGGTTAGGGTTAGGGTACGGCTTAGTGTACGGGTTCGGGTACGGGTTCGGGTATGGCGTAGTGTATGGGTTAGGGTTAGGGTTAGGGTTAGTTTGAGGGTTAGGGCTCGGTTTAGGGTACGGGTTAGGATTAGGGTACGTGTTAGGGTTAGGGTACGCGTTAGGGTTAGGGTAGTTATTAAACCTATCCCACTCTCTAGATAACCCTTAGCACGTCAAGGAATATTATTTGGGGGTCCAGCCATGGAGAAGAGTTTAGACACTAGGAGAAGATAAGGAACACACCCATTATCAAGAAATCACATTAGGATTCTCTTTTTAACCTGTTCCTTAAAACACTAGTGCTTAGGAAATCTATTGGAGGCAGAAGCAGTCAAGGGTAGCTTAGGGTTAGGGTTAGGTTTAGGGTTAGGGTTAGGGTTAGCGTACGGCTTAGGGTACGGTTTCGGGTACGGGTTCGTGTACGGCGTAGGGTATGGGTTAGGGTTAGGGTTAGTTTGAAGGTTAGGGCTCGGTTTAGGGTACGGTTTAGGAGTAGGGTACGTGTTAGGGTTAGGGTAGGGGTTAGGGTTAGGGTACGCGTTAGGGTTAGGGTAGTTATTAAACCTATCCCACTCTCTAGATACCCCTTAGCACGTCAAGGAATATTATTTGGGGGTCCAGCCATGGAGAAGAGTTTAGACACTAGGAGAAGATAAGGAACACACCCATTA
Source organism: Eschrichtius robustus (assembly GCF_028021215.1). Taxonomy (NCBI): domain Eukaryota; kingdom Metazoa; phylum Chordata; class Mammalia; order Artiodactyla; family Eschrichtiidae; genus Eschrichtius; species Eschrichtius robustus. The sequence continues at coordinate 65,146 of NW_027175427.1, forward strand.
TCAAGAAATCACATTAGGATTCTCTTTTTAACCTGTTCCTTAAAACACTAGTGCTTAGGAAATCTATTGGAGGCAGAAGCAGTCAAGGGTAGCTTAGGGTTAGGGTTTGGGTTAGGGTACGTCTTAGGGTACGGGTTCGGGTACGGGTTCGGGTACGGGTTTGGGTATGGCGTACGATATGGGTTAGGGTTAGGGTTAGGGTTAGTTTGAGGGTTAGGGCTCGGTTTAGGGTACGGGTTAGGATTAGGGTACGTGTTAGGGTTAGGGTAGGGGTTAGGGTTAGGGTACGCGTTAGGGTTAGGGTAGTTAGTAAACCTATCCCACTCTCTAGATACCCCTTAGCACGTCAAGGAATATTATTTGGGTGTCCAGCCATGGAGAAGAGTTTAGACACTAGGAGAAGATAAGGATCACACCCATTATCAAGAAATCACATTACGATTCTCTTTTTAACCTGTTCCTTAAAACACTAGTGCTTAGGAAATCTATTGGAGGCAGAAGCAGTCAAGGGTAGCTTAGGGTTAGGGTTAGGGTTAGGGTTAGGGTTAGGGTACGGCTTAGGGTACGGGTTCGGGTACGGGTTCGTGTACGGCGTAGGGTATGGGTTAGGGTTAGGGTTAGGGTTAGTTTGAAGGTTAGGGCTCGGTTTAGGGTACAGGTTAGGATTAGGGTTCGTGTTAGTGTTAGGGTAGGGGTTAGGGTTAGGGTACGCGTTAGGTTTAGGGTAGTTATTAAACCTATCCCACTCCCTAGATACCCCTTAGCACGTCAAGGAATATTATTTGGGGGTCCAGCCATGGAGAAGAGTTTAGACAGTAGGAGAAGATAAGGAACACACCCATTATCCTGAAATCACATTAGGATTCTCTTTTTAACCTGTTCCTTAATACACTAGTGCTTAGGAAATCTATTGGAGGCAGAAGCAGTCAAGGGTAGCTTAGGGTTAGGGTTAGGTTTAGGGTTAGGGTTAGGGTTAGGGTTAGGGTTAGGGTACGGCTTAGTGTACGGGTTCGGGTACGGGTTCGGGTATGGCGTAGGGTATGGGTTAGGGTTAGGGTTAGGGTTAGTTTGAGGGTTAGGGCTCGGTTTAGGTTACGGGTTAGGATTAGGGTACGTCTTAGGGTTAGGGTAGGGGTTAGGGTTAGGGTACGCGTTAGGGTTAGGGTAGTTATTAAACCTATCCCACTCTCTAGATACCCCTTAGCACGTCAAGGAATATTATTTGGGGGTCCAGCCATGGAGAAGAGTTTAGACACTAGGAGAAGATAAGGAACACACCCATTATCAAGAAATCACATTAGGATTCTCTTTTTAACCTATTCCTTAAAACACTAGTGCTTAGGAAATCTATTGGAGGCAGAAGCAGTCAAGGGTAGCTTAGGGTTAGGGTTAGGGTTAGGGCTAGGGTTAGGACACGGCTTAGGGTACGGGTTCGGGTACGGGTTCGTGTACGGCGTAGGGTATGGGTTTGGGTTAGGGTTAGGGTTAGTTTGAAGCTTAGGGCTCGGTTTAGGGTATGGGTTAGGATTAGGGTTCGTGTTAGGGTTAGGGTAGGGGTTGGGGTTAGGGTTAGGGTACGCGTTAGGGTTAGGGTAGTTATTAAACCTATCCCACTCTCTAGATACCCCTTAGCACGTCAAGGAATATTATTTGGGGGTCCAGCCATGGAGAAGAGTTTAGACACTAGGAGAAGATAAGGAACACACCCATTATCCTGAAATCACATTAGGATTCTCTTTTTAACCTGTTCCTTAATACACTAGTGCTTAGGAAATCTATTGGAGGCAGAAGCAGTCAAGGGTAGCTTAGGGTTAGGGTTACGGTTAGGGTTAGGGTTAGGGTATGGCTTAGGGTACGGGTTCGGGTACGGGTTCGGGTACGGCGTAGGGTATGGGATAGGGTTAGGGTTAGGGTTAGTTTGAGGGTTAGGGCTCGGTTTAGGGTACGGGTTAGGATTAGGGTACGTGTTAGGGTTATGGTAGGGGTTAGGGTTAGGGTACGCGTTAGGGTTAGGGTAGTTATTAAACCTATCCCACTCTCTAGATACCCCTTAGCACGTCAAGGAATATTAATTGGGAGTCCAGCCATGGAGAAGAGTTTAGACACTAGGAGAAGATAAGGAACACACCCATTATCAAGAAATCACATTAGGATTCTCTTTTTAACCTGTTCCTTAAAACACTAGTGCTTAGGAAATCTATTGGAGGCAGAAGCAGTCAAGGGTAGCTTAGGGTTAGGGTTAGGGTTAGCGTACGGCTTAGGGTACGGGTTCGGTTACGGGTTCGGGTACGGGTTCGGGTACGGCGTAGGGTATGGGTTCGGTTTAGGGTTAGGGTTAGTTTGAGGGTTAGGGCTCGGTTTAGGTTACGGGTTAGGATTAGGGTACGTGTTAGGGTTAGGGTAGGGGTTAGGGTTAGGGTACGCGTTAGGGTTAGGGTAGTTATTAAACATATCCCACTCTCTAGATACCCCTTAGCACGTCAAGGTATATTATTTGGGGGTCCAGCCATGGAGAAGAGTTTAGACACTAGGAGAAGATAAGGAACACACCCATTATCAAGAAATCACATTAGGATTCTCTTTTTAACCTGTTCCTTAAAACACTAGTGCTTAGGAAAAGTATTGGAGGCAGAAGCAGTCAAGGGTAGCTTAGGGTTAGGGTTAGGGTTAGGGTTAGGGTTAGGGTACGGCTTAGGGTACGGGTTCGGGTACGGGTTCGGGTACGGCGTAGGGTATGGGTTAGGGTTAGGGTTCGGGTTAGTTTGAGGGTTAGGGCTCCGTTTAGGGTACGGGTTAGGATTAGGGTACGTGTTAGGGTTAGGGTAGGGCTTAGGGTTAGGGTACGCGTTAGGGTTAGGGTAGTTATTAAACCTATCCCACTCTCTAGATACCCCTTAGCACGTCAAGGAATATTATTTGGGGGTCCAGCCATGGAGAAGAGTTTAGACACTAGGAGAAGATAAGGAACACACCCATTATCAAGAAATCACATTAGGATTCTCTTTTTAACCTGTTCCTTAAAACACTAGTGCTTAGGAAATCTATTGGAGGCATAAGCAGTCAAGGGTAGCTTAGGGTTAGGGTTAGGGTTAGGGCTAGGGTTAGGACACGGCTTAGGGTACGGGTTCGGGTACGGGTTCGTGTACGGCGTAGGGTATGGGTTTGGGTTAGGTTTAGGGTTAGTTTGAAGCTTAGGGCTCGGTTTAGGGTATGGGTTAGGATTAGGGTTCGTGTTAGCGTTAGGGTAGGGGTTAGGGTTAGGGTACGCGTTAGGGTTAGGGTAGTTATTAAACCTATCCCACTCTCTAGATACCCCTTAGCACGTCAAGGAATATTATTTGGGGGTCCAGCCATGGAGAAGAGTTTAGACACTAGGAGAAGATAAGGAACACACCCATTATCCTGAAATCACATTAGGATTCTCTTTTTAACCTGTTCCTTAATACACTAGTGCTTAGGAAATCTATTGGAGGCAGAAGCAGTCAAGGGTAGCTTAGGGTTAGGGTTACGGTTAGGGTTAGGGTTAGGGTATGGCTTAGGGTACGGGTTCGGGTACGGGTTCGGGTACGGCGTAGGGTATGGGATAGGGTTAGGGTTAGGGTTAGTTTGAGGGTTAGGGCTCGGTTTAGGGTACGGGTTAGGATTAGGGTACGTGTTAGGGTTAGGGTAGGGTTTAGGGTTAGGGTACGTGTTAGGGTTAGGGTAGTTATTAAACCTATCCCACTCTCTAGATACCCCTTAGCACGTCAAGGAATATTATTTGGGGGTCCAGCCATGGAGAAGAGTTTAGACACTAGGAGAAGATAAGGAACACACCCATTATCAAGAAATCACATTAGGATTCTCTTTTTAACCTGTTCCTTAAAACACTAGTGCTTAGGAAATCTATTGGAGGCAGAAGCAGTCAAGGGTAGCTTAGGGTTAGGGTTAGGGTTAGGGTACGGCTTAGGGTACGGGTTCGGGTACGGGTTCGGGTACAGGTTTGGGTATGGCGTAGGGTATGGGTTAGGGTTAGGGTTAGGGTTAGTTTGAGGTTTAGGGCTCGGTTTAGGGTACGGGTTAGGATTAGTGTACGTGTTAGGGTTAGGGTAGAGGTTAGGGTTAGGGTACGCGTTAGGGTTAGGGTAGTTATTAAACCTATCCCACTCTCTAGATACCCCTTAGCACGTCAAGGAATATTATTTGGGGGTCCAGCCTTGGAGAAGAGTTTAGACACTAGGAGAAGATAAGGAACACACCCATTATCCTGAAATCACATTAGGATTCTCTTTTTAACCTGTTCCTTAAAACACTAGTGCTTAGGAAATCTATTGGAGGCAGAAGCAGTCAAGGGTAGCTTAGGGTTAGGGTTAGGGTTAGGGTTAGGGTTAGGGTTAGGGTTAGGGTACGGCTTAGGGTACGGGTTCGGGTACGGGTTCGTGTACGGCGTAGGGTATGGGTTAGGGTTAGGGTTAGGGTTAGTTTGAAGGTTAGGGCTCGGTTTAGGGTACGGGTTAGGATTAGGGTTCGTGTTAGGGTTAGGGTAGGGGTTAGGGTTAGGGTACGCGTTAGGGTTAGGGTAGTTATTAAACCTATCCCACTCTCTAGATACCCCTTAGCACGTCAAGAAATATTATTTGGGGGTCCAGCCATGGAGAAGAGTTTAGACAATAGGAGAAGATAAGGAACACACCCATTATCCTGAAATCACATTAGGATTCTCTTTTTAACCTGTTCCTTAAAACACTAGTGCTTAGGAAATCTATTGTAGGCAGAAGCAGTCAAGGGTAGCTTAGGGTTAGTGTTAGGATTAGGGTTAGGGTTAGGGTACGGCTTAGGGTACGGGTTCGGGTACTGGTTCGGGTACGGCGTAGGGTATGGGTTAGGGTTAGGGTTAGGGTTAGTTTGAGGGTTAGGGCTCGGTTTAGGTTACGGGTTAGGATTAGGGTACGTGTTAGGGTTAGGGTAGGGGATAGGGTTAGGGTACGCGTTAGGGTTAGGGTAGTTATTAAACCTATCCCACTCTCTAGATACCCCTTAGCACGTCAAGGAATATTAATTGGGGGTCCAGCCATGGAGAAGAGTTTAGACACTAGGAGAAGATAAGGAACACACCCATTATCAAGAAATCACATTAGGATTCTCTTTTTAACCTGTTCCTTAAAACACTAGTGCTTAGGAAATCTATTGGAGGCAGAAGCAGTCAAGGGTAGCTTAGGGTTAGGGTTAGGGTTAGGGTTAGGGTTAGCTTTAGGGTACGGTTTAGGGTACGGGTTCGGGTACGGGTTCGGGTACGGCGTAGGGTATGGGTTAGGGTTAGGGTTAGGGTTAGTTTGAGGGTTAGGGCTCGGTTTAGGGTACGGGTTAGGATTACGGTACGTGTTAGGGTTATGGTAGGGGTTAGGGTTAGGTTACGGGTTAGGGTTAGGGTAGTTATTAAACCTATCCCACTCTCTAGATACCCCTTAGCACGTCAAGGAATATTATTTGGGGGTCCAGCCATGGAGAAGAGTTTAGACACTAGGAGAAGATAAGGAATACACCCATTATCAAGAAATCACATTAGGATTCTCTTTTTAACCTATTCCTAAAAACACTAGTGCTTAGGAAATCTATTGGAGGCAGAAGCAGTCAAGGGTAGCTTAGGGTTAGGGTTAGGTTTAGGGTTAGGGTTAGGGTTAGGGTACGGCTTAGTGTACGGGTTCGGGTACGGGTTCGGGTATGGCGTAGTGTATGGGTTAGGGTTAGGGTTAGGGTTAGTTTGAGGGTTAGGGCTCGGTTTAGGGTACGGGTTAGGATTAGGGTACGTGTTAGGGTTAGGGTACGCGTTAGGGTTAGGGTAGTTATTAAACCTATCCCACTCTCTAGATAACCCTTAGCACGTCAAGGAATATTATTTGGGGGTCCAGCCATGGAGAAGAGTTTAGACACTAGGAGAAGATAAGGAACACACCCATTATCAAGAAATCACATTAGGATTCTCTTTTTAACCTGTTCCTTAAAACACTAGTGCTAAGGAAATCTATTGGAGGCAGAAGCAGTCAAGGGTAGCTTAGGGTTAGGGTTAGGTTTAGGGTTAGGGTTAGGGTTAGCGTAAGGCTTAGGGTACGGTTTCGGGTACGGGTTCGTGTACGGCGTAGGGTATGGGTTAGGGTTAGGGTTAGTTTGAAGGTTAGGGCTCGGTTTAGGGTACGGTTTAGGATTAGGGTACGTGTTAGGGTTAGGGTAGGGTTTAGGGTTAGGGTACGCGTTAGGGTTAGGGTAGTTATTAAACCTATCCCACTCTCTAGATACCCCTTAGCACGTCAAGGAATATTATTTGGGTGTCCAGCCATGGAGAAGAGTTTAGACACTAGGAGAAGATAAGGAACACACCCATTATCAATAAATCACATTAGGATTCTCTTTTTAACCTGTTCCTTAAAACACTAGTGCTTAGGAAATCTATTGGAGGCAGAAGCAGTCAAGGGTAGCTTAGGGTTAGGGTTTGGGTTAGGGTACGTCTTAGGGTACGGGTTCGGGTACGGGTTCGGGTACGGGTTTGGGTATGGCGTACGATATGGGTTAGGGTTAGGGTTAGGGTTAGTTTGAGGGTTAGGGCTCGGTTTAGGGTACGGGTTAGGATTAGGGTACGTGTTAGGGTTAGGGTAGGGGTTAGGGTTAGGGTACGCGTTAGGGTTAGGGTAGTTAGTAAACCTATCCCACTCTCTAGATACCCCTTAGCACGTCAAGGAATATTATTTGGGTGTCCAGCCATGGAGAAGAGTTTAGACACTAGGAGAAGATAAGGATCACACCCATTATCAAGAAATCACATTACAATTCTCTTTTTAACCTGTTCCTTAAAACACTAGTGCTTAGGAAATCTATTGGAGGCAGAAGCAGTCAAGGGTAGCTTAGGGTTAGGGTTTGGGTTAGGGTACGGCTTAGGGTACGGGTTCGGGTACGGGTTCGGGTACGGCGTAGGGTATGGGTTAGGGTTAGGGTTAGGGTTAGTTTGAGGGTTAGGGCTCGGTTTAGGGTACGGGTTAGGATTAGGGTACGTGTTAGGGTTAGGGTACGCGTTAGGGTTAGGGTAGTTATTAAACCTATCCCACTCTCTAGATACCCCTTAGCACGTCAAGGAATATTATTTGGGTGTCCAGCCATGGAGAAGAGTTTAGACACTAGGAGAAGATAAGGAACACACCCATTATCAAGAAATCACATTAGGATTCTCTTTTTAACCTGTTCCTTAAAACACTAGTGCTTAGGAAATGTATTGGAGGCAGAAGCAGTCAAGGGTAGCTTAGGGTTAGGGTTAGGGTTAGGGTTAGGGTTAGGGTACGGCTTAGGGTACGGGTTCGGGTACGGGTTCGTGTACGCTGTAGGGTATGGGTTAGGGTTAGGGTTAGGGTTAGTTTGAAGGTTAGGGCTCGGTTTAGGGTACGGGTTAGGATTAGGGTTCGTGTTAGGGTTAGGGTAGGGGTTAGGGTTAGGGTACGCATTAGGGTTAGGGTAGTTATTAAACCTATCCCACTCTCTAGATACCCCTTAGCACGTCAAGGAATATTATTTGCGGGTCCAGCCATGGAGAAGAGTTTAGACAATAGGAGAAGATAAGGAACACACCCATTATCAAGAAATCACATTAGGATTCTCTTTTTAACCTGTTCCTTAAAACACTAGTGCTTAGGAAATCTATTGGAGGCAGAAGCAGTCAAGGGTAGCTTAGGGTTAGGGTTAGGTTTAGGGTTAGGGTTAGGGTTAGGGTACGGCTTAGTGTACGGGTTCGGGTACGGGTTCGGGTATGGCGTAGTGTATGGGTTAGGGTTAGGGTTAGGGTTAGTTTGAGGGTTAGGGCTCGGTTTAGGTTACGGGTTAGGATTAGGGTACGTCTTAGGGTTAGGGTAGGGGTTAGGGTTAGGGTACGCGTTAGGGTTAGGGTAGTTATTAAACCTATCCCACTCTCTAGATAACCCTTAGCACGTCAAGGAATATTATTTGGGGGTCCAGCCATGGAGAAGAGTTTAGACACTAGGCGAAGATATGGAACACACCCATTATCAAGAAATCACATTAGGATTCTCTTTTTAACCTGTTCCTTAAAACACTAGTGCTTAGGAAATCTATTGGAGGCAGAAGCAGTCAAGGGTAGCGTAGGGTTAGGGTTAGGGTTAGGGTTAGGGTTAGCTTTAGGGTACGGCTTAGGGTACGGGTTCGGTACGGGTTCGGGTACGGCGTAGGGTATGGGTTAGGGTTAGGGTTAGGGTTAGTTTGAGGGTTAGGGCTCGGTTTAGGGTACGGGTTAGGATTAGGGTACGTGTTAGGGTTAGGGTACGCGTTAGGGTTAGGGTAGTTATTAAACCTATCCCACTCTCTAGATACCCCTTAGCACGTCAAGGAATATTATTTGCGGGTCCAGCCATGGAGAAGAGTTTAGACACTAGGAGAAGATAAGGAACACACCCATTATCAAGAAATCACATTAGGATTCTCTTTTTAACCTGTTCCTTAAAACACTAGTGCTTAGGAAATCTATTGGAGGCAGAAGCAGTCAAGGGTAGCTTAGGGTTAGGGTTTGGGTTAGCGTACGGCTTAGGGTACGGGTTCGGATACGGGTTCGGGTACGGGTTTGGGTATGGCGTACGATATGGGTTAGGGTTAGGGTTAGGGTTAGTTTGAGGGTTAGGGCTCGGTTTAGTGTACGGGTTAGGATTAGGGTACGTGTTAGGGTTAGGGTAGGGGTTAGGGTTAGGGTACGCGTTAGGGTTAGGGTAGTTATTAAACCTATCCCACTCTCTAGATACCCCTTAGCACGTCAAGGAATATTATTTGGGTGTCCAGCCATGGAGAAGAGTTTAGACACTAGGAGAAGATAAGGATCACACCCATTATCAAGAAATCACATTACGATTCTCTTTTTAACCTGTTCCTTAAAACACTAGTGCTTAGGAAATCTATTGGAGGCAGAAGCAGTCAAGGGTAGCTTAGGGTTAGGGTTAGGGTTAGGGTTAGGGTTAGGGTACGGCTTAGGGTACGGGTTCGGGTACGGGTTCGTGTACGGCGTAGGGTATGGGTTAGGGTTAGGGTTAGGGTTAGTTTGAAGGTTAGGGCTCGGTTTAGGGTACAGGTTAGGATTAGGGTTCGTGTTAGTGTTAGGGTAGGGGTTAGGGTTAGGGTACGCGTTAGGTTTAGGGTAGTTATTAAACCTATCCCACTCCCTAGATACCCCTTAGCACGTCAAGGAATATTATTTGGGGGTCCAGCCATGGAGAAGAGTTTAGACAGTAGGAGAAGATAAGGAACACACCCATTATCCTGAAATCACATTAGGATTCTCTTTTTAACCTGTTCCTTAATACACTAGTGCTTAGGAAATCTATTGGAGGCAGAAGCAGTCAAGGGTAGCTTAGGGTTAGGGTTACGGTGAGGGTTAGGGTTAGGGTATGGCTTAGGGTACGGGTTCGGGTACGGGTTCGGGTACGGCGTAGGGTATGGGTTAGGGTTAGGGTTAGGGTTAGTTTGAGGGTTAGGGCTCTGTTTAGGGTACGGGTTAGGATTAGGGTACGTGTTAGGGTTAGGGTAGGGGTTAGGGTTAGGGTACGCGTTAGGGTTAGGGTAGTTATTAAACCTATCCCACTCTCTAGATACCCCTTAGCACGTCAAGGAATATTATTTGGGTGTCCAGCCATGGAGAAAAGTTTAGACACTAGGAGAAGATAAGGAACACACCCATTATCAAGAAATCACATTAGGATTCTCTTTTTAACCTGTTCCTTAAAACACTAGTGCTTAGGAAATCTATTGGAGGCAGAAGCAGTCAAGGGTAGCTTAGGTTTAGGGTTAGGGTTAGGGCTAGGGTTAGGACACGGCTTAGGGTACGGGTTCGGGTACGGGTTCGTGTACGGCGTAGGGTATGGGTTTGGGTTAGGGTTAGGGTTAGTTTGAAGGTTAGGGCTCGGTTTAGGGTATGGGTTAGGATTAGGGTTCATGTTAGGGTTAGGGTAGGGGTTAGGGTTAGGGTACGCGTTAGGGTTAGGGTAGTTATTAAACCTATCCCACTCTCTAGATACCCCTTAGCACGTCAAGGAATATTATTTGGGGGTCCAGCCATGGAGAAGAGTTTAGACAGTAGGAGAAGATAAGGAACACACCCATTATCCTGAAATCACATTAGGATTCTCTTTTTAACCTGTTCCTTAATACACTAGTGCTTAGGAAATCTATTGGAGGCAGAAGCAGTCAAGGGTAGCTTAGGGTTAGGGTTAGGGTTAGGGTACGGCTTAGGGTACGGGTTCAGTTACGGGTTCGGGTACGGGTTCTGGTACGGCGTAGGGTATGGGTTAGGGTTAGGGTTAGGGTTAGTTTGAAGGTTAGGGCTCGGTTTAGGGTACGGGTTAGGATTAGGGTTCGTGTTAGGGTTAGGTTAGGGGTTAGGGTTAGGGTAGGCGTTAGGTTTAGGGTAGTTATTAAACCTATCCCACTCTCTAGATACCCCTTAGCACGTCAAGGAATATTATTTGGGGGTCCAGCCATGGAGAAGAGTTTAGACACTAGGAGAAGATAAGGAACACACCCATTATCCTGAAATCACATTAGGATTCTCTTTTTAACCTGTTCCTTAATACACTAGTGCTTAGGAAATCTATTGGAGGCAGAAGCAGTCAAGGGTAGCTTAGGGTTAGGGTTAGGGTTAGGGTTAGGGTTAGTGTTAGGGTACGGGTTCCGGTACGGGTTCGGGTACGGCATTCGGTATGGGTTAGGGTTAGGGTTAGGGTTAGTTTGAGGGTTAGGGCTCGGTTTAGGGTACGGGTTAGGATTAGGGTACGTGTTAGGGTTAGGGTAGGGGTTAGGGTTAGTGTACGCGTTAGGGTTAGGGTAGTTATTAAACCTATCCAACTCTCTAGATACCCCTTAGCACGTCAAGGAATATTATTTGGGGGTCCAGCCATGGAGAAGAGTTTAGACACTAGGAGAAGATAAGGAACACACCCATTATCAAGAAATCACATTAGGATTCTCTTTTTAACCTGTTCCTTAAAACACTAGTGCTTAGGAAATCTATTGGAGGCAGAAGCAGTCAAGGGTAGCTTAGGGTTAGGGTTAGGGTTAGGGTACGGCTTAGGGTACGGGTTCGGGTACGGGTTCGGGTACAGGTTTGGGTATGGCGTAGGGTATGGGTTAGGGTTAGGGTTAGGGTTAGTTTGAGGGTTAGGGCTCGGTTTAGGGTACGGGTTAGGATTATTGTACGTGTTAGGGTTAGGGTAGTGGTTAGGGTTAGGGTACGCGTTAGGGTTAGGGTAGTTATTAAACCTATCCCACTCTCTAGATACCCCTTAGCACGTCAAGGAATATTATTTGGGGGTCCAGCCTTGGAGAAGAGTTTAGACACTAGGAGAAGATAAGGAACACACCCATTATCCTGAAATCACATTAGGATTCTGTTTTTAACCTGTTCCTTAAAACACTAGTGCTTAGGAAATCTATTGGAGGCAGAAGCAGTCAAGGGTAGCTTAGGGTTAGGGTTAGGGTTAGGGTTAGGGTTAGGGTACGGCTTAGGGTACGGGTTCGGGTACGGGTTCGTGTACGGCGTAGGGTATGGGTTAGGGTTAGGGTTAGGGTTAGTTTGAAGGTTAGGCCTCGGTTTAGGGTACGGGTTAGGATTAGGGTTCGTGTTAGGGTTAGGGTAGGGGTTAGGGTTAGGGTACGCGTTAGGGTTAGGGTAGTTATTAAACCTATCCCACTCTCTAGATACCCCTTAGCACGTCAAGAAATATTATTTGGGGGTCCAGCCATGGAGAAGAGTTTAGACAATAGGAGAAGATAAGGAACACACCCATTATCCTGAAATCACATTAGGATTCTCTTTTTAACCTGTTCCTTAAAACACTAGTGCTTAGGAAATCTATTGTAGGCAGAAGCAGTCAAGGGTAGCTTAGGGTTAGTTTTAGGATTAGGGTTAGGGTTAGGGTACGGCTTAGGGTACGGGTTCGGGTACTGGTTCGGGTACGGCGTAGGGTATGGGTTAGGGTTAGGGTTAGGGTTAGTTTGAGGGTTAGGGCTCGGTTTAGGTTACGGGTTAGGATTAGGGTACGTGTTAGGGTTAGGGTAGGGGATAGGGTTAGGGTACGCGTTAGGGTTAGGGTAGTTATTAAACCTATCCCACTCTCTAGATACCCCTTAGCACGTCAAGGAATATTAATTGGGGGTCCAGCCATGGAGAAGAGTTTAGACACTAGGAGAAGATAAGGAACACACCCATTATCAAGAAATCACATTAGGATTCTCTTTTTAACCTGTTCCTTAAAACACTAGTGCTTAGGAAATCTATTGGAGGCAGAAGCAGTCAAGGGTAGCTTAGGGTTAGGGTTAGGGTTAGGGTACGGCTTAGGGTACGGGTTCAGTTACGGGTTCGGGTACGGGTTCGGGTACGGCGTAGGGTATGGGTTAGGGTTAGGGTTAGGGTTAGTTTGAAGGTTAGGGCTCGGTTTAGGGTACGGGTTAGGATTAGGGTTCGTGTTAGGGTTAGGTTAGGGGTTAGGGTTAGGGTACGCGTTAGGTTTAGGGTAGTTATTAAACCTATCCCACTCTCTAGATACCCCTTAGCACGTCAAGGAATATTATTTGGGGGTCCAGCCATGGAGAAGAGTTTAGACACTAGGAGAAGATAAGGAACACACCCATTATCCTGAAATCACATTAGGATTCTCTTTTTAACCTGTTCCTTAATACACTAGTGCTTAGGAAATCTATTGGAGGCAGAAGCAGTCAAGGGTAGCTTAGGGTTAGGGTTAGGGTTAGGGTTAGGGTTAGTGTTAGGGTACGGGTTCCGGTACGGGTTCGGGTACGGCATTCGGTATGGGTTAGGGTTAGGGTTAGGGTTAGTTTGAGGGTTAGGGCTCGGTTTAGGGTACGGGTTAGGATTAGGGTACGTGTTAGGGTTAGGGTAGGGGTTAGGGTTAGGGTACGCGTTAGGGTTAGGGTAGTTATTAAACCTATCCCACTCTCTAGATACCCCTTAGCACGTCAAGGAATATTATTTGGGGGTCCAGCCATGGAGAAGAGTTTAGACACTAGGAGAAGATAAGGAACACACCCATTATCAAGAAATCACATTAGGATTCTCTTTTTAACCTGTTCCTTAAAACACTAGTGCTTAGGAAATCTATTGGAGGCAGAAGCAGTCAAGGGTAGCTTAGGGTTAGGGTTAGGGTTAGGGTTAGGGTACGGGTTCGGGTACGGGTTCGGGTACGGGTTCGGGTACGGCGTAGGGTATGGGTTAGGGTTAGGGTTAGGGTTAGTTTGAGGGTTAGGGCTCGGTTTAGGGTACGGGTTAGGATTAGGGTACGTGTTAGGGTTAGTGTAGGGGTTAGGGTTAGGGTACGCGTTAGGGTTACGGTAGTTATTAAACCTATCCCACTCTCTAGATACCCCTTAGCACGTCAAGGAATATTATTTGGGGGTCCAGCCATGGAGAAGAGTTTAGACACTAGGAGAAGATAAGGAACACACCCATTATCAAGAAATCACATTAGGATTCTCTTTTTAACCTGTTCCTTAAAACACTAGTGCTTAGGAAATCTATTGGAGGCAGAAGCAGTCAAGGGTAGCTTAGGGTTAGGGTTAGGGTTAGGGTACGGCTTAGGGTACGGGTTCGGGTACGGGTTCGGGTACAGGTTTGGGTATGGCGTAGGGTATGGGTTAGGGTTAGGGTTAGGGTTAGTTTGAGGGTTAGGGCTCGGTTTAGGGTACGGGTTAGGATTAGGGTACGTGTTAGGGTTAGGGTAGAGGTTAGGGTTAGGGTACGCGTTAGGGTTACGGTAGTTATTAAACCTATCCCACTCTCTAGATACCCCTTATCACGTCAAGGAATATTATTTGGGGGTCCAGCCTTGGAGAAGAGTTTAGACACTAGGAGAAAATAAGGAACACACCCATTATCAAGAAATCACATTAGGATTCTCTTTTTAACCTGTTCCTTAAAACACTAGTGCTTAGGAAATCTATTGGAGGCAGAAGCAGTCAAGGGTAGCTTAGGGTTAGTGTTAGGGTTAGGGTTAGGGTTAGGGTTAGGGTACGGCTTAGGGTACGGGTTCGGGTACGGGTTCGTGTACGGCGTAGGGTATGGGTTAGTGTTAGGTTTAGGGTTAGTTTGAAGGTTAGGGCTCGGTTTAGGGTACGGGTTAGGATTAGGGATCGTGTTAGGGTTAGGGTAGGGGTTAGGGTTAGGGTACGCGTTAGGGTTAGGGTAGTTATTAAACCTATCCCACTCTCTAGATACCCCTTAGCACGTCAAGGAATATTATTTGGGGGTCCAGCCATGGAGAAGAGTTTAGACAATAGGAGAAGATAAGGAACACACCCATTATCCTGAAATCACATTAGGATTCTCTTTTTAACCTGTTCCTTAATACACTAGTGCTTAGGAAATCTATTGTAGGCAGAAGCAGTCAAGGGTAGCTTAGGGTTAGGGTTAGGATTAGGGTTAGGGTTAGGGTACGGCTTAGGGTACGTGTTCGGGTACTGGTTCGGGTACGGCGTAGGGTATGGGTTAGGATTAGGGTTAGGGTTAGTTTGAGGGTTAGGGCTCGGTTTAGGTTACGGGTTAGGATTAGGGTACGTGTTAGGGTTAGGGTAGGGGTTAGGGTTAGGGTACGCGTTAGGGTTAGTGTAGTTATTAAACCTATCCCACTCTCTAGATACCCCTTAGCACGTCAAAGAATATTATTTGGGGGTCCAGCCATGGAGAAGAGTTTAGACACTAGGAGAAGATAAGGAACACACCCATTATCAAGAAATCACATTAGGATTCTCTTTTTAACCTGTTCCTTAAAACACTAGTGCTTAGGAAATCTATTGGAGGCAGAAGCAGTCAAGGGTAGCTTAGGGTTAGGGTTAGGGTTAGGGTTAGGGTTAGCTTTAGGGTACGGTTTAGGGTACGGGTTCGGGTACGGGTTCGGGTACGGCGTAGGGTATGGGTTAGGGTTAGGGTTAGGGTTAGTTTGAGGGTTAGGGCTCGGTTTAGGGTACGGGTTAGGATTACGGTACGTGTTAGGGTTATGGTAGGGGTTAGGGTTAGGTTACGGGTTAGGGTTAGGGTAGTTATTAAACCTATCCCACTCTCTAGATACCCCTTAGCACGTCAAGGAATATTATTTGGGGGTCCAGCCATGGAGAAGAGTTTAGACACTAGGAGAAGATAAGGAATACACCCATTATCAAGAAATCACATTAGGATTCTCTTTTTAACCTATTCCTAAAAACACTAGTGCTTAGGAAATCTATTGGAGGCAGAAGCAGTCAAGGGTAGCTTAGGGTTAGGGTTAGGTTTAGGGTTAGGGTTAGGGTTAGGGTACGGCTTAGTGTACGGGTTCGGGTACGGGTTCGGGTATGGCGTAGTGTATGGGTTAGGGTTAGGGTTAGGGTTAGTTTGAGGGTTAGGGCTCGGTTTAGGGTACGGGTTAGGATTAGGGTACGTGTTAGGGTTAGGGTACGCGTTAGGGTTAGGGTAGTTATTAAACCTATCCCACTCTCTAGATAACCCTTAGCACGTCAAGGAATATTATTTGGGGGTCCAGCCATGGAGAAGAGTTTAGACACTAGGAGAAGATAAGGAACACACCCATTATCAAGAAATCACATTAGGATTCTCTTTTTAACCTGTTCCTTAAAACACTAGTGCTAAGGAAATCTATTGGAGGCAGAAGCAGTCAAGGGTAGCTTAGGGTTAGGGTTAGGTTTAGGGTTAGGGTTAGGGTTAGCGTAAGGCTTAGGGTACGGTTTCGGGTACGGGTTCGTGTACGGCGTAGGGTATGGGTTAGGGTTAGGGTTAGTTTGAAGGTTAGGGCTCGGTTTAGGGTACGGTTTAGGATTAGGGTACGTGTTAGGGTTAGGGTAGGGTTTAGGGTTAGGGTACGCGTTAGGGTTAGGGTAGTTATTAAACCTATCCCACTCTCTAGATACCCCTTAGCACGTCAAGGAATATTATTTGGGTGTCCAGCCATGGAGAAGAGTTTAGACACTAGGAGAAGATAAGGAACACACCCATTATCAATAAATCACATTAGGATTCTCTTTTTAACCTGTTCCTTAAAACACTAGTGCTTAGGAAATCTATTGGAGGCAGAAGCAGTCAAGGGTAGCTTAGGGTTAGGGTTTGGGTTAGGGTACGTCTTAGGGTACGGGTTCGGGTACGGGTTCGGGTACGGGTTTGGGTATGGCGTACGATATGGGTTAGGGTTAGGGTTAGGGTTAGTTTGAGGGTTAGGGCTCGGTTTAGGGTACGGGTTAGGATTAGGGTACGTGTTAGGGTTAGGGTAGGGGTTAGGGTTAGGGTACGCGTTAGGGTTAGGGTAGTTAGTAAACCTATCCCACTCTCTAGATACCCCTTAGCACGTCAAGGAATATTATTTGGGTGTCCAGCCATGGAGAAGAGTTTAGACACTAGGAGAAGATAAGGATCACACCCATTATCAAGAAATCACATTACAATTCTCTTTTTAACCTGTTCCTTAAAACACTAGTGCTTAGGAAATCTATTGGAGGCAGAAGCAGTCAAGGGTAGCTTAGGGTTAGGGTTAGGGTTAGGGCTAGGGTTAGGACACGGCTTAGGGTACGGGTTCGGGTACGGGTTCGTGTACGGCGTAGGGTATGGGTTTGGGTTAGGGTTAGGGTTAGTTTGAAGCTTAGGGCTCGGTTTAGGGTATGGGTTAGGATTAGGGTTCGTGTTAGGGTTAGGGTAGGGGTTAGGGTTAGGGTACGCGTTAGGGTTAGGGTAGTTATTAAACCTATCCCACTCTCTAGATACCCCTTAGCACGTCAAGGAATATTATTTGGGGGTCCAGCCATGGAGAAGAGTTTAGACACTAGGAGAAGATAAGGAACACACCCATTATCCTGAAATCACATTAGGATTCTCTTTTTAACCTGTTCCTTAATACACTAGTGCTTAGGAAATCTATTGGAGGCAGAAGCAGTCAAGGGTAGCTTAGGGTTAGGGTTACGGTTAGGGTTAGGGTTAGGGTATGGCTTAGGGTACGGGTTCGGGTACGGGTTCGGGTACGGCGTAGGGTATGGGATAGGGTTAGGGTTAGGGTTAGTTTGAGGGTTAGGGCTCGGTTTAGGGTACGGGTTAGGATTAGGGTACGTGTTAGGGTTAGGGTAGGGGTTAGGGTTAGGGTACGCGTTAGGGTTAGGGTAGTTATTAAACCTATCCCACTCTCTAGATACCCCTTAGCACGTCAAGGAATATTAATTGGGGGTCCAGCCATGGAGAAGAGTTTAGACACTAGGAGAAGATAAGGAACACACCCATTATCAAGAAATCACATTAGGATTCTCTTTTTAACCTGTTCCTTAAAACACTAGTGCTTAGGAAATCTATTGGAGGCAGAAGCAGTCAAGGGTAGCTTAGGGTTAGGGTTAGGGTTAGCGTACGGCTTAGGGTACGGGTTCGGTTACGGGTTCGGGTACGGGTTCGGGTACGGCGTAGGGTATGGGTTCGGTTTAGGGTTAGGGTTAGTTTGAGGGTTAGGGCTCGGTTTAGGTTACGGGTTAGGATTAGGGTACGTGTTAGGGTTAAGGTAGGGGTTAGGGTTAGGGTACGCGTTAGGGTTAGGGTAGTTATTAAACATATCCCACTCTCTAGATACCCCTTAGCACGTCAAGGTATATTATTTGGGGGTCCAGCCATGGAGAAGAGTTTAGACACTAGGAGAAGATAAGGAACACACCCATTATCAAGAAATCACATTAGGATTCTCTTTTTAACCTGTTCCTTAAAACACTAGTGCTTAGGAAATCTATTGGAGGCAGAAGCAGTCAAGGGTAGCTTAGGGTTAGGGTTTGGGTTAGCGTACGGCTTAGGGTACGGGTTCGGGTACGGGTTCGGGTACGGGTTTGGGTATGGCGTAGGATATGGGTTAGGGTTAGGGTTAGGGTTAGTTTGAGGGTTAGGGCTCGGTTTAGGGTACGGGTTAGGATTAGGGTACGTGTTAGGGTTAGGGTACGCGTTAGGGTTAGGGTAGTTATTAAACATATCCCACTCTCTAGATACCCCTTAGCACGTCAAGGAATATTATTTGCGGGTCCAGCCATGGAGAAGAGTTTAGACACTAGGAGAAGATAAGGAACACACCCATTATCAAGAAATCACATTAGGATTCTCTTTTTAACCTGTTCCTTAATACACTAGTGCTTAGGAAATCTATTGGAGGCAGAAGCAGTCAAGGGTAGCTTAGGGTTAGGGTTAGGGTTAGGGTTAGGGTTAGGGTAAGGCTTAGGGTACGGGTTCGGGTCCGGGTTCGGGTACAGCGTAGGGTATGGATTAGGGTTAGGGTTAGGGTTAGTTTGAGGGTTAGGGCTCGGTTTAGGGTACGGTTTAGGATTAGGGTACGTGTTAGGGTTAGGGTAGGGTTTAGGGTTAGGGTACGCGTTAGGGTTAGGGTAGTTATTAAACCTATCCCACTCTCTAGATACCCCTTAGCACGTCAAGGAATATTATTTGGGTGTCCAGCCATGGAGAAGAGTTTAGACACTAGGAGAAGATAAGGAACACACCCATTATCAATAAATCACATTAGGATTCTCTTTTTAACCTGTTCCTTAAAACACTAGTGCTTAGGAAATCTATTGGAGGCAGAAGCAGTCAAGGGTAGCTTAGGGTTAGGGTTTGGGTTAGGGTACGTCTTAGGGTACGGGTTCGGGTACGGGTTCGGGTACGGGTTTGGGTATGGCGTACGATATGGGTTAGGGTTAGGGTTAGGGTTAGTTTGAGGGTTAGGGCTCGGTTTAGGGTACGGGTTAGGATTAGGGTACGTGTTAGGGTTAGGGTAGGGGTTAGGGTTAGGGTACGCGTTAGGGTTAGGGTAGTTAGTAAACCTATCCCACTCTCTAGATACCCCTTAGCACGTCAAGGAATATTATTTGGGTGTCCAGCCATGGAGAAGAGTTTAGACACTAGGAGAAGATAAGGATCACACCCATTATCAAGAAATCACATTACGATTCTCTTTTTAACCTGTTCCTTAAAACACTAGTGCTTAGGAAATCTATTGGAGGCAGAAGCAGTCAAGGGTAGCTTAGGGTTAGGGTTAGGGTTAGGGTTAGGGTTAGGGTTAGGGTTAGGGTTAGGGTACGGCTTAGTGTACGGGTTCGGGTACGGGTTCGGGTATGGCGTAGGGTATGGGTTAGGGTTAGGGTTAGGGTTAGTTTGAGGGTTAGGGCTCGGTTTAGGTTACGGGTTAGGATTAGGGTACGTCTTAGGGTTAGGGTAGGGGTTAGGGTTAGGGTACGCGTTAGGGTTAGGGTAGTTATTAAACCTATCCCACTCTCTAGATAACCCTTAGCACGTCAAGGAATATTATTTGGGGGTCCAGCCATGGAGAAGAGTTTAGACACTAGGAGAAGATAAGGAACACACCCATTATCAAGAAATCACATTAGGATTCTCTTTTTAACCTGTTCCTTAAAACACTAGTGCTTAGGAAATCTATTGGAGGCAGAAGCAGTCAAGGGTAGCTTAGGGTTAGGGTTTGGGTTAGGGTACGGCTTAGGGTACGGGTTCGGGTACGGGTTCGGGTACGGCGTAGGGTATGGGTTAGGGTTAGGGTTAGGGTTAGTTTGAGGGTTAGGGCTCGGTTTAGGGTACGGGTTAGGATTAGGGTACGTGTTAGGGTTAGGGTACGCGTTAGGGTTAGGGTAGTTATTAAACCTATCCCACTCTCTAGATACCCCTTAGCACGTCAAGGAATATTATTTGGGTGTCCAGCCATGGAGAAGAGTTTAGACACTAGGAGAAGATAAGGAACACACCCATTATCAAGAAATCACATTAGGATTCTCTTTTTAACCTGTTCCTTAAAACACTAGTGCTTAGGAAATGTATTGGAGGCAGAAGCAGTCAAGGGTAGCTTAGGGTTAGGGTTAGGGTTAGGGTTAGGGTTAGGGTACGGCTTAGGGTACGGGTTCGGGTACGGGTTCGTGTACGCTGTAGGGTATGGGTTAGGGTTAGGGTTAGGGTTAGTTTGAAGGTTAGGGCTCGGTTTAGGGTACGGGTTAGGATTAGGGTTCGTGTTAGGGTTAGGGTAGGGGTTAGGGTTAGGGTACGCATTAGGGTTAGGGTAGTTATTAAACCTATCCCACTCTCTAGATACCCCTTAGCACGTCAAGGAATATTATTTGCGGGTCCAGCCATGGAGAAGAGTTTAGACACTAGGAGAAGATAAGGAACACACCCATTATCAAGAAATCACATTAGGATTCTCTTTTTAACCTGTTCCTTAATACACTAGTGCTTAGGAAATCTATTGGAGGCAGAAGCAGTCAAGGGTAGCTTAGGGTTAGGGTTACGGTGAGGGTTAGGGTTAGGGTATGGCTTAGGGTACGGGTTCGGGTACGGGTTCGGGTACGGCGTAGGGTATGGGTTAGGGTTAGGGTTAGGGTTAGTTTGAGGGTTAGGGCTCCGTTTAGGGTACGGGTTAGGATTAGGGTATGTGTTAGGGTTAGGGTAGGGGTTAGGGTTAGGGTACGCGTTAGGGTTAGGGTAGTTATTAAACCTATCCCACTCTCTAGATACCCCTTAGCACGTCAAGGAATATTATTTGGGGGTCCAGCCATGGAGAAGAGTTTAGACACTAGGAGAAGATAAGGAACACACCCATTATCAAGAAATCACATTAGGATTCTCTTTTTAACCTGTTCCTTAAAACACTAGTGCTTAGGAAATCTATTGGAGGCAGAAGCAGTCAAGGGTAGCTTAGGGTTAGGGTTTGGGTTAGGGTACGGCTTAGGGTACGGGTTCGGGTACGGGTTCGGGTACGGCGTAGGGTATGGGTTAGGGTTAGGGTTAGGGTTAGTTTGAGGGTTAGGGCTCGGTTTAGGGTACGGGTTAGGATTAGGGTACGTGTTAGGGTTAGGGTACGCGTTAGGGTTAGGGTAGTTATTAAACCTATCCCACTCTCTAGATACCCCTTAGCACGTCAAGGAATATTATTTGGGTGTCCAGCCATGGAGAAGAGTTTAGACACTAGGAGAAGATAAGGAACACACCCATTATCAAGAAATCACATTAGGATTCTCTTTTTAACCTGTTCCTTAAAACACTAGTGCTTAGGAAATGTATTGGAGGCAGAAGCAGTCAAGGGTAGCTTAGGGTTAGGGTTAGGGTAGGGGTTAGGGTTAGGGTACGCGTTAGGGTTAGGGTAGTTATTAAACCTATCCCACTCTCTAGATAACCCTTAGCACGTCAAGGAATATTATTTGGGGGTCCAGCCATGGAGAAGAGTTTAGACACTAGGAGAAGATAAGGAACACACCCATTATCAAGAAATCACATTAGGATTCTCTTTTTAACCTGTTCCTTAAAACACTAGTGCTTAGGAAATCTATTGGAGGCAGAAGCAGTCAAGGGTAGCTTAGGGTTAGGGTTTGGGTTAGGGTACGGCTTAGGGTACGGGTTCGGGTACGGGTTCGGGTACGGCGTAGGGTATGGGTTAGGGTTAGGGTTAGGGTTAGTTTGAGGGTTAGGGCTCGGTTTAGGGTACGGGTTAGGATTAGGGTACGTGTTAGGGTTAGGGTACGCGTTAGGGTTAGGGTAGTTATTAAACCTATCCCACTCTCTAGATACCCCTTAGCACGTCAAGGAATATTATTTGGGTGTCCAGCCATGGAGAAGAGTTTAGACACTAGGAGAAGATAAGGAACACACCCATTATCAAGAAATCACATTAGGATTCTCTTTTTAACCTGTTCCTTAAAACACTAGTGCTTAGGAAATATATTGGAGGCAGAAGCAGTCAAGGGTAGCTTAGGGTTAGGGTTAGGGTTAGGGTTAGGGTTAGGGTACGGCTTAGGGTACGGGTTCGGGTACGGGTTCGTGTACGCTGTAGGGTATGGGTTAGGGTTAGGGTTAGGGTTAGTTTGAAGGTTAGGGCTCGGTTTAGGGTACGGGTTAGGATTAGGGTTCGTGTTAGGGTTAGGGTAGGGGTTAGGGTTAGGGTACGCATTAGGGTTAGGGTAGTTATTAAACCTATCCCACTCTCTAGATACCCCTTAGCACGTCAAGGAATATTATTTGCGGGTCCAGCCATGGAGAAGAGTTTAGACACTAGGAGAAGATAAGGAACACACCCATTATCAAGAAATCACATTAGGATTCTCTTTTTAACCTGTTCCTTAATACACTAGTGCTTAGGAAATCTATTGGAGGCAGAAGCAGTCAAGGGTAGCTTAGGGTTAGGGTTACGGTGAGGGTTAGGGTTAGGGTATGGCTTAGGGTACGGGTTCGGGTACGGGTTCGGGTACGGCGTAGGGTATGGGTTAGGGTTAGGGTTAGGGTTAGTTTGAGGGTTAGGGCTCCGTTTAGGGTACGGGTTAGGATTAGGGTATGTGTTAGGGTTAGGGTAGGGGTTAGGGTTAGGGTACGCGTTAGGGTTAGGGTAGTTATTAAACCTATCCCACTCTCTAGATACCCCTTAGCACGTCAAGGAATATTATTTGGGGGTCCAGCCATGGAGAAGAGTTTAGACACTAGGAGAAGATAAGGAACACACCCATTATCAAGAAATCACATTAGGATTCTCTTTTTAACGTGTTCCTTAAAACACTAGTGCTTAGGAAATCTATTGGAGGCAGAAGCAGTCAAGGGTAGCTTAGGGTTAGGGTTAGGGTTAGGGCTAGGGTTAGGACACGGCTTAGGGTACGGGTTCGGGTACGGGTTCGTGTACGGCGTAGGGTATGGGTTTGGGTTAGGGTTAGGGTTAGTTTGAAGCTTAGGGCTCGGTTTAGGGTATGGGTTAGGATTAGGGTTCGTGTTAGGGTTAGGGTAGGGGTTAGGGTTAGGGTACGCGTTAGGGTTAGGGTAGTTATTAAACCTATCCCACTCTCTAGATACCCCTTAGCACGTCAAGGAATATTATTTGGGGGTCCAGCCATGGAGAAGAGTTTAGACACTAGGAGAAGATAAGGAACACACCCATTATCCTGAAATCACATTAGGATTCTCTTTTTAACCTGTTCCTTAATACACTAGTGCTTAGGAAATCTATTGGAGGCAGAAGCAGTCAAGGGTAGCTTAGGGTTAGGGTTACGGTTAGGGTTAGGGTTAGGGTATGGCTTAGGGTACGGGTTCGGGTACGGGTTCGGGTACGGCGTAGGGTATGGGATAGGGTTAGGGTTAGGGTTAGTTTGAGGTTTAGGGCTCGGTTTAGGGTACGGGTTAGGATTAGGGTACGTGTTAGGGTTAGGGTAGGGGTTAGGGTTAGGGTACGCGTTAGGGTTAGGGTAGTTATTAAACCTATCCCACTCTCTAGATACCCCTTAGCACGTCAAGGAATATTAATTGGGGGTCCAGCCATGGAGAAGAGTTTAGACACTAGGAGAAGATAAGGAACACACCCATTATCAAGAAATCACATTAGGATTCTCTTTTTAACCTGTTCCTTAAAACACTAGTGCTTAGGAAATCTATTGGAGGCAGAAGCAGTCAAGGGTAGCTTAGGGTTAGGGTTAGGGTTAGCGTACGGCTTAGGGTACGGGTTCGGTTACGGGTTCGGGTACGGGTTCGGGTACGGCGTAGGGTATGGGTTCGGTTTAGGGTTAGGGTTAGTTTGAGGGTTAGGGCTCGGTTTAGGTTACGGGTTAGGATTAGGGTACGTGTTAGGGTTAAGGTAGGGGTTAGGGTTAGGGTACGCGTTAGGGTTAGGGTAGTTATTAAACATAACCCACTCTCTAGATACCCCTTAGCACGTCAAGGTATATTATTTGGGGGTCCAGCCATGGAGAAGAGTTTAGACACTAGGAGAAGATAAGGAACACACCCATTATCAAGAAATCACATTAGGATTCTCTTTTTAACCTGTTCCTTAAAACACTAGTGCTTAGGAAATCTATTGGAGGCAGAAGCAGTCAAGGGTAGCTTAGGGTTAGGGTTTGGGTTAGCGTACGGCTTAGGGTACGGGTTCGGGTACGGGTTCGGGTACGGGTTTGGGTATGGCGTAGGATATGGGTTAGGGTTAGGGTTAGGGTTAGTTTGAGGGTTAGGGCTCGGTTTAGGGTACGGGTTAGGATTAGGGTACGTGTTAGGGTTAGGGTAGGGTTTAGGGTTAGGGTACGCATTAGGGTTAGGGTAGTTATTAAACCTATCCCACTCTCTAGATACCCCTTAGCACGTCAAGGAATATTATTTGGGTGTCCAGCCATGGAGAAGAGTTTAGACACTAGGAGAAGATAAGGAACACACCCATTATCAAGAAATCACATTAGGATTCTCTTTTTAACCTGTTCCTTAAAACACTAGTGCTTAGGAAATCTATTGGAGGCAGAAGCAGTCAAGGGTAGCTTAGGGTTAGGGTTAGGTTTAGGGTTAGGGTTAGGGTTAGGGTACGGCTTAGTGTACGGGTTCGGGTACGGGTTCGGGTATGGCGTAGTGTATGGGTTAGGGTTAGGGTTAGGGTTAGTTTGAGGGTTAGGGCTCGGTTTAGGTTACGGGTTAGGATTAGGGTACGTCTTAGGGTTAGGGTAGGGGTTAGGGTTAGGGTACGCGTTAGGGTTAGGGTAGTTATTAAACCTATCCCACTCTCTAGATAACCCTTAGCACGTCAAGGAATATTATTTGGGGGTCCAGCCATGGAGAAGAGTTTAGACACTAGGAGAAGATAAGGAACACACCCATTATCAAGAAATCACATTAGGATTCTCTTTTTAACCTGTTCCTTAAAACACTAGTGCTTAGGAAATCTATTGGAGGCAGAAGCAGTCAAGGGTAGCGTAGGGTTAGGGTTAGGGTTAGGGTTAGGGTTAGCTTTAGGGTACGGCTTAGGGTACGGTTTCGGTACGGGTTCGGGTACGGCGTAGGGTATGGGTTAGGGTTAGGGTTAGGGTTAGTTTGAGGGTTAGGGCTCGGTTTAGGGTACGGGTTAGGATTAGGGTACGTGTTAGGGTTAGGGTACGCGTTAGGGTTAGGGTAGTTATTAAACCTATCCCACTCTCTAGATACCCCTTAGCACGTCAAGGAATATTATTTGCGGGTCCAGCCATTGAGAAGAGTTTAGACACTAGGAGAAGATAAGGAACACACACATTATCAAGAAATCACATTAGGATTCTCTTTTTAACCTGTTCCTTAATACACTAGTGCTTAGGAAATCTATTGGAGGCAGAAGCAGTCAAGGGTAGCTTAGGGTTAGGGTTAGGGTTAGGGTTAGGGTTAGGGTAAGGCTTAGGGTACGGGTTCGGGTCCGGGTTCGGGTACAGCGTAGGGTATGGATTAGGGTTAGGGTTAGGGTTAGTTTGAGGGTTAGGGCTCGGTTTAGGGTACGGGTTAGGATTAGTGTACGTGTTAGGGTTACGGTAGAGGTTAGGGTTAGGGTACGCGTTAGGGTTAGTGTAGTTATTAAACCTATCCCACTCTCTAGATACCCCTTATCACGTCAAGGAATATTATTTGGGGGTCCAGCCTTGGAGAAGAGTTTAGACACTAGGAGAAGATAAGGAACACACCCATTATCAAGAAATCACATTAGGATTCTCTTTTTAACCTGTTCCTTAAAACACTAGTGCTTAGGAAATCTATTGGAGGCAGAAGCAGTCAAGGGTAGCTTAGGGTTAGTGTTAGGGTTAGGGTTAGGGTTAGGGTTAGGGTACGGCTTAGGGTACGGGTTCTTGTACGGGTTCGTGTACGGCGTAGGGTATGGGTTAGGGTTAGGTTTAGGGTTAGTTTGAAGGCTAGGGCTCGGTTTAGGGTACGGGTTAGGATTAGGGATCGTGTTAGGGTTAGGGTAGGGGTTAGGGTTAGGGTACGCGTTAGGGTTAGGGTAGTTATTAAACCTATCCCACTCTCTAGATACCCCTTAGCACGTCAAGGAATATTATTTGGGGGTCCAGCCACGGAGAAGAGTTTAGACAATAGGAGAAGATAAGGAACACACCCATTATCCTGAAATCACATTAGGATTCTCTTTTTAACCTGTTCCTTAATACACTAGTGCTTAGGAAATCTATTGTAGGCAGAAGCAGTCAAGGGTAGCTTAGGGTTAGGGTTAGGATTAGGTTTAGGGTTAGGGTACGGCTTAGGGTACGTGTTCGGGTACTGGTTCGGGTACGGCGTAGGGTATGGGTTAGGCTTAGGGTTAGGGTTAGTTTGAGGGTTAGGGCTCGGTTTAGGTTACGGGTTAGGATTAGGGTACGTGTTAGGGTTAGGGTAGGGGTTAGGGTTAGGGTACGCGTTAGGGTTAGTGTAGTTATTAAACCTATCCCACTCTCTAGATACCCCTTAGCACGTCAAAGAATATTATTTGGGGGTCCAGCCATGGAGAAGAGTTTAGACACTAGGAGAAGATAAGGAACACACCCATTATCAAGAAATCACATTAGGATTCTCTTTTTAACCTGTTCCTTAAAACACTAGTGCTTAGGAAATCTATTGGAGGCAGAAGCAGTCAAGGGTAGCTTAGGGTTAGGGTTAGGGTTAGGGTTAGGGTTAGCTTTAGGGTACGGTTTAGGGTACGGGTTCGGGTACGGGTTCGGGTACGGCGTAGGGTATGGGTTAGGGTTAGGGTTAGGGTTAGTTTGAGGGTTAGGGCTCGGTTTAGGGTACGGGTTAGGATTACGGTACGTGTTAGGGTTATGGTAGGGGTTAGGGTTAGGTTACGCGTTAGGGTTATGGTAGGGGTTAGGGTTAGGTTACGCGTTAGGGTTAGGGTAGTTATTAAACCTATCCCACTCTCTAGATACCCCTTAGCACGTCAAGGAATATTATTTGGGGGTCCAGCCATGGAGAAGAGTTTAGACACTAGGAGAAGATAAGGAACACACCCATTATCAAGAAATCACATTAGGATTCTCTTTTTAACCTATTCCTTAAAACACTAGTGCTTAGGAAATCTATTGGAGGCAGAAGCAGTCAAGGGTAGCTTAGGGTTAGGGTTAGGTTTAGGGTTAGGGTTAGGGTTAGGGTACGGCTTAGTGTACGGGTTCGGGTACGGGTTCGGGTATGGCGTAGTGTATGGGTTAGGGTTAGGGTTAGGGTTAGTTTGAGGGTTAGGGCTCGGTTTAGGGTACGGGTTAGGATTAGGGTACGTGTTAGGGTTAGGGTACGCGTTAGGGTTAGGGTAGTTATTAAACCTATCCCACTCTCTAGATAACCCTTAGCACGTCAAGGAATATTATTTGGGGGTCCAGCCATGGAGAAGAGTTTAGACACTAGGAGAAGATAAGGAACACACCCATTATCAAGAAATCACATTAGGATTCTCTTTTTAACCTGTTCCTTAAAACACTAGTGCTTAGGAAATCTATTGGAGGCAGAAGCAGTCAAGGGTAGCTTAGGGTTAGGGTTAGGTTTAGGGTTAGGGTTAGGGTTAGGGTTAGCGTACGGCTTAGGGTACGGTTTCGGGTACGGGTTCGTGTACGGCGTAGGGTATGGGTTAGGGTTAGGGTTAGTTTGAAGGTTAGGGCTCGGTTTAGGGTACGGTTTAGGAGTAGGGTACGTGTTAGGGTTAGGGTAGGGGTTAGGGTTAGGGTACGCGTTAGGGTTAGGGTAGTTATTAAACCTATCCCACTCTCTAGATACCCCTTAGCACGTCAAGGAATATTATTTGGGGGTCCAGCCATGGAGAAGAGTTTAGACACTAGGAGAAGATAAGGAACACACCCATTATCAAGAAATCACATTAGGATTCTCTTTTTAACCTGTTCCTTAAAACACTAGTGCTTAGGAAATCTATTGGAGGCAGAAGCAGTCAAGGGTAGCTTAGGGTTAGGGTTTGGGTTAGGGTACGTCTTAGGGTACGGGTTCGGGTACGGGTTCGGGTACGGGTTTGGGTATGGCGTACGATATGGGTTAGGGTTAGGGTTAGGGTTAGTTTGAGGGTTAGGGCTCGGTTTAGGGTACGGGTTAGGATTAGGGTACGTGTTAGGGTTAGGGTAGGGGTTAGGGTTAGGGTACGCGTTAGGGTTAGGGTAGTTAGTAAACCTATCCCACTCTCTAGATACCCCTTAGCACGTCAAGGAATATTATTTGGGTGTCCAGCCATGGAGAAGAGTTTAGACACTAGGAGAAGATAAGGATCACACCCATTATCAAGAAATCACATTACGATTCTCTTTTTAACCTGTTCCTTAAAACACTAGTGCTTAGGAAATCTATTGGAGGCAGAAGCAGTCAAGGGTAGCTTAGGGTTAGGGTTAGGGTTAGGGTTAGGGTTAGGGTACGGCTTAGGGTACGGGTTCGGGTACGGGTTCGTGTACGGCGTAGGGTATGGGTTAGGGTTAGGGTTAGGGTTAGTTTGAAGGTTAGGGCTCGGTTTAGGGTACAGGTTAGGATTAGGGTTCGTGTTAGTGTTAGGGTAGGGGTTAGGGTTAGGGTACGCGTTAGGTTTAGGGTAGTTATTAAACCTATCCCACTCCCTAGATACCCCTTAGCACGTCAAGGAATATTATTTGGGGGTCCAGCCATGGAGAAGAGTTTAGACAGTAGGAGAAGATAAGGAACACACCCATTATCCTGAAATCACATTAGGATTCTCTTTTTAACCTGTTCCTTAATACACTAGTGCTTAGGAAATCTATTGGAGGCAGAAGCAGTCAAGGGTAGCTTAGGGTTAGGGTTAGGTTTAGGGTTAGGGTTAGGGTTAGGGTTAGGGTTAGGGTACGGCTTAGTGTACGGGTTCGGGTACGGGTTCGGGTATGGCGTAGGGTATGGGTTAGGGTTAGGGTTAGGGTTAGTTTGAGGGTTAGGGCTCGGTTTAGGTTACGGGTTAGGATTAGGGTACGTCTTAGGGTTAGGGTAGGGGTTAGGGTTAGGGTACGCGTTAGGGTTAGGGTAGTTATTAAACCTATCCCACTCTCTAGATACCCCTTAGCACGTCAAGGAATATTATTTGGGGGTCCAGCCATGGAGAAGAGTTTAGACACTAGGAGAAGATAAGGAACACACCCATTATCAAGAAATCACATTAGGATTCTCTTTTTAACCTATTCCTTAAAACACTAGTGCTTAGGAAATCTATTGGAGGCAGAAGCAGTCAAGGGTAGCTTAGGGTTAGGGTTAGGGTTAGGGCTAGGGTTAGGACACGGCTTAGGGTACGGGTTCGGGTACGGGTTCGTGTACGGCGTAGGGTATGGGTTTGGGTTAGGGTTAGGGTTAGTTTGAAGCTTAGGGCTCGGTTTAGGGTATGGGTTAGGATTAGGGTTCGTGTTAGGGTTAGGGTAGGGGTTGGGGTTAGGGTTAGGGTACGCGTTAGGGTTAGGGTAGTTATTAAACCTATCCCACTCTCTAGATACCCCTTAGCACGTCAAGGAATATTATTTGGGGGTCCAGCCATGGAGAAGAGTTTAGACACTAGGAGAAGATAAGGAACACACCCATTATCCTGAAATCACATTAGGATTCTCTTTTTAACCTGTTCCTTAATACACTAGTGCTTAGGAAATCTATTGGAGGCAGAAGCAGTCAAGGGTAGCTTAGGGTTAGGGTTACGGTTAGGGTTAGGGTTAGGGTATGGCTTAGGGTACGGGTTCGGGTACGGGTTCGGGTACGGCGTAGGGTATGGGATAGGGTTAGGGTTAGGGTTAGTTTGAGGGTTAGGGCTCGGTTTAGGGTACGGGTTAGGATTAGGGTACGTGTTAGGGTTATGGTAGGGGTTAGGGTTAGGGTACGCGTTAGGGTTAGGGTAGTTATTAAACCTATCCCACTCTCTAGATACCCCTTAGCACGTCAAGGAATATTAATTGGGAGTCCAGCCATGGAGAAGAGTTTAGACACTAGGAGAAGATAAGGAACACACCCATTATCAAGAAATCACATTAGGATTCTCTTTTTAACCTGTTCCTTAAAACACTAGTGCTTAGGAAATCTATTGGAGGCAGAAGCAGTCAAGGGTAGCTTAGGGTTAGGGTTAGGGTTAGCGTACGGCTTAGGGTACGGGTTCGGTTACGGGTTCGGGTACGGGTTCGGGTACGGCGTAGGGTATGGGTTCGGTTTAGGGTTAGGGTTAGTTTGAGGGTTAGGGCTCGGTTTAGGTTACGGGTTAGGATTAGGGTACGTGTTAGGGTTAGGGTAGGGGTTAGGGTTAGGGTACGCGTTAGGGTTAGGGTAGTTATTAAACATATCCCACTCTCTAGATACCCCTTAGCACGTCAAGGTATATTATTTGGGGGTCCAGCCATGGAGAAGAGTTTAGACACTAGGAGAAGATAAGGAACACACCCATTATCAAGAAATCACATTAGGATTCTCTTTTTAACCTGTTCCTTAAAACACTAGTGCTTAGGAAATGTATTGGAGGCAGAAGCAGTCAAGGGTAGCTTAGGGTTAGGGTTAGGGTTAGGGTTAGGGTTAGGGTACGGCTTAGGGTACGGGTTCGGGTACGGGTTCGGGTACGGCGTAGGGTATGGGTTAGGGTTAGGGTTCGGGTTAGTTTGAGGGTTAGGGCTCCGTTTAGGGTACGGGTTAGGATTAGGGTACGTGTTAGGGTTAGGGTAGGGCTTAGGGTTAGGGTACGCGTTAGGGTTAGGGTAGTTATTAAACCTATCCCACTCTCTAGATACCCCTTAGCACGTCAAGGAATATTATTTGGGGGTCCAGCCATGGAGAAGAGTTTAGACACTAGGAGAAGATAAGGAACACACCCATTATCAAGAAATCACATTAGGATTCTCTTTTTAACCTGTTCCTTAAAACACTAGTGCTTAGGAAATCTATTGGAGGCAGAAGCAGTCAAGGGTAGCTTATGGTTAGGGTTAGGTTTAGGGTTAGGGTTAGGGTTAGGGTACGGCTTAGTGTACGGGTTCGGGTACGGGTTCGGGTATGGCGTAGTGTATGGGTTAGGGTTAGGGTTAGGGTTAGTTTGAGGGTTAGGGCTCGGTTTAGGTTACGGGTTAGGATTAGGGTACGTCTTAGGGTTAGGGTAGGGGTTAGGGTTAGGGTACGCGTTAGGGTTAGGGTAGTTATTAAACCTATCCCACTCTCTAGATAACCCTTAGCACGTCAAGGAATATTATTTGGGGGTCCAGCCATGGAGAAGAGTTTAGACACTAGGAGAAGATAAGGAACACACCCATTATCAAGAAATCACATTAGGATTCTCTTTTTAACCTGTTCCTTAAAACACTAGTGCTTAGGAAATCTATTGGAGGCAAAAGCAGTCAAGGGTAGCGTAGGGTTAGGGTTAGGGTTAGGGTTAGGGTTAGCTTTAGGGTACGGCTTAGGGTACGGGTTCGGTACGGGTTCGGGTACGGCGTAGGGTATGGGTTAGGGTTAGGGTTAGGGTTAGTTTGAGGGTTAGGGCTCGGTTTAGGGTACGGGTTAGGATTAGGTTACGTGTTAGGGTTAGGGTACGCGTTAGGGTTAGGGTAGTTATTAAACCTATCCCACTCTCTAGATACCCCTTAGCACGTCAAGGAATATTATTTGCGGGTCCAGCCATGGAGAAGAGTTTAGACACTAGGAGAAGATAAGGAACACACCCATTATCAAGAAATCACATTTGGATTCTCTTTTTAACCTGTTCCTTAATACACTAGTGCTTAGGAAATCTATTGGAGGCAGAAGCAGTCAAGGGTAGCTTAGGGTTAGGGTTACGGTGAGGGTTAGGGTTAGGGTATGGCTTAGGGTACGGGTTAGGGTACGGGTTCGGGTACGGCGTAGGGTATGGGTTAGGGTTAGTTTGAGGGTTAGGGCTCCGTTTAGGGTACGGGTTAGGATTAGGGTACGTCTTAGGGTTAGGGTAGGGGTTAGGGTTAGGGTACGCGTTAGGGTTAGGGTAGTTATTAAACCTATACCACTCTCTAGATAACCCTTAGCACGTCAAGGAATATTATTTGGGGGTCCAGCCATGGAGAAGAGTTTAGACACTAGGAGAAGATAAGGAACACACCCATTATCAAGAAATCACATTAGGATTCTCTTTTTAACCTGTTCCTTAAAACACTAGTGCTTAGGAAATCTATTGGAGGCAGAAGCAGTCAAGGGTAGCTTAGGGTTAGGGTTAGGGTTAGGGTACGGCTTAGGGTACGGGTTCGGTTACGGGTTCGGGTACGGGTTCGGGTACGGCGTAGGGTATGGGTTAGGTTTAGGGTTAGGGATAGTTTGAGGGTTAGGGCTCGGTTTAGGTTACGGGTTAGGATTAGGGTACGTGTTAGGGTTAGGGTAGGGGTTAGGGTTAGGGTATGCGTTAGGGTTAGGGTAGTTATTAAACATATCCCACTCTCTAGATACCCCTTAGCACGTCAAGGTATATTATTTGGGGGTCCAGCCATGGAGAAGTGTTTAGACACTAGGAGAAGATAAGGAACACACCCATTATCAAGAAATCACATTAGGATTCTCTTTTTAACCTGTTCCTTAAAACACTAGTGCTTAGGAAATCTATTGGAGGCAGAAGCAGTCAAGGGTAGCTTAGGGTTAGGGTTTGGGTTAGCGTACGGCTTAGGGTACGGCTTCGGGTACGGGTTCGGGTACGGGTTTGGGTATGGCGTAGGATATGGGTTAGGGTTAGGGTTAGGGTTAGTTTGAGGGTTAGGGCTCGGTTTAGGGTACGGGTTAGGATTAGGGTACGTGTTAGGGTTAGGGTAGGGGTTAGGGTTAGGGTACGCGTTAGGGTTAGGGTAGTTATTAAACCTATCCCACTCTCTAGATACCCCTTAGCACGTCAAGGAATATTAATTGGGGGTCCAGCCATGGAGAAGAGTTTAGACACTAGGAGAAGATAAGGAACACACCCATTATCAAGAAATCACATTAGGATTCTCTTTTTAAACTGTTCCTTAAAACACTAGTGCTTAGGAAATCTATTGGAGGCAGAAGCAGTCAAGGGTAGCTTAGGGTTAGGGTTAGGGTTAGGGTACGGCTTAGGGTACGGGTTCGGTTACGGGTTCGGGTACGGGTTCGGGTACGGCGTAGGGTATGGGTTAGGTTTAGGGTTAGGGTTAGTTTGAGGGTTAGGGCTCGGTTTAGGTTACGGGTTAGGATTAGGGTACGTGTTAGGGTTAGGGTAGGGGTTAGGGTTAGGGTACGCGTTAGGGTTAGGGTAGTTATTAAACATATCCCACTCTCTAGATACCCCTTAGCACGTCAAGGAATATTATTTGGGGGTCCAGCCATGGAGAAGAGTTTAGACACTAGGAGAAGATAAGGAACACACCCATTATCAAGAAATCACATTAGGATTCTCTTTTTAACCTGTTCCTTAAAACACTAGTGCTTAGGAAATCTATTGGAGGCAGAAGCAGTCAAGGGTAGCTTAGGGTTAGGGTTTGGGTTAGCGTACGGCTTAGGGTACGGGTTCGGGTACGGGTTCGGGTACGGGTTTGGGTATGGCGTAGGATATGGGTTAGGGTTAGGGTTAGGGTTAGTTTGAGGGTTAGGGCTCGGTTTAGGGTACGGGTTAGGATTAGGGTACGTGTTAGGGTTAGGGTAGGGGTTAGGGTTAGGGTACGCGTTAGGGTTAGGGTAGTTATTAAACCTATCCCACTCTCTAGATACCCCTTAGCACGTCAAGGTATATTATTTGGGTGTCCAGCCATGGAGAAGAGTTTAGACACTAGGAGAAGATAAGGAACACACCCATTATCAAGAAATCACATTAGGATTCTCTTTTTAACCTGTTCCTTAAAACACTAGTGCTTAGGAAATCTATTGGAGGCAGAAGCAGTCAAGGGTAGCTTAGGGTTAGGGTTAGGTTTAGGGTTAGGGTTAGGGTTAGGGTACGGCTTAGTGTACAGGTTCGGGTACGGGTTCGGGTATGGCGTAGTGTATGGGTTAGGGTTAGGGTTAGGGTTAGTTTGAGGGTTAGGGCTCGGTTTAGGTTACGGGTTAGGATTAGGGTACGTCTTAGAGTTAGGGTAGGCGTTAGGGTTAGGGTACGCGTTAGGGTTAGGTTAGTTATTAAACCTATCCCACTCTCTAGATAACCCTTAGCACGTCAAGGAATATTATTTGGGGGTCCAGCCATGGAGAAGAGTTTAGACACTAGGAGAATATAATGAACACACCCATTATCAAGAAATCACATTAGGATTCTCTTTTTAACCTGTTCCTTAATACACTAGTGCTTAGGAAATCTATTGGAGGCAGAAGCAGTCAAGGGTAGCTTAGGGTTAGGGTTAGGGTTAGGGTTAGGGTTAGCTTTAGGGTACGGCTTAGGGTACGGGTTCGGTACGGGTTCGGGTACGGCGTAGGGTATGGGTTAGGGTTAGGGTTAGGGTTAGTTTGAGGGTTAGGGCTCGGTTTAGGGTACGGGTTAGGATTAGGGTACGTGTTAGGGTTAGGGTACGCGTTAGGGTTAGGGTAGTTATTAAACCTATCCCACTCTCTAGATACCCCTTAGCACGTCAAGGAATATTATTTGGGTGTCCAGCCATGGAGAAGAGTTTAGACACTAGGAGAAGATAAGGAATACACCCATTATCAAGAAATCACATTAGGATTCTCTTTTTAACCTGTTCCTTAGTACACTAGTGCTTAGGAAATCTATTGGAGGCAGAAGCAGTCAAGGGTAGCTTAGGGTTAGGGTTTGGGTTAGGGTACGTCTTAGGGTACGGGTTCGGGTACGGGTTCGGGTACGGGTTTGGGTATGGCGTACGATATGGGTTAGGGTTAGGGTTAGGGTTAGTTTGAGGGTTAGGGCTCGGTTTAGGGTACGGGTTAGGATTAGGGTACGTGTTAGGGTTAGGGTAGGGGTTAGGGTTAGGGTACGCGTTAGGGTTAGGGTAGTTATTAAACCTATCCCACTCTCTAGATACCCCTTAGCACGTCAAGGAATATTATTTGGGTGTCCAGCCATGGAGAAGAGTTTAGACACTAGGAGAAGATAAGGATCACACCCATTATCAAGAAATCACATTACGATTCTCTTTTTAACCTGTTCCTTAAAACACTAGTGCTTAGGAAATCTATTGGAGGCAGAAGCAGTCAAGGGTAGCTTAGGGTTAGGGTTAGGGTTAGGGTTAGGGTTAGGGTACGGCTTAGGGTACGGGTTCGGGTACGGGTTCGTGTACGGCGTAGGGTATGGGTTAGGGTTAGGGTTAGGGTTAGTTTGAAGGTTAGGGCTCGGTTTAGGGTACAGGTTAGGATTAGGGTTCGTGTTAGTGTTAGGGTAGGGGTTAGGGTTAGGGTACGCGTTAGGTTTAGGGTAGTTATTAAACCTATCCCACTCCCTAGATACCCCTTAGCACGTCAAGGAATATTATTTGGGGGTCCAGCCATGGAGAAGAGTTTAGACAGTAGGAGAAGATAAGGAACACACCCATTATCCTGAAATCACATTAGGATTCTCTTTTTAACCTGTTCCTTAATACACTAGTGCTTAGGAAATCTATTGGAGGCAGAAGCAGTCAAGGGTAGCTTAGGGTTAGGGTTACGGTGAGGGTTAGGGTTAGGGTATGGCTTAGGGTACGGGTTTGGGTACGGGTTCGGGTACGGCGTAGGGTATGGGTTAGGGTTAGGGTTACGGTTAGTTTGAGGGTTAGGGCTCTGTTTAGGGTACGGGTTAGGATTAGGGTACGTGTTAGGGTTAGGGTAGGGGTTAGGGTTAGGGTACGCGTTAGGGTTAGGGTAGTTATTAAACCTATCCCACTCTCTAGATACCCCTTAGCACGTCAAGGAATATTATTTGGGTGTCCAGCCATGGAGAAGAGTTTAGACACTAGGAGAAGATAAGGAACACACCCATTATCAAGAAATCACATTAGGATTCTCTTTTTAACCTGTTCCTTAAAACACTAGTGCTTAGGAAATCTATTGGAGGCAGAAGCAGTCAAGGGTAGCTTAGGGTTAGGGTTAGGTTTAGGGTTAGGGTTAGGGTTAGGGTACGGCTTAGTGTACGGGTTCGGGTACGGGTTCGGGTATGGCGTAGTGTATGGGTTAGGGTTAGGGTTAGGGTTAGTTTGAGGGTTAGGGCTCGGTTTAGGTTACGGGTTAGGATTAGGGTACGTCTTAGGGTTAGGGTAGGGGTTAGGGTTAGGGTACGCGTTAGGGTTAGGTTAGTTATTAAACCTATCCCACTCTCTAGATAACCCTTAGCACGTCAAGGAATATTATTTGGGGGTCCAGCCATGGAGAAGAGTTTAGACACTAGGAGAAGATAAGGAACACACCCATTATCAAGAAATCACATTAGGATTCTCTTTTTAACCTGTTCCTTAAAACACTAGTGCTTAGGAAATCTATTGGAGGCAGAAGCAGTCAAGGGTAGCTTAGGGTTAGGGTTAGGGTTAGGGTTAGGGTTAGCTTTAGGGTACGGCTTAGGGTACGGGTTCGGTACGGGTTCGGGTACGGCGTAGGGTATGGGTTAGGGTTAGGGTTAGGGTTAGTTTGAGGGTTAGGGCTCGGTTTAGGGTACGGGTTAGGATTAGGGTACGTGTTAGGGTTAGGGTACGCGTTAGGGTTAGGGTAGTTATTAAACCTATCCCACTCTCTAGATACCCCTTAGCACGTCAAGGTATATCATTTGGGGGTCCAGCCATGGAGAAGAGTTTAGACACTAGGAGAAGATAAGGAACACACCCATTATCAAGAAATCACATTAGGATTCTCTTTTTAACCTGTTCCTTAAAACACTAGTGCTTAGGAAATCTATTGGAGGCAGAAGCAGTCAAGGGTAGCTTAGGGTTAGGGTTTGGGTTAGCGTACGGCTTAGGGTACGGGTTCGGGTACGGGTTCGGGTACGGGTTTGGGTATGGCGTAGGATATGGGTTAGGGTTAGGGTTAGGGTTAGTTTGAGGGTTAGGGCTCGGTTTAGGGTACGTGTTAGGGTTAGGGTAGGGGTTAGGGTTAGGGTACGCGTTAGGGTTAGGGTAGTTATTAAACCTATCCCACTCTCTAGATACCCCTTAGCACGTGAAGGAATATTATTTGGGTGTCCAGCCATGGAGAAGAGTTTAGACACTAGGAGAAGATAAGGAACACACCCATTATTAAGAAATCACATTAGGATTCTCTTTTTAAACTGTTCCTTAAAACACTAGTGCTTAGGAAATCTATTGGAGGCAGAAGCAGTCAATGGTAGCTTAGGGTTAGGGTTAGGGTTAGGGTTAGGGTTAGCTTTAGGGTACGGCTTAGGGTATGGGTTCGGTACGGGTTCGGGTATGGCGTAGGGTATGGGTTTGGGTTAGGGTTAGGGTTAGTTTGAGGGTTAGGGCTCGGTTTAGGGTACGGGTTAGGATTAGGGTACGTGTTAGGGTTAGGGTACGCGTTAGGGTTAGGGTAGTTATTAAACCTATCCCACTCTCTAGATACCCCTTAGCACGTCAAGGAATATTATTTGGGTGTCCAGCCATGGAGAAGAGTTTAGACACTAGGAGAAGATAAGGAATACACCCATTATCAAGAAATCACATTAGGATTCTCTTTTTAACCTGTTCCTTAGTACACTAGTGCTTAGGAAATCTATTGGAGGCAGAAGCAGTCAAGGGTAGCTTAGGGTTAGGGTTTGGGTTAGGGTACGGCTTAGGGTACGGGTTCGGGTACGGGTTCGGGTACGGGTTCGGGTACGGGTTTGGGTATGGCGTACGATATGGGTTAGGGTTAGGGTTAGGGTTAGTTTGAGGGTTAGGGCTCGGTTTAGGGTACGGGTTAGGATTAGGGTACGTGTTAGGGTTAGGGTAGGGGTTAGGGTTAGGGTACGCGTTAGGGTTAGGGTAGTTATTAAACCTATCCCACTCTCTAGATACCCCTTAGCACGTCAAGGAATATTATTTGGGTGTCCAGCCATGGAGAAGAGTTTAGACACTAGGAGAAGATAAGGATCACACCCATTATCAAGAAATCACATTACGATTCTCTTTTTAACCTGTTCCTTAAAACACTAGTGCTTAGGAAATCTATTGGAGGCAGAAGCAGTCAAGGGTAGCTTAGGGTTAGGGTTAGGGTTAGGGTTAGGGTTAGGGTACGGCTTAGGGTACGGGTTCGGGTACGGGTTCGTGTACGGCGTAGGGTATGGGTTAGGGTTAGTTTTAGGGTTAGTTTGAAGGTTAGGGCTCGGTTTAGGGTACAGGTTAGGATTAGGGTTCGTGTTAGTGTTAGGGTAGGGGTTAGGGTTAGGGTACGCGTTAGGGTTAGGGTAGTTATTAAACCTATCCCACTCTCTAGATACCCCTTAGCACGTCAAGGAATATTATTTGGGTGTCCAGCCATGGAGAAAAGTTTAGACACTAGGAGAAGATAAGGAACACACCCATTATCAAGAAATCACATTAGGATTCCCTTTTTAACCTGTTCCTTAAAACACTAGTGCTTAGGAAATCTATTGGAGGCAGAAGCAGTCAAGGGTAGCTTAGGGTTAGGGTTAGGGTTAGGGTACGGCTTAGGGTACGGGTTCGGTTACGGGTTCGGGTACGGGTTCGGGTACGACGTAGGGTATGGGTTAGGTTTAGGGTTAGGGTTAGTTTGAGGGTTAGGGCTCGGTTTAGGTTACGGGTTAGGATTAGGGTACGTGTTAGGGTTAGGGTAGGGGTTAGGGTTAGGGTACGCGTTAGGTTTAGGGTAGTTATTAAACATATCCCACTCTCTAGATACCCCTTAGCACGTCAAGGAATATTATTTGGGGGTCCAGCCATGGAGAAGAGTTTAGACACTAGGAGAAGATAAGGAACACACCCATTATCAAGAAATCACATTAGGATTCTCTTTTTAACCTGTTCCTTAAAACACTAGTGCTTAGGAAATCTATTGGAGGCAGAAGCAGTCAAGGGTAGCTTAGGGTTAGGGTTAGGTTTAGGGTTAGGGTTAGGGTTAGGGTACGGCTTAGTGTACGGGTTCGGGTACGGGTTCGGGTATGGCGTAGTGTATGGGTTAGGGTTAGGGTTAGGGTTAGTTTGAGGGTTAGGGCTCAGTTTAGGTTACGGGTTAGGATTAGGGTACGTCTTAGGGTTAGGGTAGGGGTTAGGGTTAGGGTACGCGTTAGGGTTAGGTTAGTTATTAAACCTATCCCACTCTCTAGATAACCCTTAGCACGTCAAGGAATATTATTTGGGGGTCCAGCCATGGAGAAGAGTTTAGACACTAGGAGAAGATAAGGAACACACCCATTATCAACAAATCACATTAGGATTCTCTTTTTAACCTGTTCCTTAAAACACTAGTGCTTAGGAAATCTATTGGAGGCAGAAGCAGTCAAGGGTAGCTTAGGGTTAGGGTTAGGGTTAGGGTTAGGGTTAGCTTTAGGGTACGGCTTAGGGTACGGGTTCGGTACGGGTTCGGGTACGGCGTAGGGTATGGGTTAGGGTTAGGGTTAGGGTTAGTTTGAGGGTTAGGGCTCGGTTTAGGGTACGGGTTAGGATTAGGGTACGTGTTAGGGTTAGGGTACGCGTTAGGGTTAGGGTAGTTATTAAACCTATCCCACTCTCTAGATACCCCTTAGCACGTCAAGGTATATTATTTGGGGGTCCAGCCATGGAGAAGAGTTTAGACACTAGGAGAAGATAAGGAACACACCCATTATCAAGAAATCACATTAGGATTCTCTTTTTAACCTGTTCCTTAGTACACTAGTGCTTAGGAAATCTATTTGAGGCAGAAGCAGTCAAGGGTAGCTTAGGGTTAGGGTTTGGGTTAGGGTACGGCTTAGGGTACGGGTTCGGGTACGGGTTCGGGTACGGGTTTGGATATGGCGTACGATATGGGTTAGGGTTAGGGTTAGGGTTAGTTTGAGGGTTAGGGCTCGGTTTAGGGTACGGGTTAGGATTAGGGTACGTGTTAGGGTTAGGTTAGGGGTTAGGGTTAGGGTACGCGTTAGGGTTAGGGTAGTTATTAAACCTATCCCACTCTCTAGATACCCCTTAGCACGTCAAGGAATATTATTTGGGTGTCCAGCCATGGAGAAGAGTTTAGACACTAGGAGAAGATAAGGATCACACCCATTATCAAGAAATCACATTACGATTCTCTTTTTAACCTGTTCCTTAAAACACTAGTGCTTAGGAAATCTATTGGAGGCAGAAGCAGTCAAGGGTAGCTTAGGGTTAGGGTTAGAGTTAGGGTTAGGGTTAGGGTACGGCTTAGGGTACGGGTTCGGGTACGGGTTCGTGTACGGCGTAGGGTATGGGTTAGGGTTAGGGTTAGGGTTAGTTTGAAGGTTAGGGCTCGGTTTAGGGTACAGGTTAGGATTAGGGTTCGTGTTAGTGTTAGGGTAGGGGTTAGGGTTAGGGTACGCGTTAGGTTTAGGGTAGTTATTAAACCTATCCCACTCCCTAGATACCCCTTAGCACGTCAAGGAATATTATTTGGGGGTCCAGCCATGGAGAAGAGTTTAGACAGTAGGAGAAGATAAGGAACACACCCATTATCCTGAAATCACATTAGGATTCTCTTTTTAACCTGTTCCTTAATACACTAGTGCTTAGGAAATCTATTGGAGGCAGAAGCAGTCAAGGGTAGCTTAGGGTTAGGGTTACGGTGAGGGTTAGGGTTAGGGTATGGCTTAGGGTACGGGTTTGGGTACGGGTTCGGGTACGGCGTAGGGTATGGGTTAGGGTTAGGGTTACGGTTAGTTTGAGGGTTAGGGCTCTGTTTAGGGTACGGGTTAGGATTAGGGTACGTGTTAGGGTTAGGGTAGGGGTTAGGGTTAGGGTACGCGTTAGGGTTAGGGTAGTTATTAAACCTATCCCACTCTCTAGATACCCCTTAGCACGTCAAGGAATATTATTCGGGTGTCCAGCCATGGAGAAGAGTTTAGACACTAGGAGAAGATAAGGAACACACCCATTATCAAGAAATCACATTAGGATTCTCTTTTTAACCTGTTCCTTAAAACACTAGTGCTTAGGAAATCTATTGGAGGCAGAAGCAGTCAAGGGTAGCTTAGGGTTAGGGTTAGGTTTAGGGTTAGGGTTAGGGTTAGGGTACGGCTTAGTGTACGGGTTCGGGTACGGGTTCGGGTATGGCGTAGTGTATGGGTTAGGGTTAGGGTTAGGGTTAGTTTGAGGGTTAGGGCTCGGTTTAGGTTACGGGTTAGGATTAGGGTACGTGTTAGGGTTAGGGTACGCGTTAGGGTTAGGGTAGTTATTAAACCTATCCCACTCTCTAGATACCCCTTAGCACGTCAAGGTATATTATTTGGGGGTCCAGCCATGGAGAAGAGTTTAGACACTAGGAGAAGATAAGGAACACACCCATTATCAAGAAATCACATTAGGATTCTCTTCTTAACCTGTTCCTTAAAACACTAGTGCTTAGGAAATCTATTGGAGGCAGAAGCAGTCAAGGGTAGCTTAGGGTTAGGGTTTGGGTTAGCGTACGGCTTAGGGTACGGGTTCGGGTACGGGTTCGGGTACGGGTTTGGGTATGGCGTAGGATATGGGTTAGGGTTAGGGTTAGGGTTAGTTTGAGGGTTAGGGCTCGGTTTAGGGTACGTGTTAGGGTTAGGGTAGGGGTTAGGGTTAGGGTACGCGTTAGGGTTAGGGTAGTTATTAAACCTATCCCACTCTCTAGATACCCCTTAGCACGTGAAGGAATATTATTTGGGTGTCCAGCCATGGAGAAGAGTTTAGACACTAGGAGAAGATAAGGAACACACCCATTATCAAGAAATCACATTAGGATTCTCTTTTTAAACTGTTCCTTAAAACACTAGTGCTTAGGAAATCTATTGGAGGCAGAAGCAGTCAATGGTAGCTTAGGGTTAGGGTTAGGGTTAGGGTTAGGGTTAGCTTTAGGGTACGGCTTAGGGTACGGGTTCGGTACGGGTTCGGGTATGGCGTAGGGTATGGGTTAGGGTTAGGGTTAGGGTTAGTTTGAGGGTTAGGGCTCGGTTTAGGGTACGGGTTAGGATTAGGGTACGTGTTAGGGTTAGGGTACGCGTTAAGGTTAGGGTAGTTATTAAACCTATCCCACTCTCTAGATACCCCTTAGCACGTCAAGGAATATTATTTGGGTGTCCAGCCATGGAGAAGAGTTTAGACACTAGGAGAAGATAAGGAATACACCCATTATCAAGAAATCACATTAGGATTCTCTTTTTAACCTGTTCCTTAGTACACTAGTGCTTAGGAAATCTATTGGAGGCAGAAGCAGTCAAGGGTAGCTTAGGGTTAGGGTTTGGGTTAGGGTACGGCTTAGGGTACGGGTTCGGGTACGGGTTCGGGTACGGGTTTGGGTATGGCGTACGATATGGGTTAGGGTTAGGGTTAGGGTTAGTTTGAGGGTTAGGGCTCGGTTTAGGGTACGGGTTAGGATTAGGGTACGTGTTAGGGTTAGGGTAGGGGTTAGGGTTAGGGTACGCGTTAGGGTTAGGGTAGTTATTAAACCTATCCCACTCTCTAGATACCCCTTAGCACGTCAAGGAATATTATTTGGGTGTCCAGCCATGGAGAAGAGTTTAGACACTAGGAGAAGATAAGGATCACACCCATTATCAAGAAATCACATTACGATTCTCTTTTTAACCTGTTCCTTAAAACACTAGTGCTTAGGAAATCTATTGGAGGCAGAAGCAGTCAAGGGTAGCTTAGGGTTAGGGTTAGGTTTAGGGTTAGGGTTAGGGTTAGGGTACGGCTTAGTGTACGGGTTCGGGTACGGGTTCGGGTATGGCGTAGTGTATGGGTTAGGGTTAGGGTTAGGGTTAGTTTGAGGGTTAGGGCTCGGTTTAGGTTACGGGTTAGGATTAGGGTACGTCTTAGGGTTAGGGTAGGGGTTAGGGTTAGGGTACGCGTTAGGGTTAGGTTAGTTATTAAACCTATCCCACTCTCTAGATAACCCTTAGCACGTCAAGGAATATTATTT
Organism: Eschrichtius robustus; assembly: GCF_028021215.1. Taxonomy (NCBI): domain Eukaryota; kingdom Metazoa; phylum Chordata; class Mammalia; order Artiodactyla; family Eschrichtiidae; genus Eschrichtius; species Eschrichtius robustus. The sequence continues at coordinate 107,822 of NW_027175427.1, forward strand.
GGGGGTCCAGCCATGGAGAAGAGTTTAGACACTAGGAGAAGATAAGGAACACACCCATTATCAAGAAATCACATTAGGATTCTCTTTTTAACCTGTTCCTTAAAACACTAGTGCTTAGGAAATCTATTGGAGGCAGAAGCAGTCAAGGGTAGCTTAGGGTTAGGGTTAGGGTTAGGGTTAGGGTTAGCTTTAGGGTACGGCTTAGGGTACGGGTTCGGTACGGGTTCGGGTACGGCGTAGGGTATGGGTTAGGGTTAGGGTTAGGGTTAGTTTGAGGGTTAGGGCTCGGTTTAGGGTACGGGTTAGGATTAGGGTACGTGTTAGGGTTAGGGTACGCGTTAGGGTTAGGGTAGTTATTAAACCTATCCCACTCTCTAGATACCCCTTAGCACGTCAAGGTATATTATTTGGGGGTCCAGCCATGGAGAAGAGTTTAGACACTAGGAGAAGATAAGGAACACACCCATTATCAAGAAATCACATTAGGATTCTCTTTTTATCCTGTTCCTTAAAACACTAGTGCTTAGGAAATCTATTGGAGGCAGAAGCAGTCAAGGGTAGCTTAGGGTTAGGGTTTGGGTTAGGGTACGGCTTAGGGTACGGGTTCGGGTACGGGTTCGGGTACGGGTTTGGGTATGGCGTACGATATGGGTTAGGGTTAGGGTTAGGGTTAGTTTGAGGGTTAGGGCTCGGTTTAGGGTACGGGTTAGGATTAGGGTACGTGTTAGGGTTAGGGTAGGGGTTAGGGTTAGGGTACGCGTTAGGGTTAGGGTAGTTATTAAACCTATCCCACTCTCTAGATACCCCTTAGCACGTCAAGGAATATTATTTGGGTGTCCAGCCATGGAGAAGAGTTTAGACACTAGGAGAAGATAAGGATCACACCCATTATCAAGAAATCACATTACGATTCTCTTTTTAACCTGTTCCTTAAAACACTAGTGCTTAGGAAATCTATTGGAGGCAGAAGCAGTCAAGGGTAGCTTAGGGTTAGGGTTAGGTTTAGGGTTAGGGTTAGGGTTAGGGTACGGCTTAGTGTACGGGTTCGGGTACGGGTTCGGGTATGGCGTAGTGTATGGGTTAGGGTTAGGGTTAGGGTTAGTTTGAGGGTTAGGGCTCGGTTTAGGTTACGGGTTAGGATTAGGGTACGTCTTAGGGTTAGGGTAGGGGTTAGGGTTAGGGTACGCGTTAGGGTTAGGTTAGTTATTAAACCTATCCCACTCTCTAGATAACCCTTAGCACGTCAAGGAATATTATTTGGGGGTCCAGCCATGGAGAAGAGTTTAGACACTAGGAGAAGATAAGGAACACACCCATTATCAAGAAATCACATTAGGATTCTCTTTTTAACCTGTTCCTTAAAACACTAGTGCTTAGGAAATCTATTGGAGGCAGAAGCAGTCAAGGGTAGCTTAGGGTTAGGGTTAGGGTTAGGGTTAGGGTTAGCTTTAGGGTACGGCTTAGGGTACGGGTTCGGTACGGGTTCGGGTACGGCGTAGGGTATGGGTTAGGGTTAGGGTTAGGGTTAGTTTGAGGGTTAGGGCTCGGTTTAGGGTACGGGTTAGGATTAGGGTACGTGTTAGGGTTAGGGTACGCGTTAGGGTTAGGGTAGTTATTAAACCTATCCCACTCTCTAGATACCCCTTAGCACGTCAAGGTATATTATTTGGGGGTCCAGCCATGGAGAAGAGTTTAGACACTAGGAGAAGATAAGGAACACACCCATTATCAAGAAATCACATTAGGATTCTCTTTTTATCCTGTTCCTTAAAACACTAGTGCTTAGGAAATCTATTGGAGGCAGAAGCAGTCAAGGGTAGCTTAGGGTTAGGGTTTGGGTTAGCGTACGGCTTAGGGTACGGGTTCGGGTACGGGTTCGGGTACGGGTTTGGGTATGGCGTAGGATATGGGTTAGGGTTAGGGTTAGGGTTAGTTTGAGGGTTAGGGCTCGGTTTAGGGTACGTGTTAGGGTTAGGGTAGGGGTTAGGGTTAGGGTACGCGTTAGGGTTAGGGTAGTTATTAAACCTATCCCACTCTCTAGATACCCCTTAGCACGTGAAGGAATATTATTTGGGTGTCCAGCCATGGAGAAGAGTTTAGACACTAGGAGAAGATAAGGAACACACCCATTATTAAGAAATCACATTAGGATTCTCTTTTTAAACTGTTCCTTAAAACACTAGTGCTTAGGAAATCTATTGGAGGCAGAAGCAGTCAATGGTAGCTTAGGGTTAGGGTTAGGGTTAGGGTTAGGGTTAGCTTTAGGGTACGGCTTAGGGTATGGGTTCGGTACGGGTTCGGGTATGGCGTAGGGTATGGGTTTGGGTTAGGGTTAGGGTTAGTTTGAGGGTTAGGGCTCGGTTTAGGGTACGGGTTAGGATTAGGGTACGTGTTAGGGTTAGGGTACGCGTTAGGGTTAGGGTAGTTATTAAACCTATCCCACTCTCTAGATACCCCTTAGCACGTCAAGGAATATTATTTGGGTGTCCAGCCATGGAGAAGAGTTTAGACACTAGGAGAAGATAAGGAATACACCCATTATCAAGAAATCACATTAGGATTCTCTTTTTAACCTGTTCCTTAGTACACTAGTGCTTAGGAAATCTATTGGAGGCAGAAGCAGTCAAGGGTAGCTTAGGGTTAGGGTTTGGGTTAGGGTACGGCTTAGGGTACGGGTTCGGGTACGGGTTCGGATACGGGTTCGGGTACGGGTTTGGGTATGGCGTACGATATGGGTTAGGGTTAGGGTTAGGGTTAGTTTGAGGGTTAGGGCTCGGTTTAGGGTACGGGTTAGGATTAGGGTACGTGTTAGGGTTAGGGTAGGGGTTAGGGTTAGGGTACGCGTTAGGGTTAGGGTAGTTATTAAACCTATCCCACTCTCTAGATACCCCTTAGCACGTCAAGGAATATTATTTGGGTGTCCAGCCATGGAGAAGAGTTTAGACACTAGGAGAAGATAAGGATCACACCCATTATCAAGAAATCACATTACGATTCTCTTTTTAACCTGTTCCTTAAAACACTAGTGCTTAGGAAATCTATTGGAGGCAGAAGCAGTCAAGGGTAGCTTAGGGTTAGGGTTAGGGTTAGGGTTAGGGTTAGGGTACGGCTTAGGGTACGGGTTCGGGTACGGGTTCGTGTACGGCGTAGGGTATGGGTTAGGGTTAGGTTTAGGGTTAGTTTGAAGGTTAGGGCTCGGTTTAGGGTACAGGTTAGGATTAGGGTTCGTGTTAGTGTTAGGGTAGGGGTTAGGGTTAGGGTACGCGTTAGGGTTAGGGTAGTTATTAAACCTATCCCACTCTCTAGATACCCCTTAGCACGTCAAGGAATATTATTTGGGTGTCCAGCCATGGAGAAAAGTTTAGACACTAGGAGAAGATAAGGAACACACCCATTATCAAGAAATCACATTAGGATTCCCTTTTTAACCTGTTCCTTAAAACACTAGTGCTTAGGAAATCTATTGGAGGCAGAAGCAGTCAAGGGTAGCTTAGGGTTAGGGTTAGGGTTAGGGTACGGCTTAGGGTACGGGTTCGGTTACGGGTTCGGGTACGGGTTCGGGTACGGCGTAGGGTATGGGTTAGGTTTAGGGTTAGGGTTAGTTTGAGGGTTAGGGCTCGGTTTAGGTTACGGGTTAGGATTAGGGTACGTGTTAGGGTTAGGGTAGGGGTTAGGGTTAGGGTACGCGTTAGGGTTAGGGTAGTTATTAAACATATCCCACTCTCTAGATACCCCTTAGCACGTCAAGGAATATTATTTGGGGGTCCAGCCATGGAGAAGAGTTTAGACACTAGGAGAAGATAAGGAACACACCCATTATCAAGAAATCACATTAGGATTCTCTTTTTAACCTGTTCCTTAAAACACTAGTGCTTAGGAAATCTATTGGAGGCAGAAGCAGTCAAGGGTAGCTTAGGGTTAGGGTTTGGGTTAGCGTACGGCTTAGGGTACGGGTTCGGGTACGGGTTCGGGTACGGGTTTGGGTATGGCGTAGGATATGGGTTAGGGTTAGGGTTAGGGTTAGTTTGAGGGTTAGGGCTCGGTTTAGGGTACGGGTTAGGATTAGGGTACGTGTTAGGGTTAGGGTAGGGGTTAGGGTTAGGGTACGCGTTAGGGTTAGGGTAGTTATTAAACCTATCCCACTCTCTAGATACCCCTTAGCACGTCAAGGAATATTATTTGGGTGTCCAGCCATGGAGAAGAGTTTAGACACTAGGAGAAGATAAGGAATACACCCATTATCAAGAAATCACATTAGGATTCTCTTTTTAACCTGTTCCTTAGTACACTAGTGCTTAGGAAATCTATTGGAGGCAGAAGCAGTCAAGGGTAGCTTAGGGTTAGGGTTTGGGTTAGGGTACGGCTTAGGGTACGGGTTCGGGTACGGGTTCGGGTACGGGTTTGGGTATGGCGTACGATATGGGTTAGGGTTAGGGTTAGGGTTAGTTTGAGGGTTAGGGCTCGGTTTAGGGTACGGGTTAGGATTAGGGTACGTGTTAGGGTTAGGGTAGGGGTTAGGGTTAGGGTACGCGTTAGGGTTAGGGTAGTTATTAAACCTATCCCACTCTCTAGATACCCCTTAGCACGTCAAGGAATATTATTTGGGTGTCCAGCCATGGAGAAGAGTTTAGACACTAGGAGAAGATAAGGATCACACCCATTATCAAGAAATCACATTACGATTCTCTTTTTAACCTGTTCCTTAAAACACTAGTGCTTAGGAAATCTATTGGAGGCAGAAGCAGTCAAGGGTAGCTTAGGGTTAGGGTTAGGGTTAGGGTTAGGGTTAGGGTACGGCTTAGGGTACGGGTTCGGGTACGGGTTCGTGTACGGCGTAGGGTATGGGTTAGGGTTAGGGTTAGGGTTAGTTTGAAGGTTAGGGCTCGGTTTAGGGTACAGGTTAGGATTAGGGTTCGTGTTAGTGTTAGGGTAGGGGTTAGGGTTAGGGTACGCGTTAGGTTTAGGGTAGTTATTAAACCTATCCCACTCCCTAGATACCCCTTAGCACGTCAAGGAATATTATTTGGGGGTCCAGCCATGGAGAAGAGTTTAGACAGTAGGAGAAGATAAGGAACACACCCATTATCCTGAAATCACATTAGGATTCTCTTTTTAACCTGTTCCTTAATACACTAGTGCTTAGGAAATCTATTGGAGGCAGAAGCAGTCAAGGGTAGCTTAGGGTTAGGGTTACGGTGAGGGTTAGGGTTAGGGTATGGCTTAGGGTACGGGTTTGGGTACGGGTTCGGGTACGGCGTAGGGTATGGGTTAGGGTTAGGGTTACGGTTAGTTTGAGGGTTAGGGCTCTGTTTAGGGTACGGGTTAGGATTAGGGTACGTGTTAGGGTTAGGGTAGGGGTTAGGGTTAGGGTACGCGTTAGGGTTAGGGTAGTTATTAAACCTATCCCACTCTCTAGATACCCCTTAGCACGTCAAGGAATATTATTCGGGTGTCCAGCCATGGAGAAGAGTTTAGACACTAGGAGAAGATAAGGAACACACCCATTATCAAGAAATCACATTAGGATTCTCTTTTTAACCTGTTCCTTAAAACACTAGTGCTTAGGAAATCTATTGGAGGCAGAAGCAGTCAAGGGTAGCTTAGGGTTAGGGTTAGGTTTAGGGTTAGGGTTAGGGTTAGGGTACGGCTTAGTGTACGGGTTCGGGTACGGGTTCGGGTATGGCGTAGTGTATGGGTTAGGGTTAGGGTTAGGGTTAGTTTGAGGGTTAGGGCTCGGTTTAGGTTACGGGTTAGGATTAGGGTACGTGTTAGGGTTAGGGTACGCGTTAGGGTTAGGGTAGTTATTAAACCTATCCCACTCTCTAGATACCCCTTAGCACGTCAAGGTATATTATTTGGGGGTCCAGCCATGGAGAAGAGTTTAGACACTAGGAGAAGATAAGGAACACACCCATTATCAAGAAATCACATTAGGATTCTCTTCTTAACCTGTTCCTTAAAACACTAGTGCTTAGGAAATCTATTGGAGGCAGAAGCAGTCAAGGGTAGCTTAGGGTTAGGGTTTGGGTTAGCGTACGGCTTAGGGTACGGGTTCGGGTACGGGTTCGGGTACGGGTTTGGGTATGGCGTAGGATATGGGTTAGGGTTAGGGTTAGGGTTAGTTTGAGGGTTAGGGCTCGGTTTAGGGTACGTGTTAGGGTTAGGGTAGGGGTTAGGGTTAGGGTACGCGTTAGGGTTAGGGTAGTTATTAAACCTATCCCACTCTCTAGATACCCCTTAGCACGTGAAGGAATATTATTTGGGTGTCCAGCCATGGAGAAGAGTTTAGACACTAGGAGAAGATAAGGAACACACCCATTATCAAGAAATCACATTAGGATTCTCTTTTTAAACTGTTCCTTAAAACACTAGTGCTTAGGAAATCTATTGGAGGCAGAAGCAGTCAATGGTAGCTTAGGGTTAGGGTTAGGGTTAGGGTTAGGGTTAGCTTTAGGGTACGGCTTAGGGTACGGGTTCGGTACGGGTTCGGGTATGGCGTAGGGTATGGGTTAGGGTTAGGGTTAGGGTTAGTTTGAGGGTTAGGGCTCGGTTTAGGGTACGGGTTAGGATTAGGGTACGTGTTAGGGTTAGGGTACGCGTTAGGGTTAGGGTAGTTATTAAACCTATCCCACTCTCTAGATACCCCTTAGCACGTCAAGGAATATTATTTGGGTGTCCAGCCATGGAGAAGAGTTTAGACACTAGGAGAAGATAAGGAATACACCCATTATCAAGAAATCACATTAGGATTCTCTTTTTAACCTGTTCCTTAGTACACTAGTGCTTAGGAAATCTATTGGAGGCAGAAGCAGTCAAGGGTAGCTTAGGGTTAGGGTTTGGGTTAGGGTACGGCTTAGGGTACGGGTTCGGGTACGGGTTCGGGTACGGGTTTGGGTATGGCGTACGATATGGGTTAGGGTTAGGGTTAGGGTTAGTTTGAGGGTTAGGGCTCGGTTTAGGGTACGGGTTAGGATTAGGGTACGTGTTAGGGTTAGGGTAGGGGTTAGGGTTAGGGTACGCGTTAGGGTTAGGGTAGTTATTAAACCTATCCCACTCTCTAGATACCCCTTAGCACGTCAAGGAATATTATTTGGGTGTCCAGCCATGGAGAAGAGTTTAGACACTAGGAGAAGATAAGGATCACACCCATTATCAAGAAATCACATTACGATTCTCTTTTTAACCTGTTCCTTAAAACACTAGTGCTTAGGAAATCTATTGGAGGCAGAAGCAGTCAAGGGTAGCTTAGGGTTAGGGTTAGGTTTAGGGTTAGGGTTAGGGTTAGGGTACGGCTTAGTGTACGGGTTCGGGTACGGGTTCGGGTATGGCGTAGTGTATGGGTTAGGGTTAGGGTTAGGGTTAGTTTGAGGGTTAGGGCTCGGTTTAGGTTACGGGTTAGGATTAGGGTACGTCTTAGGGTTAGGGTAGGGGTTAGGGTTAGGGTACGCGTTAGGGTTAGGTTAGTTATTAAACCTATCCCACTCTCTAGATAACCCTTAGCACGTCAAGGAATATTATTTGGGGGTCCAGCCATGGAGAAGAGTTTAGACACTAGGAGAAGATAAGGAACACACCCATTATCAAGAAATCACATTAGGATTCTCTTTTTAACCTGTTCCTTAAAACACTAGTGCTTAGGAAATCTATTGGAGGCAGAAGCAGTCAAGGGTAGCTTAGGGTTAGGGTTAGGGTTAGGGTTAGGGTTAGCTTTAGGGTACGGCTTAGGGTACGGGTTCGGTACGGGTTCGGGTACGGCGTAGGGTATGGGTTAGGGTTAGGGTTAGGGTTAGTTTGAGGGTTAGGGCTCGGTTTAGGGTACGGGTTAGGATTAGGGTACGTGTTAGGGTTAGGGTACGCGTTAGGGTTAGGGTAGTTATTAAACCTATCCCACTCTCTAGATACCCCTTAGCACGTCAAGGTATATTATTTGGGGGTCCAGCCATGGAGAAGAGTTTAGACACTAGGAGAAGATAAGGAACACACCCATTATCAAGAAATCACATTAGGATTCTCTTTTTATCCTGTTCCTTAAAACACTAGTGCTTAGGAAATCTATTGGAGGCAGAAGCAGTCAAGGGTAGCTTAGGGTTAGGGTTTGGGTTAGCGTACGGCTTAGGGTACGGGTTCGGGTACGGGTTCGGGTACGGGTTTGGGTATGGCGTAGGATATGGGTTAGGGTTAGGGTTAGGGTTAGTTTGAGGGTTAGGGCTCGGTTTAGGGTACGTGTTAGGGTTAGGGTAGGGGTTAGGGTTAGGGTACGCGTTAGGGTTAGGGTAGTTATTAAACCTATCCCACTCTCTAGATACCCCTTAGCACGTGAAGGAATATTATTTGGGTGTCCAGCCATGGAGAAGAGTTTAGACACTAGGAGAAGATAAGGAACACACCCATTATTAAGAAATCACATTAGGATTCTCTTTTTAAACTGTTCCTTAAAACACTAGTGCTTAGGAAATCTATTGGAGGCAGAAGCAGTCAATGGTAGCTTAGGGTTAGGGTTAGGGTTAGGGTTAGGGTTAGCTTTAGGGTACGGCTTAGGGTATGGGTTCGGTACGGGTTCGGGTATGGCGTAGGGTATGGGTTTGGGTTAGGGTTAGGGTTAGTTTGAGGGTTAGGGCTCGGTTTAGGGTACGGGTTAGGATTAGGGTACGTGTTAGGGTTAGGGTACGCGTTAGGGTTAGGGTAGTTATTAAACCTATCCCACTCTCTAGATACCCCTTAGCACGTCAAGGAATATTATTTGGGTGTCCAGCCATGGAGAAGAGTTTAGACACTAGGAGAAGATAAGGAATACACCCATTATCAAGAAATCACATTAGGATTCTCTTTTTAACCTGTTCCTTAGTACACTAGTGCTTAGGAAATCTATTGGAGGCAGAAGCAGTCAAGGGTAGCTTAGGGTTAGGGTTTGGGTTAGGGTACGGCTTAGGGTACGGGTTCGGGTACGGGTTCGGGTACGGGTTCGGGTACGGGTTTGGGTATGGCGTACGATATGGGTTAGGGTTAGGGTTAGGGTTAGTTTGAGGGTTAGGGCTCGGTTTAGGGTACGGGTTAGGATTAGGGTACGTGTTAGGGTTAGGGTAGGGGTTAGGGTTAGGGTACGCGTTAGGGTTAGGGTAGTTATTAAACCTATCCCACTCTCTAGATACCCCTTAGCACGTCAAGGAATATTATTTGGGTGTCCAGCCATGGAGAAGAGTTTAGACACTAGGAGAAGATAAGGATCACACCCATTATCAAGAAATCACATTAGGATTCTCTTTTTAACCTGTTCCTTAAAACACTAGTGCTTAGGAAATCTATTGGAGGCAGAAGCAGTCAAGGGTAGCTTAGGGTTAGGGTTAGGGTTAGGGTTAGGGTTAGGGTACGGCTTAGGGTACGGGTTCGGGTACGGGTTCGTGTACGGCGTAGGGTATGGGTTAGGGTTGGTTTAGGGTTAGTTTGAAGGTTAGGGCTCGGTTTAGGGTACAGGTTAGGATTAGGGTTCGTGTTAGTGTTAGGGTAGGGGTTAGGGTTAGGGTACGCGTTAGGGTTAGGGTAGTTATTAAACCTATCCCACTCTCTAGATACCCCTTAGCACGTCAAGGAATATTATTTGGGTGTCCAGCCATGGAGAAAAGTTTAGACACTAGGAGAAGATAAGGAACACACCCATTATCAAGAAATCACATTAGGATTCCCTTTTTAACCTGTTCCTTAAAACACTAGTGCTTAGGAAATCTATTGGAGGCAGAAGCAGTCAAGGGTAGCTTAGGGTTAGGGTTAGGGTTAGGGTACGGCTTAGGGTACGGGTTCGGTTACGGGTTCGGGTACGGGTTCGGGTACGGCGTAGGGTATGGGTTAGGTTTAGGGTTAGGGTTAGTTTGAGGGTTAGGGCTCGGTTTAGGTTACGGGTTAGGATTAGGGTACGTGTTAGGGTTAGGGTAGGGGTTAGGGTTAGGGTACGCGTTAGGGTTAGGGTAGTTATTAAACATATCCCACTCTCTAGATACCCCTTAGCACGTCAAGGAATATTATTTGGGGGTCCAGCCATGGAGAAGAGTTTAGACACTAGGAGAAGATAAGGAATACACCCATTATCAAGAAATCACATTAGGATTCTCTTTTTAACCTGTTCCTTAGTACACTAGTGCTTAGGAAATCTATTGGAGGCAGAAGCAGTCAAGGGTAGCTTAGGGTTAGGGTTTGGGTTAGGGTACGTCTTAGGGTACGGGTTCGGGTACGGGTTCGGGTACGGGTTTGGGTATGGCGTACGATATGGGTTAGGGTTAGGGTTAGGGTTAGTTTGAGGGTTAGGGCTCGGTTTAGGGTACGGGTTAGGATTAGGGTACGTGTTAGGGTTAGGGTAGGGGTTAGGGTTAGGGTACGCGTTAGGGTTAGGGTAGTTATTAAACCTATCCCACTCTCTAGATACCCCTTAGCACGTCAAGGAATATTATTTGGGTGTCCAGCCATGGAGAAGAGTTTAGACACTAGGAGAAGATAAGGATCACACCCATTATCAAGAAATCACATTACGATTCTCTTTTTAACCTGTTCCTTAAAACACTAGTGCTTAGGAAATCTATTGGAGGCAGAAGCAGTCAAGGGTAGCTTAGGGTTAGGGTTAGGGTTAGGGTTAGGGTTAGGGTACGGCTTAGGGTACGGGTTCGGGTACGGGTTCGTGTACGGCGTAGGGTATGGGTTAGGGTTAGGGTTAGGGTTAGTTTGAAGGTTAGGGCTCGGTTTAGGGTACAGGTTAGGATTAGGGTTCGTGTTAGTGTTAGGGTAGGGGTTAGGGTTAGGGTACGCGTTAGGTTTAGGGTAGTTATTAAACCTATCCCACTCCCTAGATACCCCTTAGCACGTCAAGGAATATTATTTGGGGGTCCAGCCATGGAGAAGAGTTTAGACAGTAGGAGAAGATAAGGAACACACCCATTATCCTGAAATCACATTAGGATTCTCTTTTTAACCTGTTCCTTAATACACTAGTGCTTAGGAAATCTATTGGAGGCAGAAGCAGTCAAGGGTAGCTTAGGGTTAGGGTTACGGTGAGGGTTAGGGTTAGGGTATGGCTTAGGGTACGGGTTTGGGTACGGGTTCGGGTACGGCGTAGGGTATGGGTTAGGGTTAGGGTTACGGTTAGTTTGAGGGTTAGGGCTCTGTTTAGGGTACGGGTTAGGATTAGGGTACGTGTTAGGGTTAGGGTAGGGGTTAGGGTTAGGGTACGCGTTAGGGTTAGGGTAGTTATTAAACCTATCCCACTCTCTAGATACCCCTTAGCACGTCAAGGAATATTATTTGGGTGTCCAGCCATGGAGAAGAGTTTAGACACTAGGAGAAGATAAGGAACACACCCATTATCAAGAAATCACATTAGGATTCTCTTTTTAACCTGTTCCTTAAAACACTAGTGCTTAGGAAATCTATTGGAGGCAGAAGCAGTCAAGGGTAGCTTAGGGTTAGGGTTAGGTTTAGGGTTAGGGTTAGGGTTAGGGTACGGCTTAGTGTACGGGTTCGGGTACGGGTTCGGGTATGGCGTAGTGTATGGGTTAGGGTTAGGGTTAGGGTTAGTTTGAGGGTTAGGGCTCGGTTTAGGTTACGGGTTAGGATTAGGGTACGTCTTAGGGTTAGGGTAGGGGTTAGGGTTAGGGTACGCGTTAGGGTTAGGTTAGTTATTAAACCTATCCCACTCTCTAGATAACCCTTAGCACGTCAAGGAATATTATTTGGGGGTCCAGCCATGGAGAAGAGTTTAGACACTAGGAGAAGATAAGGAACACACCCATTATCAAGAAATCACATTAGGATTCTCTTTTTAACCTGTTCCTTAAAACACTAGTGCTTAGGAAATCTATTGGAGGCAGAAGCAGTCAAGGGTAGCTTAGGGTTAGGGTTAGGGTTAGGGTTAGGGTTAGCTTTAGGGTACGGCTTAGGGTACGGGTTCGGTACGGGTTCGGGTACGGCGTAGGGTATGGGTTAGGGTTAGGGTTAGGGTTAGTTTGAGGGTTAGGGCTCGGTTTAGGGTACGGGTTAGGATTAGGGTACGTGTTAGGGTTAGGGTACGCGTTAGGGTTAGGGTAGTTATTAAACCTATCCCACTCTCTAGATACCCCTTAGCACGTCAAGGTATATTATTTGGGGGTCCAGCCATGGAGAAGAGTTTAGACACTAGGAGAAGATAAGGAACACACCCATTATCAAGAAATCACATTAGGATTCTCTTTTTAACCTGTTCCTTAAAACACTAGTGCTTAGGAAATCTATTGGAGGCAGAAGCAGTCAAGGGTAGCTTAGGGTTAGGGTTTGGGTTAGCGTACGGCTTAGGGTACGGGTTCGGGTACGGGTTCGGGTACGGGTTTGGGTATGGCGTAGGATATGGGTTAGGGTTAGGGTTAGGGTTAGTTTGAGGGTTAGGGCTCGGTTTAGGGTACGTGTTAGGGTTAGGGTAGGGGTTAGGGTTAGGGTACGCGTTAGGGTTAGGGTAGTTATTAAACCTATCCCACTCTCTAGATACCCCTTAGCACGTGAAGGAATATTATTTGGGTGTCCAGCCATGGAGAAGAGTTTAGACACTAGGAGAAGATAAGGAACACACCCATTATTAAGAAATCACATTAGGATTCTCTTTTTAAACTGTTCCTTAAAACACTAGTGCTTAGGAAATCTATTGGAGGCAGAAGCAGTCAATGGTAGCTTAGGGTTAGGGTTAGGGTTAGGGTTAGGGTTAGCTTTAGGGTACGGCTTAGGGTATGGGTTCGGTACGGGTTCGGGTATGGCGTAGGGTATGGGTTTGGGTTAGGGTTAGGGTTAGTTTGAGGGTTAGGGCTCGGTTTAGGGTACGGGTTAGGATTAGGGTACGTGTTAGGGTTAGGGTACGCGTTAGGGTTAGGGTAGTTATTAAACCTATCCCACTCTCTAGATACCCCTTAGCACGTCAAGGAATATTATTTGGGTGTCCAGCCATGGAGAAGAGTTTAGACACTAGGAGAAGATAAGGAATACACCCATTATCAAGAAATCACATTAGGATTCTCTTTTTAACCTGTTCCTTAGTACACTAGTGCTTAGGAAATCTATTGGAGGCAGAAGCAGTCAAGGGTAGCTTAGGGTTAGGGTTTGGGTTAGGGTACGGCTTAGGGTACGGGTTCGGGTACGGGTTCGGGTACGGGTTCGGGTACGGGTTTGGGTATGGCGTACGATATGGGTTAGGGTTAGGGTTAGGGTTAGTTTGAGGGTTAGGGCTCGGTTTAGGGTACGGGTTAGGATTAGGGTACGTGTTAGGGTTAGGGTAGGGGTTAGGGTTAGGGTACGCGTTAGGGTTAGGGTAGTTATTAAACCTATCCCACTCTCTAGATACCCCTTAGCACGTCAAGGAATATTATTTGGGTGTCCAGCCATGGAGAAGAGTTTAGACACTAGGAGAAGATAAGGATCACACCCATTATCAAGAAATCACATTACGATTCTCTTTTTAACCTGTTCCTTAAAACACTAGTGCTTAGGAAATCTATTGGAGGCAGAAGCAGTCAAGGGTAGCTTAGGGTTAGGGTTAGGGTTAGGGTTAGGGTTAGGGTACGGCTTAGGGTACGGGTTCGGGTACGGGTTCGTGTACGGCGTAGGGTATGGGTTAGGGTTAGGTTTAGGGTTAGTTTGAAGGTTAGGGCTCGGTTTAGGGTACAGGTTAGGATTAGGGTTCGTGTTAGTGTTAGGGTAGGGGTTAGGGTTAGGGTACGCGTTAGGGTTAGGGTAGTTATTAAACCTATCCCACTCTCTAGATACCCCTTAGCACGTCAAGGAATATTATTTGGGTGTCCAGCCATGGAGAAAAGTTTAGACACTAGGAGAAGATAAGGAACACACCCATTATCAAGAAATCACATTAGGATTCCCTTTTTAACCTGTTCCTTAAAACACTAGTGCTTAGGAAATCTATTGGAGGCAGAAGCAGTCAAGGGTAGCTTAGGGTTAGGGTTAGGTTTAGGGTTAGGGTTAGGGTTAGGGTACGGCTTAGTGTACGGGTTCGGGTACGGGTTCGGGTATGGCGTAGTGTATGGGTTAGGGTTAGGGTTAGGGTTAGTTTGAGGGTTAGGGCTCGGTTTAGGTTACGGGTTAGGATTAGGGTACGTCTTAGGGTTAGGGTAGGGGTTAGGGTTAGGGTACGCGTTAGGGTTAGGTTAGTTATTAAACCTATCCCACTCTCTAGATAACCCTTAGCACGTCAAGGAATATTATTTGGGGGTCCAGCCATGGAGAAGAGTTTAGACACTAGGAGAAGATAAGGAACACACCCATTATCAAGAAATCACATTAGGATTCTCTTTTTAACCTGTTCCTTAAAACACTAGTGCTTAGGAAATCTATTGGAGGCAGAAGCAGTCAAGGGTAGCTTAGGGTTAGGGTTAGGGTTAGGGTTAGGGTTAGCTTTAGGGTACGGCTTAGGGTACGGGTTCGGTACGGGTTCGGGTACGGCGTAGGGTATGGGTTAGGGTTAGGGTTAGGGTTAGTTTGAGGGTTAGGGCTCGGTTTAGGGTACGGGTTAGGATTAGGGTACGTGTTAGGGTTAGGGTACGCGTTAGGGTTAGGGTAGTTATTAAACCTATCCCACTCTCTAGATACCCCTTAGCACGTCAAGGTATATTATTTGGGGGTCCAGCCATGGAGAAGAGTTTAGACACTAGGAGAAGATAAGGAACACACCCATTATCAAGAAATCACATTAGGATTCTCTTTTTAACCTGTTCCTTAAAACACTAGTGCTTAGGAAATCTATTGGAGGCAGAAGCAGTCAAGGGTAGCTTAGGGTTAGGGTTTGGGTTAGCGTACGGCTTAGGGTACGGGTTCGGGTACGGGTTCGGGTACGGGTTTGGGTATGGCGTAGGATATGGGTTAGGGTTAGGGTTAGGGTTAGTTTGAGGGTTAGGGCTCGGTTTAGGGTACGTGTTAGGGTTAGGGTAGGGGTTAGGGTTAGGGTACGCGTTAGGGTTAGGGTAGTTATTAAACCTATCCCACTCTCTAGATACCCCTTAGCACGTGAAGGAATATTATTTGGGTGTCCAGCCATGGAGAAGAGTTTAGACACTAGGAGAAGATAAGGAACACACCCATTATTAAGAAATCACATTAGGATTCTCTTTTTAAACTGTTCCTTAAAACACTAGTGCTTAGGAAATCTATTGGAGGCAGAAGCAGTCAATGGTAGCTTAGGGTTAGGGTTAGGGTTAGGGTTAGGGTTAGCTTTAGGGTACGGCTTAGGGTATGGGTTCGGTACGGGTTCGGGTATGGCGTAGGGTATGGGTTTGGGTTAGGGTTAGGGTTAGTTTGAGGGTTAGGGCTCGGTTTAGGGTACGGGTTAGGATTAGGGTACGTGTTAGGGTTAGGGTACGCGTTAGGGTTAGGGTAGTTATTAAACCTATCCCACTCTCTAGATACCCCTTAGCACGTCAAGGAATATTATTTGGGTGTCCAGCCATGGAGAAGAGTTTAGACACTAGGAGAAGATAAGGAATACACCCATTATCAAGAAATCACATTAGGATTCTCTTTTTAACCTGTTCCTTAGTACACTAGTGCTTAGGAAATCTATTGGAGGCAGAAGCAGTCAAGGGTAGCTTAGGGTTAGGGTTTGGGTTAGGGTACGGCTTAGGGTACGGGTTCGGGTACGGGTTCGGGTACGGGTTCGGGTACGGGTTTGGGTATGGCGTACGATATGGGTTAGGGTTAGGGTTAGGGTTAGTTTGAGGGTTAGGGCTCGGTTTAGGGTACGGGTTAGGATTAGGGTACGTGTTAGGGTTAGGGTAGGGGTTAGGGTTAGGGTACGCGTTAGGGTTAGGGTAGTTATTAAACCTATCCCACTCTCTAGATACCCCTTAGCACGTCAAGGAATATTATTTGGGTGTCCAGCCATGGAGAAGAGTTTAGACACTAGGAGAAGATAAGGATCACACCCATTATCAAGAAATCACATTACGATTCTCTTTTTAACCTGTTCCTTAAAACACTAGTGCTTAGGAAATCTATTGGAGGCAGAAGCAGTCAAGGGTAGCTTAGGGTTAGGGTTAGGGTTAGGGTTAGGGTTAGGGTACGGCTTAGGGTACGGGTTCGGGTACGGGTTCGTGTACGGCGTAGGGTATGGGTTAGGGTTAGGTTTAGGGTTAGTTTGAAGGTTAGGGCTCGGTTTAGGGTACAGGTTAGGATTAGGGTTCGTGTTAGTGTTAGGGTAGGGGTTAGGGTTAGGGTACGCGTTAGGGTTAGGGTAGTTATTAAACCTATCCCACTCTCTAGATACCCCTTAGCACGTCAAGGAATATTATTTGGGTGTCCAGCCATGGAGAAAAGTTTAGACACTAGGAGAAGATAAGGAACACACCCATTATCAAGAAATCACATTAGGATTCCCTTTTTAACCTGTTCCTTAAAACACTAGTGCTTAGGAAATCTATTGGAGGCAGAAGCAGTCAAGGGTAGCTTAGGGTTAGGGTTAGGGTTAGGGTACGGCTTAGGGTACGGGTTCGGTTACGGGTTCGGGTACGGGTTCGGGTACGGCGTAGGGTATGGGTTAGGTTTAGGGTTAGGGTTAGTTTGAGGGTTAGGGCTCGGTTTAGGTTACGGGTTAGGATTAGGGTACGTGTTAGGGTTAGGGTAGGGGTTAGGGTTAGGGTACGCGTTAGGTTTAGGGTAGTTATTAAACATATCCCACTCTCTAGATACCCCTTAGCACGTCAAGGAATATTATTTGGGGGTCCAGCCATGGAGAAGAGTTTAGACACTAGGAGAAGATAAGGAACACACCCATTATCAAGAAATCACATTAGGATTCTCTTTTTAACCTGTTCCTTAAAACACTAGTGCTTAGGAAATCTATTGGAGGCAGAAGCAGTCAAGGGTAGCTTAGGGTTAGGGTTTGGGTTAGCGTACGGCTTAGGGTACGGGTTCGGGTACGGGTTCGGGTACGGGTTTGGGTATGGCGTAGGATATGGGTTAGGGTTAGGGTTAGGGTTAGTTTGAGGGTTAGGGCTCGGTTTAGGGTACGGGTTAGGATTAGGGTACGTGTTAGGGTTAGGGTAGGGGTTAGGGTTAGGGTACGCGTTAGGGTTAGGGTAGTTATTAAACCTATCCCACTCTCTAGATACCCCTTAGCACGTCAAGGAATATTATTTGGGTGTCCAGCCATGGAGAAGAGTTTAGACACTAGGAGAAGATAAGGAACACACCCATTATCAAGAAATCACATTAGGATTCTCTTTTTAACCTGTTCCTTAAAACACTAGTGCTTAGGAAATCTATTGGAGGCAGAAGCAGTCAAGGGTAGCTTAGGGTTAGGGTTAGGTTTAGGGTTAGGGTTAGGGTTAGGGTAGGGCTTAGTGTACGGGTTCGGGTACGGGTTCGGGTATGGCGTAGTGTATGGGTTAGGGTTAGGGTTAGGGTTAGTTTGAGGGTTAGGGCTCAGTTTAGGTTACGGGTTAGGATTAGGGTACGTCTTAGGGTTAGGGTAGGGGTTAGGGTTAGGGTACGCGTTAGGGTTAGGTTAGTTATTAAACCTATCCCACTCTCTAGATAACCCTTAGCACGTCAAGGAATATTATTTGGGGGTCCAGCCATGGAGAAGAGTTTAGACACTAGGAGAAGATAAGGAACACACCCATTATCAACAAATCACATTAGGATTCTCTTTTTAACCTGTTCCTTAAAACACTAGTGCTTAGGAAATCTATTGGAGGCAGAAGCAGTCAAGGGTAGCTTAGGGTTAGGGTTAGGGTTAGGGTTAGGGTTAGCTTTAGGGTACGGCTTAGGGTACGGGTTCGGTACGGGTTCGGGTACGGCGTAGGGTATGGGTTAGGGTTAGGGTTAGGGTTAGTTTGAGGGTTAGGGCTCGGTTTAGGGTATGGGTTAGGATTAGGGTACGTGTTAGGGTTAGGGTACGCGTTAGGGTTAGGGTAGTTATTAAACCTATCCCACTCTCTAGATACCCCTTAGCACGTCAAGGTATATTATTTGGGGGTCCAGCCATGGAGAAGAGTTTAGACACTAGGAGAAGATAAGGAACACACCCATTATCAAGAAATCACATTAGGATTCTCTTTTTAACCTGTTCCTTAGTACACTAGTGCTTAGGAAATCTATTGGAGGCAGAAGCAGTCAAGGGTAGCTTAGGGTTAGGGTTTGGGTTAGGGTACGGCTTAGGGTACGGGTTCGGGTACGGGTTCGGGTACGGGTTTGGATATGGCGTACGATATGGGTTAGGGTTAGGGTTAGGGTTAGTTTGAGGGTTAGGGCTCGGTTTAGGGTACGGGTTAGGATTAGGGTACGTGTTAGGGTTAGGTTAGGGGTTAGGGTTAGGGTACGCGTTAGGGTTAGGGTAGTTATTAAACCTATCCCACTCTCTAGATACCCCTTAGCACGTCAAGGAATATTATTTGGGTGTCCAGCCATGGAGAAGAGTTTAGACACTAGGAGAAGATAAGGATCACACCCATTATCAAGAAATCACATTACGATTCTCTTTTTAACCTGTTCCTTAAAACACTAGTGCTTAGGAAATCTATTGGAGGCAGAAGCAGTCAAGGGTAGCTTAGGGTTAGGGTTAGAGTTAGGGTTAGGGTTAGGGTACGGCTTAGGGTACGGGTTCGGGTACGGGTTCGTGTACGGCGTAGGGTATGGGTTAGGGTTAGGGTTAGGGTTAGTTTGAAGGTTAGGGCTCGGTTTAGGGTACAGGTTAGGATTAGGGTTCGTGTTAGTGTTAGGGTAGGGGTTAGGGTTAGGGTACGCGTTAGGTTTAGGGTAGTTATTAAACCTATCCCACTCCCTAGATACCCCTTAGCACGTCAAGGAATATTATTTGGGGGTCCAGCCATGGAGAAGAGTTTAGACAGTAGGAGAAGATAAGGAACACACCCATTATCCTGAAATCACATTAGGATTCTCTTTTTAACCTGTTCCTTAATACACTAGTGCTTAGGAAATCTATTGGAGGCAGAAGCAGTCAAGGGTAGCTTAGGGTTAGGGTTACGGTGAGGGTTAGGGTTAGGGTATGGCTTAGGGTACGGGTTTGGGTACGGGTTCGGGTACTGGTTTGGGTATGGCGTACGATATGGGTTAGGGTTAGGGTTAGGGTTAGTTTGAGGGTTAGGGCTCGGTTTAGGGTACGGGTTAGGATTAGGGTACGTGTTAGGGTTAGGGTAGGGGTTAGGGTTAGGGTACGCGTTAGGGTTAGGGTAGTTATTAAACCTATCCCACTCTCTAGATACCCCTTAGCACGTCAAGGAATATTATTTGGGTGTCCAGCCATGGAGAAGAGTTTAGACACTAGGAGAAGATAAGGATCACACCCATTATCAAGAAATCACATTACGATTCTCTTTTTAACCTGTTCCTTAAAACACTAGTGCTTAGGAAATCTATTGGAGGCAGAAGCAGTCAAGGGTAGCTTAGGGTTAGGGTTAGGGTTAGGGTTAGGGTTAGGGTACGGCTTAGGGTACGGGTTCGGGTACGGGTTCGTGTACGGCGTAGGATATGGGTTAGGGTTAGGTTTAGGGTTAGTTTGAAGGTTAGGGCTCGGTTTAGGGTACAGGTTAGGATTAGGGTTCGTGTTAGTGTTAGGGTAGGGGTTAGGGTTAGGGTACGCGTTAGGGTTAGGGTAGTTATTAAACCTATCCCACTCTCTAGATACCCCTTAGCACGTCAAGGAATATTATTTGGGTGTCCAGCCATGGAGAAAAGTTTAGACACTAGGAGAAGATAAGGAACACACCCATTATCAAGAAATCACATTAGGATTCCCTTTTTAACCTGTTCCTTAAAACACTAGTGCTTAGGAAATCTATTGGAGGCAGAAGCAGTCAAGGGTAGCTTAGGGTTAGGGTTAGGGTTAGGGTACGGCTTAGGGTACGGGTTCGGTTACGGGTTCGGGTACGGGTTCGGGTACGGCGTAGGGTATGGGTTAGGTTTAGGGTTAGGGTTAGTTTGAGGGTTAGGGCTCGGTTTAGGTTACGGGTTAGGATTAGGGTACGTGTTAGGGTTAGGGTAGGGGTTAGGGTTAGGGTACGCGTTAGGTTTAGGGTAGTTATTAAACATATCCCACTCTCTAGATACCCCTTAGCACGTCAAGGAATATTATTTGGGGGTCCAGCCATGGAGAAGAGTTTAGACACTAGGAGAAGATAAGGAACACACCCATTATCAAGAAATCACATTAGGATTCTCTTTTTAACCTGTTCCTTAAAACACTAGTGCTTAGGAAATCTATTGGAGGCAGAAGCAGTCAAGGGTAGCTTAGGGTTAGGGTTTGGGTTAGCGTACGGCTTAGGGTACGGGTTCGGGTACGGGTTCGGGTACGGGTTTGGGTATGGCGTAGGATATGGGTTAGGGTTAGGGTTAGGGTTAGTTTGAGGGTTAGGGCTCGGTTTAGGGTACGGGTTAGGATTAGGGTACGTGTTAGGGTTAGGGTAGGGGTTAGGGTTAGGGTACGCGTTAGGGTTAGGGTAGTTATTAAACCTATCCCACTCTCTAGATACCCCTTAGCACGTCAAGGAATATTATTTGGGTGTCCAGCCATGGAGAAGAGTTTAGACACTAGGAGAAGATAAGGAACACACCCATTATCAAGAAATCACATTAGGATTCTCTTTTTAACCTGTTCCTTAAAACACTAGTGCTTAGGAAATCTATTGGAGGCAGAAGCAGTCAAGGGTAGCTTAGGGTTAGGGTTAGGTTTAGGGTTAGGGTTAGGGTTAGGGTAGGGCTTAGTGTACGGGTTCGGGTACGGGTTCGGGTATGGCGTAGTGTATGGGTTAGGGTTAGGGTTAGGGTTAGTTTGAGGGTTAGGGCTCAGTTTAGGTTACGGGTTAGGATTAGGGTACGTCTTAGGGTTAGGGTAGGGGTTAGGGTTAGGGTACGCGTTAGGGTTAGGTTAGTTATTAAACCTATCCCACTCTCTAGATAACCCTTAGCACGTCAAGGAATATTATTTGGGGGTCCAGCCATGGAGAAGAGTTTAGACACTAGGAGAAGATAAGGAACACACCCATTATCAACAAATCACATTAGGATTCTCTTTTTAACCTGTTCCTTAAAACACTAGTGCTTAGGAAATCTATTGGAGGCAGAAGCAGTCAAGGGTAGCTTAGGGTTAGGGTTAGGGTTAGGGTTAGGGTTAGCTTTAGGGTACGGCTTAGGGTACGGGTTCGGTACGGGTTCGGGTACGGCGTAGGGTATGGGTTAGGGTTAGGGTTAGGGTTAGTTTGAGGGTTAGGGCTCGGTTTAGGGTATGGGTTAGGATTAGGGTACGTGTTAGGGTTAGGGTACGCGTTAGGGTTAGGGTAGTTATTAAACCTATCCCACTCTCTAGATACCCCTTAGCACGTCAAGGTATATTATTTGGGGGTCCAGCCATGGAGAAGAGTTTAGACACTAGGAGAAGATAAGGAACACACCCATTATCAAGAAATCACATTAGGATTCTCTTTTTAACCTGTTCCTTAGTACACTAGTGCTTAGGAAATCTATTGGAGGCAGAAGCAGTCAAGGGTAGCTTAGGGTTAGGGTTTGGGTTAGGGTACGGCTTAGGGTACGGGTTCGGGTACGGGTTCGGGTACGGGTTTGGATATGGCGTACGATATGGGTTAGGGTTAGGGTTAGGGTTAGTTTGAGGGTTAGGGCTCGGTTTAGGGTACGGGTTAGGATTAGGGTACGTGTTAGGGTTAGGTTAGGGGTTAGGGTTAGGGTACGCGTTAGGGTTAGGGTAGTTATTAAACCTATCCCACTCTCTAGATACCCCTTAGCACGTCAAGGAATATTATTTGGGTGTCCAGCCATGGAGAAGAGTTTAGACACTAGGAGAAGATAAGGATCACACCCATTATCAAGAAATCACATTACGATTCTCTTTTTAACCTGTTCCTTAAAACACTAGTGCTTAGGAAATCTATTGGAGGCAGAAGCAGTCAAGGGTAGCTTAGGGTTAGGGTTAGAGTTAGGGTTAGGGTTAGGGTACGGCTTAGGGTACGGGTTCGGGTACGGGTTCGTGTACGGCGTAGGGTATGGGTTAGGGTTAGGGTTAGGGTTAGTTTGAAGGTTAGGGCTCGGTTTAGGGTACAGGTTAGGATTAGGGTTCGTGTTAGTGTTAGGGTAGGGGTTAGGGTTAGGGTACGCGTTAGGTTTAGGGTAGTTATTAAACCTATCCCACTCCCTAGATACCCCTTAGCACGTCAAGGAATATTATTTGGGGGTCCAGCCATGGAGAAGAGTTTAGACAGTAGGAGAAGATAAGGAACACACCCATTATCCTGAAATCACATTAGGATTCTCTTTTTAACCTGTTCCTTAATACACTAGTGCTTAGGAAATCTATTGGAGGCAGAAGCAGTCAAGGGTAGCTTAGGGTTAGGGTTACGGTGAGGGTTAGGGTTAGGGTATGGCTTAGGGTACGGGTTTGGGTACGGGTTCGGGTACTGGTTTGGGTATGGCGTACGATATGGGTTAGGGTTAGGGTTAGGGTTAGTTTGAGGGTTAGGGCTCGGTTTAGGGTACGGGTTAGGATTAGGGTACGTGTTAGGGTTAGGGTAGGGGTTAGGGTTAGGGTACGCGTTAGGGTTAGGGTAGTTATTAAACCTATCCCACTCTCTAGATACCCCCTTAGCACGTCAAGGAATATTATTTGGGTGTCCAGCCATGGAGAAGAGTTTAGACACTAGGAGAAGATAAGGATCACACCCATTATCAAGAAATCACATTACGATTCTCTTTTTAACCTGTTCCTTAAAACACTAGTGCTTAGGAAATCTATTGGAGGCAGAAGCAGTCAAGGGTAGCTTAGGGTTAGGGTTAGGTTTAGGGTTAGGGTTAGGGTTAGGGTACGGCTTAGTGTACGGGTTCGGGTACGCGGTTCGGGTATGGCGTAGTGTATGGGTTAGGGTTAGGGTTAGGGTTAGTTTGAGGGTTAGGGCTCGGTTTAGGTTACGGGTTAGGATTAGGGTACGTCTTAGGGTTAGGGTAGGGGTTAGGGTTAGGGTACGCGTTAGGGGTTAGGTTAGTTATTAAACCTATCCCACTCTCTAGATAACCCTTAGCACGTCAAGGAATATTATTTGGGGGTCCAGCCATGGAGAAGAGTTTAGACACTAGGAGAAGATAAGGAACACACCCATTATCAAGAAATCACATTAGGATTCTCTTTTTAACCTGTTCCTTAAAACACTAGTGCTTAGGAAATCTATTGGAGGCAGAAGCAGTCAAGGGTAGCTTAGGGTTAGGGTTAGGGTTAGGGTTAGGGTTAGCTTTAGGGTACGGCTTAGGGTACGGGTTCGGTACGGGTTCGGGTACGGCGTAGGGTATGGGTTAGGGTTAGGGTTAGGGTTAGTTTGAGGGTTAGGGCTCGGTTTAGGGTACGGGTTAGGATTAGGGTACGTGTTAGTGTTAGGGTACGCGTTAGGGTTAGGGTAGTTATTAAACCTATCCCACTCTCTAGATACCCCTTAGCACGTCAAGGTATATTATTTGGGGGTCCAGCCATGGAGAAGAGTTTAGACACTAGGAGAAGATAAGGAACACACCCATTATCAAGAAATCACATTAGGATTTTCTTTTTATCCTGTTCCTTAAAACACTAGTGCTTAGGAAATCTATTGGAGGCAGAAGCAGTCAAGGGTAGCTTAGGGTTAGGGTTTGGGTTAGCGTACGGCTTAGGGTACGGGTTCGGGTACGGGTTCGGGTACGGGTTTGGGTATGGCGTAGGATATGGGTTAGGGTTAGGGTTAGGGTTAGTTTGAGGGTTAGGGCTCGGTTTAGGGTACGTGTTAGGGTTAGGGTAGGGGTTAGGGTTAGGGTACGCGTTAGGGTTAGGGTAGTTATTAAACCTATCCCACTCTCTAGATACCCCTTAGCACGTGAAGGAATATTATTTGGGTGTCCAGCCATGGAGAAGAGTTTAGACACTAGGAGAAGATAAGGAACACACCCATTATTAAGAAATCACATTAGGATTCTCTTTTTAAACTGTTCCTTAAAACACTAGTGCTTAGGAAATCTATTGGAGGCAGAAGCAGTCAATGGTAGCTTAGGGTTAGGGTTAGGGTTAGGGTTAGGGGTTAGCTTTAGGGTACGGCTTAGGGTATGGGTTCGGTACGGGTTCGGGTATGGCGTAGGGTATGGGTTTGGGTTAGGGTTAGGGTTAGTTTGAGGGTTAGGGCTCGGTTTAGGGTACGGGTTAGGATTAGGGTACGTGTTAGGGTTAGGGTACGCGTTAGGGTTAGGGTAGTTATTAAACCTATCCCACTCTCTAGATACCCCTTAGCACGTCAAGGAATATTATTTGGGTGTCCAGCCATGGAGAAGAGTTTAGACACTAGGAGAAGATAAGGAATACACCCATTATCAAGAAATCACATTAGGATTCTCTTTTTAACCTGTTCCTTAGTACACTAGTGCTTAGGAAATCTATTGGAGGCAGAAGCAGTCAAGGGTAGCTTAGGGTTAGGGTTTGGGTTAGGGTACGGCTTAGGGTACGGGTTCGGGTACGGGTTCGGATACGGGTTCGGGTACGGGTTTGGGTATGGCGTACGATATGGGTTAGGGTTAGGGTTAGGGTTAGTTTGAGGGTTAGGGCTCGGTTTAGGGTACGGGTTAGGATTAGGGTACGTGTTAGGGTTAGGGTAGGGGTTAGGGTTAGGGTACGCGTTAGGGGTAGGGTAGTTATTAAACCTATCCCACTCTCTAGATACCCCTTAGCACGTCAAGGAATATTATTTGGGTGTCCAGCCATGGAGAAGAGTTTAGACACTAGGAGAAGATAAGGATCACACCCATTATCAAGAAATCACATTACGATTCTCTTTTTAACCTGTTCCTTAAAACACTAGTGCTTAGGAAATCTATTGGAGGCAGAAGCAGTCAAGGGTAGCTTAGGGTTAGGGTTAGGGTTAGGGTTAGGGTTAGGGTACGGCTTAGGGTACGGGTTCGGGTACGGGTTCGTGTACGGCGTAGGGTATGGGTTAGGGTTAGGTTTAGGGTTAGTTTGAAGGTTAGGGCTCGGTTTAGGGTACAGGTTAGGATTAGGGTTCGTGTTAGTGTTAGGGTAGGGGTTAGGGGTTAGGGTACGCGTTAGGGTTAGGGTAGTTATTAAACCTATCCCACTCTCTAGATACCCCTTAGCACGTCAAGGAATATTATTTGGGTGTCCAGCCATGGAGAAAAGTTTAGACACTAGGAGAAGATAAGGAACACACCCATTATCAAGAAATCACTTTAGGATTCCCTTTTTAACCTGTTCCTTAAAACACTAGTGCTTAGGAAATCTATTGGAGGCAGAAGCAGTCAAGGGTAGCTTAGGGTTAGGGTTAGGGTTAGGGTACGGCTTAGGGTACGGGTTCGGTTACGGGTTCGGGTACGGGTTCGGGTACGGCGTAGGGTATGGGTTAGGTTTAGGGTTAGGGTTAGTTTGAGGGTTAGGGCTCGGTTTAGGTTACGGGTTAGGATTAGGGTACGTGTTAGGGTTAGGGTAGGGGTTAGGGTTAGGGTACGCGTTAGGGTTAGGGTAGTTATTAAACATATCCCACTCTCTAGATACCCCTTAGCACGTCAAGGAATATTATTTGGGGGGTCCAGCCATGGAGAAGAGTTTAGACACTAGGAGAAGATAAGGAACACACCCATTATCAAGAAATCACATTAGGATTCTCTTTTTAACCTGTTCCTTAAAACACTAGTGCTTAGGAAATCTATTGGAGGCAGAAGCAGTCAAGGGTAGCTTAGGGTTAGGGTTTGGGTTAGCGTACGGCTTAGGGTACGGGTTCGGGTACGGGTTCGGGTACGGGTTTGGGTATGGCGTAGGATATGGGTTAGGGTTAGGGTTAGGGTTAGTTGAGGGTTAGGGCTCGGTTTAGGGTACGGGTTAGGATTAGGGTACGTGTTAGGGTTAGGGTAGGGGTTAGGGTTAGGGTACGCGTTAGGGTTAGGGTAGTTATTAAACCTATCCCACTCTCTAGATACCCCTTAGCACGTCAAGGAATATTATTTGGGTGTCAAGCCATGGAGAAGAGTTTAGACACTAGGAGAAGATAAGGAACACACCCATTATCAAGAAATCACATTAGGATTCTCTTTTTAACCTGTTCCTTAAAACACTAGTGCTTAGGAAATCTATTGGAGGCAGAAGCAGTCAAGGGTAGCTTAGGGTTAGGGTTAGGTTTAGGGTTAGGGTTAGGGTTAGGGTACGGCTTAGTGTACGGGTTCGGGTACGGGTTCGGGTATGGCGTAGTGTATGGGTTAGGGTTAGGGTTAGGGTTAGTTTGAGGGTTAGGGCTCAGTTTAGGTTACGGGTTAGGATTAGGGTACGTCTTAGGGTTAGAGTAGGGGTTAGGGTTAGGGTACGCGTTAGGGTTAGGTTAGTTATTAAACCTATCCCACTCTCTAGATAACCCTTAGCACGTCAAGGAATATTATTTGGGGGTCCAGCCATGGAGAAGAGTTTAGACACTAGGAGAAGATAAGGAACACACCCATTATCAACAAATCACATTAGGATTCTCTTTTTAACCTGTTCCTTAAAACACTAGTGCTTAGGAAATCTATTGGAGGCAGAAGCAGTCAAGGGTAGCTTAGGGTTAGGGTTAGGGTTAGGGTTAGGGTTAGCTTTAGGGTACGGCTTAGGGTACGGGTTCGGTACGGGTTCGGGTACGGCGTAGGGTATGGGTTAGGGTTAGGTTTAGGGTTAGTTTGAGGGTTAGGGCTCGGTTTAGGGTACGGGTTAGGATTAGGGTACGTGTTAGGGTTAGGGTACGCGTTAGGGTTAGGGTAGTTATTAAACATATCCCACTCTCTAGATACCCCTTAGCACGTCAAGGTATATTATTTGGGGGTCCAGCCATGGAGAAGAGTTTAGACACTAGGAGAAGATAAGGAACACACCCATTATCAAGAAATCACATTAGGATTCTCTTTTTAACCTGTTCCTTAAAACACTAGTGCTTAGGAAATCTATTGGAGGCAGAAGCAGTCAAGGGTAGCTTAGGGTTAGGGTTTGGGTTAGCGTACGGCTTAGGGTACGGGTTCGGGTACGGGTTCGGGTACGGGTTTGGGTATGGCGTAGGATATGGGTTAGGGTTAGGGTTAGGGTTAGTTTGAGGGTTAGGGCTCGGTTTAGGGTACGGGTTAGGATTAGGGTACGTGTTAGGGTTAGGGTAGGGGTTAGGGTTAGGGTACGCATTAGGGTTAGGGTAGTTATTAAACCTATCCCACTCTCTACATACCCCTTAGCACGTCAAGGAATATTATTTGGGTGTCCAGCCATGGAGAAGAGTTTAGACACTAGGAGAAGATAAGGAACACACCCATTAACAAGAAATCACATTAGGATTCTCTTTTTAACCTGTTCCTTAAAACACTAGTGCTTAGGAAATCTATTGGAGGCAGAAGCAGTCAAGGGTAGCTTATGGTTAGGGTTAGGTTTAGGGTTAGGGTTAGGGTTAGGGTACGGCTTAGTGTACGGGTTCGGGTACGGGTTCGGGTATGGCGTAGTGTATGGGTTAGGGTTAGGGTTAGGGTTAGTTTGAGGGTTAGGGCTCGGTTTAGGTTACGGGTTAGGATTAGGGTACGTCTTAGGGTTAGGGTAGGGGTTAGGGTTAGGGTACGCGTTAGGGTTAGGGTAGTTATTAAACCTATCCCACTCTCTAGATAACCCTTAGCACGTCAAGGAATATTATTTGGGGGTCCAGCCATGGAGAAGAGTTTAGACACTAGGAGAAGATAAGGAACACACCCATTATCAAGAAATCACATTAGGATTCTCTTTTTAACCTGTTCCTTAAAACACTAGTGCTTAGGAAATCTATTGGAGGCAAAAGCAGTCAAGGGTAGCGTAGGGTTAGGGTTAGGGTTAGGGTTAGGGTTAGCTTTAGGGTACGGCTTAGGGTACGGGTTCGGTACGGGTTCGGGTACGGCGTAGGGTATGGGTTAGGGTTAGGGTTAGGGTTAGTTTGAGGGTTAGGGCTCGGTTTAGGGTACGGGTTAGGATTAGGTTACGTGTTAGGGTTAGGGTACGCGTTAGGGTTAGGGTAGTTATTAAACCTATCCCACTCTCTAGATACCCCTTAGCACGTCAAGGAATATTATTTGCGGGTCCAGCCATGGAGAAGAGTTTAGACACTAGGAGAAGATAAGGAACACACCCATTATCAAGAAATCACATTTGGATTCTCTTTTTAACCTGTTCCTTAATACACTAGTGCTTAGGAAATCTATTGGAGGCAGAAGCAGTCAAGGGTAGCTTAGGGTTAGGGTTACGGTGAGGGTTAGGGTTAGGGTATGGCTTAGGGTACGGGTTAGGGTACGGGTTCGGGTACGGCGTAGGGTATGGGTTAGGGTTAGTTTGAGGGTTAGGGCTCCGTTTAGGGTACGGGTTAGGATTAGGGTACGTCTTAGGGTTAGGGTAGGGGTTAGGGTTAGGGTACGCGTTAGGGTTAGGGTAGTTATTAAACCTATACCACTCTCTAGATAACCCTTAGCACGTCAAGGAATATTATTTGGGGGTCCAGCCATGGAGAAGAGTTTAGACACTAGGAGAAGATAAGGAACACACCCATTATCAAGAAATCACATTAGGATTCTCTTTTTAACCTGTTCCTTAAAACACTAGTGCTTAGGAAATCTATTGGAGGCAGAAGCAGTCAAGGGTAGCTTAGGGTTAGGGTTAGGGTTAGGGTACGGCTTAGGGTACGGGTTCGGTTACGGGTTCGGGTACGGGTTCGGGTACGGCGTAGGGTATGGGTTAGGTTTAGGGTTAGGGATAGTTTGAGGGTTAGGGCTCGGTTTAGGTTACGGGTTAGGATTAGGGTACGTGTTAGGGTTAGGGTAGGGGTTAGGGTTAGGGTATGCGTTAGGGTTAGGGTAGTTATTAAACATATCCCACTCTCTAGATACCCCTTAGCACGTCAAGGTATATTATTTGGGGGTCCAGCCATGGAGAAGAGTTTAGACACTAGGAGAAGATAAGGAACACACCCATTATCAAGAAATCACATTAGGATTCTCTTTTTAACCTGTTCCTTAAAACACTAGTGCTTAGGAAATCTATTGGAGGCAGAAGCAGTCAAGGGTAGCTTAGGGTTAGGGTTTGGGTTAGCGTACGGCTTAGGGTACGGCTTCGGGTACGGGTTCGGGTACGGGTTTGGGTATGGCGTAGGATATGGGTTAGGGTTAGGGTTAGGGTTAGTTTGAGGGTTAGGGCTCGGTTTAGGGTACGGGTTAGGATTAGGGTACGTGTTAGGGTTAGGGTAGGGGTTAGGGTTAGGGTACGCGTTAGGGTTAGGGTAGTTATTAAACCTATCCCACTCTCTAGATACCCCTTAGCACGTCAAGGAATATTAATTGGGGGTCCAGCCATGGAGAAGAGTTTAGACACTAGGAGAAGATAAGGAACACACCCATTATCAAGAAATCACATTAGGATTCTCTTTTTAAACTGTTCCTTAAAACACTAGTGCTTAGGAAATCTATTGGAGGCAGAAGCAGTCAAGGGTAGCTTAGGGTTAGGGTTAGGGTTAGGGTACGGCTTAGGGTACGGGTTCGGTTACGGGTTCGGGTACGGGTTCGGGTACGGCGTAGGGTATGGGTTAGGTTTAGGGTTAGGGTTAGTTTGAGGGTTAGGGCTCGGTTTAGGTTACGGGTTAGGATTAGGGTACGTGTTAGGGTTAGGGTAGGGGTTAGGGTTAGGGTACGCGTTAGGGTTAGGGTAGTTATTAAACATATCCCACTCTCTAGATACCCCTTAGCACGTCAAGGAATATTATTTGGGGGTCCAGCCATGGAGAAGAGTTTAGACACTAGGAGAAGATAAGGAACACACCCATTATCAAGAAATCACATTAGGATTCTCTTTTTAACCTGTTCCTTAAAACACTAGTGCTTAGGAAATCTATTGGAGGCAGAAGCAGTCAAGGGTAGCTTAGGGTTAGGGTTTGGGTTAGCGTACGGCTTAGGGTACGGGTTCGGGTACGGGTTCGGGTACGGGTTTGGGTATGGCGTAGGATATGGGTTAGGGTTAGGGTTAGGGTTAGTTTGAGGGTTAGGGCTCGGTTTAGGGTACGGGTTAGGATTAGGGTACGTGTTAGGGTTAGGGTAGGGGTTAGGGTTAGGGTACGCGTTAGGGTTAGGGTAGTTATTAAACCTATCCCACTCTCTAGATACCCCTTAGCACGTCAAGGTATATTATTTGGGTGTCCAGCCATGGAGAAGAGTTTAGACACTAGGAGAAGATAAGGAACACACCCATTATCAAGAAATCACATTAGGATTCTCTTTTTAACCTGTTCCTTAAAACACTAGTGCTTAGGAAATCTATTGGAGGCAGAAGCAGTCAAGGGTAGCTTAGGGTTAGGGTTAGGTTTAGGGTTAGGGTTAGGGTTAGGGTACGGCTTAGTGTACAGGTTCGGGTACGGGTTCGGGTATGGCGTAGTGTATGGGTTAGGGTTAGGGTTAGGGTTAGTTTGAGGGTTAGGGCTCGGTTTAGGTTACGGGTTAGGATTAGGGTACGTCTTAGAGTTAGGGTAGGCGTTAGGGTTAGGGTACGCGTTAGGGTTAGGTTAGTTATTAAACCTATCCCACTCTCTAGATAACCCTTAGCACGTCAAGGAATATTATTTGGGGGTCCAGCCATGGAGAAGAGTTTAGACACTAGGAGAATATAATGAACACACCCATTATCAAGAAATCACATTAGGATTCTCTTTTTAACCTGTTCCTTAATACACTAGTGCTTAGGAAATCTATTGGAGGCAGAAGCAGTCAAGGGTAGCTTAGGGTTAGGGTTAGGGTTAGGGTTAGGGTTAGCTTTAGGGTACGGCTTAGGGTACGGGTTCGGTACGGGTTCGGGTACGGCGTAGGGTATGGGTTAGGGTTAGGGTTAGGGTTAGTTTGAGGGTTAGGGCTCGGTTTAGGGTACGGGTTAGGATTAGGGTACGTGTTAGGGTTAGGGTACGCGTTAGGGTTAGGGTAGTTATTAAACCTATCCCACTCTCTAGATACCCCTTAGCACGTCAAGGAATATTATTTGGGTGTCCAGCCATGGAGAAGAGTTTAGACACTAGGAGAAGATAAGGAATACACCCATTATCAAGAAATCACATTAGGATTCTCTTTTTAACCTGTTCCTTAGTACACTAGTGCTTAGGAAATCTATTGGAGGCAGAAGCAGTCAAGGGTAGCTTAGGGTTAGGGTTTGGGTTAGGGTACGTCTTAGGGTACGGGTTCGGGTACGGGTTCGGGTACGGGTTTGGGTATGGCGTACGATATGGGTTAGGGTTAGGGTTAGGGTTAGTTTGAGGGTTAGGGCTCGGTTTAGGGTACGGGTTAGGATTAGGGTACGTGTTAGGGTTAGGGTAGGGGTTAGGGTTAGGGTACGCGTTAGGGTTAGGGTAGTTATTAAACCTATCCCACTCTCTAGATACCCCTTAGCACGTCAAGGAATATTATTTGGGTGTCCAGCCATGGAGAAGAGTTTAGACACTAGGAGAAGATAAGGATCACACCCATTATCAAGAAATCACATTACGATTCTCTTTTTAACCTGTTCCTTAAAACACTAGTGCTTAGGAAATCTATTGGAGGCAGAAGCAGTCAAGGGTAGCTTAGGGTTAGGGTTAGGGTTAGGGTTAGGGTTAGGGTACGGCTTAGGGTACGGGTTCGGGTACGGGTTCGTGTACGGCGTAGGGTATGGGTTAGGGTTAGGGTTAGGGTTAGTTTGAAGGTTAGGGCTCGGTTTAGGGTACAGGTTAGGATTAGGGTTCGTGTTAGTGTTAGGGTAGGGGTTAGGGTTAGGGTACGCGTTAGGTTTAGGGTAGTTATTAAACCTATCCCACTCCCTAGATACCCCTTAGCACGTCAAGGAATATTATTTGGGGGTCCAGCCATGGAGAAGAGTTTAGACAGTAGGAGAAGATAAGGAACACACCCATTATCCTGAAATCACATTAGGATTCTCTTTTTAACCTGTTCCTTAATACACTAGTGCTTAGGAAATCTATTGGAGGCAGAAGCAGTCAAGGGTAGCTTAGGGTTAGGGTTACGGTGAGGGTTAGGGTTAGGGTATGGCTTAGGGTACGGGTTTGGGTACGGGTTCGGGTACGGCGTAGGGTATGGGTTAGGGTTAGGGTTACGGTTAGTTTGAGGGTTAGGGCTCTGTTTAGGGTACGGGTTAGGATTAGGGTACGTGTTAGGGTTAGGGTAGGGGTTAGGGTTAGGGTACGCGTTAGGGTTAGGGTAGTTATTAAACCTATCCCACTCTCTAGATACCCCTTAGCACGTCAAGGAATATTATTTGGGTGTCCAGCCATGGAGAAGAGTTTAGACACTAGGAGAAGATAAGGAACACACCCATTATCAAGAAATCACATTAGGATTCTCTTTTTAACCTGTTCCTTAAAACACTAGTGCTTAGGAAATCTATTGGAGGCAGAAGCAGTCAAGGGTAGCTTAGGGTTAGGGTTAGGTTTAGGGTTAGGGTTAGGGTTAGGGTACGGCTTAGTGTACGGGTTCGGGTACGGGTTCGGGTATGGCGTAGTGTATGGGTTAGGGTTAGGGTTAGGGTTAGTTTGAGGGTTAGGGCTCGGTTTAGGTTACGGGTTAGGATTAGGGTACGTCTTAGGGTTAGGGTAGGGGTTAGGGTTAGGGTACGCGTTAGGGTTAGGTTAGTTATTAAACCTATCCCACTCTCTAGATAACCCTTAGCACGTCAAGGAATATTATTTGGGGGTCCAGCCATGGAGAAGAGTTTAGACACTAGGAGAAGATAAGGAACACACCCATTATCAAGAAATCACATTAGGATTCTCTTTTTAACCTGTTCCTTAAAACACTAGTGCTTAGGAAATCTATTGGAGGCAGAAGCAGTCAAGGGTAGCTTAGGGTTAGGGTTAGGGTTAGGGTTAGGGTTAGCTTTAGGGTACGGCTTAGGGTACGGGTTCGGTACGGGTTCGGGTACGGCGTAGGGTATGGGTTAGGGTTAGGGTTAGGGTTAGTTTGAGGGTTAGGGCTCGGTTTAGGGTACGGGTTAGGATTAGGGTACGTGTTAGGGTTAGGGTACGCGTTAGGGTTAGGGTAGTTATTAAACCTATCCCACTCTCTAGATACCCCTTAGCACGTCAAGGTATATCATTTGGGGGTCCAGCCATGGAGAAGAGTTTAGACACTAGGAGAAGATAAGGAACACACCCATTATCAAGAAATCACATTAGGATTCTCTTTTTAACCTGTTCCTTAAAACACTAGTGCTTAGGAAATCTATTGGAGGCAGAAGCAGTCAAGGGTAGCTTAGGGTTAGGGTTTGGGTTAGCGTACGGCTTAGGGTACGGGTTCGGGTACGGGTTCGGGTACGGGTTTGGGTATGGCGTAGGATATGGGTTAGGGTTAGGGTTAGGGTTAGTTTGAGGGTTAGGGCTCGGTTTAGGGTACGTGTTAGGGTTAGGGTCGGGGTTAGGGTTAGGGTACGCGTTAGGGTTAGGGTAGTTATTAAACCTATCCCACTCTCTAGATACCCCTTAGCACGTGAAGGAATATTATTTGGGTGTCCAGCCATGGAGAAGAGTTTAGACACTAGGAGAAGATAAGGAACACACCCATTATTAAGAAATCACATTAGGATTCTCTTTTTAAACTGTTCCTTAAAACACTAGTGCTTAGGAAATCTATTGGAGGCAGAAGCAGTCAATGGTAGCTTAGGGTTAGGGTTAGGGTTAGGGTTAGGGTTAGCTTTAGGGTACGGCTTAGGGTATGGGTTCGGTACGGGTTCGGGTATGGCGTAGGGTATGGGTTTGGGTTAGGGTTAGGGTTAGTTTGAGGGTTAGGGCTCGGTTTAGGGTACGGGTTAGGATTAGGGTACGTGTTAGGGTTAGGGTACGCGTTAGGGTTAGGGTAGTTATTAAACCTATCCCACTCTCTAGATACCCCTTAGCACGTCAAGGAATATTATTTGGGTGTCCAGCCATGGAGAAGAGTTTAGACACTAGGAGAAGATAAGGAATACACCCATTATCAAGAAATCACATTAGGATTCTCTTTTTAACCTGTTCCTTAGTACACTAGTGCTTAGGAAATCTATTGGAGGCAGAAGCAGTCAAGGGTAGCTTAGGGTTAGGGTTTGGGTTAGGGTACGGCTTAGGGTACGGGTTCGGGTACGGGTTCGGGTACGGGTTCGGGTACGGGTTTGGGTATGGCGTACGATATGGGTTAGGGTTAGGGTTAGGGTTAGTTTGAGGGTTAGGGCTCGGTTTAGGGTACGGGTTAGGATTAGGGTACGTGTTAGGGTTAGGGTAGGGGTTAGGGTTAGGGTACGCGTTAGGGTTAGGGTAGTTATTAAACCTATCCCACTCTCTAGATACCCCTTAGCACGTCAAGGAATATTATTTGGGTGTCCAGCCATGGAGAAGAGTTTAGACACTAGGAGAAGATAAGGATCACACCCATTATCAAGAAATCACATTACGATTCTCTTTTTAACCTGTTCCTTAAAACACTAGTGCTTAGGAAATCTATTGGAGGCAGAAGCAGTCAAGGGTAGCTTAGGGTTAGGGTTAGGGTTAGGGTTAGGGTTAGGGTACGGCTTAGGGTACGGGTTCGGGTACGGGTTCGTGTACGGCGTAGGGTATGGGTTAGGGTTAGTTTTAGGGTTAGTTTGAAGGTTAGGGCTCGGTTTAGGGTACAGGTTAGGATTAGGGTTCGTGTTAGTGTTAGGGTAGGGGTTAGGGTTAGGGTACGCGTTAGGGTTAGGGTAGTTATTAAACCTATCCCACTCTCTAGATACCCCTTAGCACGTCAAGGAATATTATTTGGGTGTCCAGCCATGGAGAAAAGTTTAGACACTAGGAGAAGATAAGGAACACACCCATTATCAAGAAATCACATTAGGATTCCCTTTTTAACCTGTTCCTTAAAACACTAGTGCTTAGGAAATCTATTGGAGGCAGAAGCAGTCAAGGGTAGCTTAGGGTTAGGGTTAGGGTTAGGGTACGGCTTAGGGTACGGGTTCGGTTACGGGTTCGGGTACGGGTTCGGGTACGGCGTAGGGTATGGGTTAGGTTTAGGGTTAGGGTTAGTTTGAGGGTTAGGGCTCGGTTTAGGTTACGGGTTAGGATTAGGGTACGTGTTAGGGTTAGGGTAGGGGTTAGGGTTAGGGTACGCGTTAGGTTTAGGGTAGTTATTAAACATATCCCACTCTCTAGATACCCCTTAGCACGTCAAGGAATATTATTTGGGGGTCCAGCCATGGAGAAGAGTTTAGACACTAGGAGAAGATAAGGAACACACCCATTATCAAGAAATCACATTAGGATTCTCTTTTTAACCTGTTCCTTAAAACACTAGTGCTTAGGAAATCTATTGGAGGCAGAAGCAGTCAAGGGTAGCTTAGGGTTAGGGTTTGGGTTAGCGTACGGCTTAGGGTACGGGTTCGGGTACGGGTTCGGGTACGGGTTTGGGTATGGCGTAGGATATGGGTTAGGGTTAGGGTTAGGGTTAGTTTGAGGGTTAGGGCTCGGTTTAGGGTACGGGTTAGGATTAGGGTACGTGTTAGGGTTAGGGTAGGGTTTAGGGTTAGGGTACGCGTTAGGGTTAGGGTAGTTATTAAACCTATCCCACTCTCTAGATACCCCTTAGCACGTCAAGGAATATTATTTGGGTGTCCAGCCATGGAGAAGAGTTTAGACACTAGGAGAAGATAAGGAACACACCCATTATCAAGAAATCACATTAGGATTCTCTTTTTAACCTGTTCCTTAAAACACTAGTGCTTAGGAAATCTATTGGAGGCAGAAGCAGTCAAGGGTAGCTTAGGGTTAGGGTTAGGTTTAGGGTTAGGGTTAGGGTTAGGGTACGGCTTAGTGTACGGGTTCGGGTACGGGTTCGGGTATGGCGTAGTGTATGGGTTAGGGTTAGGGTTAGGGTTAGTTTGAGGGTTAGGGCTCAGTTTAGGTTACGGGTTAGGATTAGGGTACGTCTTAGGGTTAGGGTAGGGGTTAGGGTTAGGGTACGCGTTAGGGTTAGGTTAGTTATTAAACCTATCCCACTCTCTAGATAACCCTTAGCACGTCAAGGAATATTATTTGGGGGTCCAGCCATGGAGAAGAGTTTAGACACTAGGAGAAGATAAGGAACACACCCATTATCAACAAATCACATTAGGATTCTCTTTTTAACCTGTTCCTTAAAACACTAGTGCTTAGGAAATCTATTGGAGGCAGAAGCAGTCAAGGGTAGCTTAGGGTTAGGGTTAGGGTTAGGGTTAGGGTTAGCTTTAGGGTACGGCTTAGGGTACGGGTTCGGTACGGGTTCGGGTACGGCGTAGGGTATGGGTTAGGGTTAGGGTTAGGGTTAGTTTGAGGGTTAGGGCTCGGTTTAGGGTACGGGTTAGGATTAGGGTACGTGTTAGGGTTAGGGTACGCGTTAGGGTTAGGGTAGTTATTAAACCTATCCCACTCTCTAGATACCCCTTAGCACGTCAAGGTATATTATTTGGGGGTCCAGCCATGGAGAAGAGTTTAGACACTAGGAGAAGATAAGGAACACACCCATTATCAAGAAATCACATTAGGATTCTCTTTTTAACCTGTTCCTTAGTACACTAGTGCTTAGGAAATCTATTTGAGGCAGAAGCAGTCAAGGGTAGCTTAGGGTTAGGGTTTGGGTTAGGGTACGGCTTAGGGTACGGGTTCGGGTACGGGTTCGGGTACGGGTTTGGATATGGCGTACGATATGGGTTAGGGTTAGGGTTAGGGTTAGTTTGAGGGTTAGGGCTCGGTTTAGGGTACGGGTTAGGATTAGGGTACGTGTTAGGGTTAGGTTAGGGGTTAGGGTTAGGGTACGCGTTAGGGTTAGGGTAGTTATTAAACCTATCCCACTCTCTAGATACCCCTTAGCACGTCAAGGAATATTATTTGGGTGTCCAGCCATGGAGAAGAGTTTAGACACTAGGAGAAGATAAGGATCACACCCATTATCAAGAAATCACATTACGATTCTCTTTTTAACCTGTTCCTTAAAACACTAGTGCTTAGGAAATCTATTGGAGGCAGAAGCAGTCAAGGGTAGCTTAGGGTTAGGGTTAGAGTTAGGGTTAGGGTTAGGGTACGGCTTAGGGTACGGGTTCGGGTACGGGTTCGTGTACGGCGTAGGGTATGGGTTAGGGTTAGGGTTAGGGTTAGTTTGAAGGTTAGGGCTCGGTTTAGGGTACAGGTTAGGATTAGGGTTCGTGTTAGTGTTAGGGTAGGGGTTAGGGTTAGGGTACGCGTTAGGTTTAGGGTAGTTATTAAACCTATCCCACTCCCTAGATACCCCTTAGCACGTCAAGGAATATTATTTGGGGGTCCAGCCATGGAGAAGAGTTTAGACAGTAGGAGAAGATAAGGAACACACCCATTATCCTGAAATCACATTAGGATTCTCTTTTTAACCTGTTCCTTAATACACTAGTGCTTAGGAAATCTATTGGAGGCAGAAGCAGTCAAGGGTAGCTTAGGGTTAGGGTTACGGTGAGGGTTAGGGTTAGGGTATGGCTTAGGGTACGGGTTTGGGTACGGGTTCGGGTACGGCGTAGGGTATGGGTTAGGGTTAGGGTTACGGTTAGTTTGAGGGTTAGGGCTCTGTTTAGGGTACGGGTTAGGATTAGGGTACGTGTTAGGGTTAGGGTAGGGGTTAGGGTTAGGGTACGCGTTAGGGTTAGGGTAGTTATTAAACCTATCCCACTCTCTAGATACCCCTTAGCACGTCAAGGAATATTATTCGGGTGTCCAGCCATGGAGAAGAGTTTAGACACTAGGAGAAGATAAGGAACACACCCATTATCAAGAAATCACATTAGGATTCTCTTTTTAACCTGTTCCTTAAAACACTAGTGCTTAGGAAATCTATTGGAGGCAGAAGCAGTCAAGGGTAGCTTAGGGTTAGGGTTAGGTTTAGGGTTAGGGTTAGGGTTAGGGTACGGCTTAGTGTACGGGTTCGGGTACGGGTTCGGGTATGGCGTAGTGTATGGGTTAGGGTTAGGGTTAGGGTTAGTTTGAGGGTTAGGGCTCGGTTTAGGTTACGGGTTAGGATTAGGGTACGTGTTAGGGTTAGGGTACGCGTTAGGGTTAGGGTAGTTATTAAACCTATCCCACTCTCTAGATACCCCTTAGCACGTCAAGGTATATTATTTGGGGGTCCAGCCATGGAGAAGAGTTTAGACACTAGGAGAAGATAAGGAACACACCCATTATCAAGAAATCACATTAGGATTCTCTTCTTAACCTGTTCCTTAAAACACTAGTGCTTAGGAAATCTATTGGAGGCAGAAGCAGTCAAGGGTAGCTTAGGGTTAGGGTTTGGGTTAGCGTACGGCTTAGGGTACGGGTTCGGGTACGGGTTCGGGTACGGGTTTGGGTATGGCGTAGGATATGGGTTAGGGTTAGGGTTAGGGTTAGTTTGAGGGTTAGGGCTCGGTTTAGGGTACGTGTTAGGGTTAGGGTAGGGGTTAGGGTTAGGGTACGCGTTAGGGTTAGGGTAGTTATTAAACCTATCCCACTCTCTAGATACCCCTTAGCACGTGAAGGAATATTATTTGGGTGTCCAGCCATGGAGAAGAGTTTAGACACTAGGAGAAGATAAGGAACACACCCATTATCAAGAAATCACATTAGGATTCTCTTTTTAAACTGTTCCTTAAAACACTAGTGCTTAGGAAATCTATTGGAGGCAGAAGCAGTCAATGGTAGCTTAGGGTTAGGGTTAGGGTTAGGGTTAGGGTTAGCTTTAGGGTACGGCTTAGGGTACGGGTTCGGTACGGGTTCGGGTATGGCGTAGGGTATGGGTTAGGGTTAGGGTTAGGGTTAGTTTGAGGGTTAGGGCTCGGTTTAGGGTACGGGTTAGGATTAGGGTACGTGTTAGGGTTAGGGTACGCGTTAAGGTTAGGGTAGTTATTAAACCTATCCCACTCTCTAGATACCCCTTAGCACGTCAAGGAATATTATTTGGGTGTCCAGCCATGGAGAAGAGTTTAGACACTAGGAGAAGATAAGGAATACACCCATTATCAAGAAATCACATTAGGATTCTCTTTTTAACCTGTTCCTTAGTACACTAGTGCTTAGGAAATCTATTGGAGGCAGAAGCAGTCAAGGGTAGCTTAGGGTTAGGGTTTGGGTTAGGGTACGGCTTAGGGTACGGGTTCGGGTACGGGTTCGGGTACGGGTTTGGGTATGGCGTACGATATGGGTTAGGGTTAGGGTTAGGGTTAGTTTGAGGGTTAGGGCTCGGTTTAGGGTACGGGTTAGGATTAGGGTACGTGTTAGGGTTAGGGTAGGGGTTAGGGTTAGGGTACGCGTTAGGGTTAGGGTAGTTATTAAACCTATCCCACTCTCTAGATACCCCTTAGCACGTCAAGGAATATTATTTGGGTGTCCAGCCATGGAGAAGAGTTTAGACACTAGGAGAAGATAAGGATCACACCCATTATCAAGAAATCACATTACGATTCTCTTTTTAACCTGTTCCTTAAAACACTAGTGCTTAGGAAATCTATTGGAGGCAGAAGCAGTCAAGGGTAGCTTAGGGTTAGGGTTAGGTTTAGGGTTAGGGTTAGGGTTAGGGTACGGCTTAGTGTACGGGTTCGGGTACGGGTTCGGGTATGGCGTAGTGTATGGGTTAGGGTTAGGGTTAGGGTTAGTTTGAGGGTTAGGGCTCGGTTTAGGTTACGGGTTAGGATTAGGGTACGTCTTAGGGTTAGGGTAGGGGTTAGGGTTAGGGTACGCGTTAGGGTTAGGTTAGTTATTAAACCTATCCCACTCTCTAGATAACCCTTAGCACGTCAAGGAATATTATTTGGGGGTCCAGCCATGGAGAAGAGTTTAGACACTAGGAGAAGATAAGGAACACACCCATTATCAAGAAATCACATTAGGATTCTCTTTTTAACCTGTTCCTTAAAACACTAGTGCTTAGGAAATCTATTGGAGGCAGAAGCAGTCAAGGGTAGCTTAGGGTTAGGGTTAGGGTTAGGGTTAGGGTTAGCTTTAGGGTACGGCTTAGGGTACGGGTTCGGTACGGGTTCGGGTACGGCGTAGGGTATGGGTTAGGGTTAGGGTTAGGGTTAGTTTGAGGGTTAGGGCTCGGTTTAGGGTACGGGTTAGGATTAGGGTACGTGTTAGGGTTAGGGTACGCGTTAGGGTTAGGGTAGTTATTAAACCTATCCCACTCTCTAGATACCCCTTAGCACGTCAAGGTATATTATTTGGGGGTCCAGCCATGGAGAAGAGTTTAGACACTAGGAGAAGATAAGGAACACACCCATTATCAAGAAATCACATTAGGATTCTCTTTTTATCCTGTTCCTTAAAACACTAGTGCTTAGGAAATCTATTGGAGGCAGAAGCAGTCAAGGGTAGCTTAGGGTTAGGGTTTGGGTTAGGGTACGGCTTAGGGTACGGGTTCGGGTACGGGTTCGGGTACGGGTTTGGGTATGGCGTACGATATGGGTTAGGGTTAGGGTTAGGGTTAGTTTGAGGGTTAGGGCTCGGTTTAGGGTACGGGTTAGGATTAGGGTACGTGTTAGGGTTAGGGTAGGGGTTAGGGTTAGGGTACGCGTTAGGGTTAGGGTAGTTATTAAACCTATCCCACTCTCTAGATACCCCTTAGCACGTCAAGGAATATTATTTGGGTGTCCAGCCATGGAGAAGAGTTTAGACACTAGGAGAAGATAAGGATCACACCCATTATCAAGAAATCACATTACGATTCTCTTTTTAACCTGTTCCTTAAAACACTAGTGCTTAGGAAATCTATTGGAGGCAGAAGCAGTCAAGGGTAGCTTAGGGTTAGGGTTAGGTTTAGGGTTAGGGTTAGGGTTAGGGTACGGCTTAGTGTACGGGTTCGGGTACGGGTTCGGGTATGGCGTAGTGTATGGGTTAGGGTTAGGGTTAGGGTTAGTTTGAGGGTTAGGGCTCGGTTTAGGTTACGGGTTAGGATTAGGGTACGTCTTAGGGTTAGGGTAGGGGTTAGGGTTAGGGTACGCGTTAGGGTTAGGTTAGTTATTAAACCTATCCCACTCTCTAGATAACCCTTAGCACGTCAAGGAATATTATTTGGGGGTCCAGCCATGGAGAAGAGTTTAGACACTAGGAGAAGATAAGGAACACACCCATTATCAAGAAATCACATTAGGATTCTCTTTTTAACCTGTTCCTTAAAACACTAGTGCTTAGGAAATCTATTGGAGGCAGAAGCAGTCAAGGGTAGCTTAGGGTTAGGGTTAGGGTTAGGGTTAGGGTTAGCTTTAGGGTACGGCTTAGGGTACGGGTTCGGTACGGGTTCGGGTACGGCGTAGGGTATGGGTTAGGGTTAGGGTTAGGGTTAGTTTGAGGGTTAGGGCTCGGTTTAGGGTACGGGTTAGGATTAGGGTACGTGTTAGGGTTAGGGTACGCGTTAGGGTTAGGGTAGTTATTAAACCTATCCCACTCTCTAGATACCCCTTAGCACGTCAAGGTATATTATTTGGGGGTCCAGCCATGGAGAAGAGTTTAGACACTAGGAGAAGATAAGGAACACACCCATTATCAAGAAATCACATTAGGATTCTCTTTTTATCCTGTTCCTTAAAACACTAGTGCTTAGGAAATCTATTGGAGGCAGAAGCAGTCAAGGGTAGCTTAGGGTTAGGGTTTGGGTTAGCGTACGGCTTAGGGTACGGGTTCGGGTACGGGTTCGGGTACGGGTTTGGGTATGGCGTAGGATATGGGTTAGGGTTAGGGTTAGGGTTAGTTTGAGGGTTAGGGCTCGGTTTAGGGTACGTGTTAGGGTTAGGGTAGGGGTTAGGGTTAGGGTACGCGTTAGGGTTAGGGTAGTTATTAAACCTATCCCACTCTCTAGATACCCCTTAGCACGTGAAGGAATATTATTTGGGTGTCCAGCCATGGAGAAGAGTTTAGACACTAGGAGAAGATAAGGAACACACCCATTATTAAGAAATCACATTAGGATTCTCTTTTTAAACTGTTCCTTAAAACACTAGTGCTTAGGAAATCTATTGGAGGCAGAAGCAGTCAATGGTAGCTTAGGGTTAGGGTTAGGGTTAGGGTTAGGGTTAGCTTTAGGGTACGGCTTAGGGTATGGGTTCGGTACGGGTTCGGGTATGGCGTAGGGTATGGGTTTGGGTTAGGGTTAGGGTTAGTTTGAGGGTTAGGGCTCGGTTTAGGGTACGGGTTAGGATTAGGGTACGTGTTAGGGTTAGGGTACGCGTTAGGGTTAGGGTAGTTATTAAACCTATCCCACTCTCTAGATACCCCTTAGCACGTCAAGGAATATTATTTGGGTGTCCAGCCATGGAGAAGAGTTTAGACACTAGGAGAAGATAAGGAATACACCCATTATCAAGAAATCACATTAGGATTCTCTTTTTAACCTGTTCCTTAGTACACTAGTGCTTAGGAAATCTATTGGAGGCAGAAGCAGTCAAGGGTAGCTTAGGGTTAGGGTTTGGGTTAGGGTACGGCTTAGGGTACGGGTTCGGGTACGGGTTCGGATACGGGTTCGGGTACGGGTTTGGGTATGGCGTACGATATGGGTTAGGGTTAGGGTTAGGGTTAGTTTGAGGGTTAGGGCTCGGTTTAGGGTACGGGTTAGGATTAGGGTACGTGTTAGGGTTAGGGTAGGGGTTAGGGTTAGGGTACGCGTTAGGGTTAGGGTAGTTATTAAACCTATCCCACTCTCTAGATACCCCTTAGCACGTCAAGGAATATTATTTGGGTGTCCAGCCATGGAGAAGAGTTTAGACACTAGGAGAAGATAAGGATCACACCCATTATCAAGAAATCACATTACGATTCTCTTTTTAACCTGTTCCTTAAAACACTAGTGCTTAGGAAATCTATTGGAGGCAGAAGCAGTCAAGGGTAGCTTAGGGTTAGGGTTAGGGTTAGGGTTAGGGTTAGGGTACGGCTTAGGGTACGGGTTCGGGTACGGGTTCGTGTACGGCGTAGGGTATGGGTTAGGGTTAGGTTTAGGGTTAGTTTGAAGGTTAGGGCTCTGTTTAGGGTACAGGTTAGGATTAGGGTTCGTGTTAGTGTTAGGGTAGGGGTTAGGGTTAGGGTACGCGTTAGGGTTAGGGTAGTTATTAAACCTATCCCACTCTCTAGATACCCCTTAGCACGTCAAGGAATATTATTTGGGTGTCCAGCCATGGAGAAAAGTTTAGACACTAGGAGAAGATAAGGAACACACCCATTATCAAGAAATCACATTAGGATTCCCTTTTTAACCTGTTCCTTAAAACACTAGTGCTTAGGAAATCTATTGGAGGCAGAAGCAGTCAAGGGTAGCTTAGGGTTAGGGTTAGGGTTAGGGTACGGCTTAGGGTACGGGTTCGGTTACGGGTTCGGGTACGGGTTCGGGTACGGCGTAGGGTATGGGTTAGGTTTAGGGTTAGGGTTAGTTTGAGGGTTAGGGCTCGGTTTAGGTTACGGGTTAGGATTAGGGTACGTGTTAGGGTTAGGGTAGGGGTTAGGGTTAGGGTACGCGTTAGGGTTAGGGTAGTTATTAAACATATCCCACTCTCTAGATACCCCTTAGCACGTCAAGGAATATTATTTGGGGGTCCAGCCATGGAGAAGAGTTTAGACACTAGGAGAAGATAAGGAACACACCCATTATCAAGAAATCACATTAGGATTCTCTTTTTAACCTGTTCCTTAAAACACTAGTGCTTAGGAAATCTATTGGAGGCAGAAGCAGTCAAGGGTAGCTTAGGGTTAGGGTTTGGGTTAGCGTACGGCTTAGGGTACGGGTTCGGGTACGGGTTCGGGTACGGGTTTGGGTATGGCGTAGGATATGGGTTAGGGTTAGGGTTAGGGTTAGTTTGAGGGTTAGGGCTCGGTTTAGGGTACGGGTTAGGATTAGGGTACGTGTTAGGGTTAGGGTAGGGGTTAGGGTTAGGGTACGCGTTAGGGTTAGGGTAGTTATTAAACCTATCCCACTCTCTAGATACC
This sequence comes from Eschrichtius robustus, assembly GCF_028021215.1. Lineage (NCBI taxonomy): Eukaryota > Metazoa > Chordata > Mammalia > Artiodactyla > Eschrichtiidae > Eschrichtius > Eschrichtius robustus. The sequence goes on from NW_027175427.1 coordinate 151,792, forward strand.
CCTTAGCACGTCAAGGAATATTATTTGGGTGTCCAGCCATGGAGAAGAGTTTAGACACTAGGAGAAGATAAGGAATACACCCATTATCAAGAAATCACATTAGGATTCTCTTTTTAACCTGTTCCTTAGTACACTAGTGCTTAGGAAATCTATTGGAGGCAGAAGCAGTCAAGGGTAGCTTAGGGTTAGGGTTTGGGTTAGGGTACGGCTTAGGGTACGGGTTCGGGTACGGGTTCGGGTACGGGTTTGGGTATGGCGTACGATATGGGTTAGGGTTAGGGTTAGGGTTAGTTTGAGGGTTAGGGCTCGGTTTAGGGTACGGGTTAGGATTAGGGTACGTGTTAGGGTTAGGGTAGGGGTTAGGGTTAGGGTACGCGTTAGGGTTAGGGTAGTTATTAAACCTATCCCACTCTCTAGATACCCCTTAGCACGTCAAGGAATATTATTTGGGTGTCCAGCCATGGAGAAGAGTTTAGACACTAGGAGAAGATAAGGATCACACCCATTATCAAGAAATCACATTACGATTCTCTTTTTAACCTGTTCCTTAAAACACTAGTGCTTAGGAAATCTATTGGAGGCAGAAGCAGTCAAGGGTAGCTTAGGGTTAGGGTTAGGGTTAGGGTTAGGGTTAGGGTACGGCTTAGGGTACGGGTTCGGGTACGGGTTCGTGTACGGCGTAGGGTATGGGTTAGGGTTAGGGTTAGGGTTAGTTTGAAGGTTAGGGCTCGGTTTAGGGTACAGGTTAGGATTAGGGTTCGTGTTAGTGTTAGGGTAGGGGTTAGGGTTAGGGTACGCGTTAGGTTTAGGGTAGTTATTAAACCTATCCCACTCCCTAGATACCCCTTAGCACGTCAAGGAATATTATTTGGGGGTCCAGCCATGGAGAAGAGTTTAGACAGTAGGAGAAGATAAGGAACACACCCATTATCCTGAAATCACATTAGGATTCTCTTTTTAACCTGTTCCTTAATACACTAGTGCTTAGGAAATCTATTGGAGGCAGAAGCAGTCAAGGGTAGCTTAGGGTTAGGGTTACGGTGAGGGTTAGGGTTAGGGTATGGCTTAGGGTACGGGTTTGGGTACGGGTTCGGGTACGGCGTAGGGTATGGGTTAGGGTTAGGGTTACGGTTAGTTTGAGGGTTAGGGCTCTGTTTAGGGTACGGGTTAGGATTAGGGTACGTGTTAGGGTTAGGGTAGGGGTTAGGGTTAGGGTACGCGTTAGGGTTAGGGTAGTTATTAAACCTATCCCACTCTCTAGATACCCCTTAGCACGTCAAGGAATATTATTCGGGTGTCCAGCCATGGAGAAGAGTTTAGACACTAGGAGAAGATAAGGAACACACCCATTATCAAGAAATCACATTAGGATTCTCTTTTTAACCTGTTCCTTAAAACACTAGTGCTTAGGAAATCTATTGGAGGCAGAAGCAGTCAAGGGTAGCTTAGGGTTAGGGTTAGGTTTAGGGTTAGGGTTAGGGTTAGGGTACGGCTTAGTGTACGGGTTCGGGTACGGGTTCGGGTATGGCGTAGTGTATGGGTTAGGGTTAGGGTTAGGGTTAGTTTGAGGGTTAGGGCTCGGTTTAGGTTACGGGTTAGGATTAGGGTACGTGTTAGGGTTAGGGTACGCGTTAGGGTTAGGGTAGTTATTAAACCTATCCCACTCTCTAGATACCCCTTAGCACGTCAAGGTATATTATTTGGGGGTCCAGCCATGGAGAAGAGTTTAGACACTAGGAGAAGATAAGGAACACACCCATTATCAAGAAATCACATTAGGATTCTCTTCTTAACCTGTTCCTTAAAACACTAGTGCTTAGGAAATCTATTGGAGGCAGAAGCAGTCAAGGGTAGCTTAGGGTTAGGGTTTGGGTTAGCGTACGGCTTAGGGTACGGGTTCGGGTACGGGTTCGGGTACGGGTTTGGGTATGGCGTAGGATATGGGTTAGGGTTAGGGTTAGGGTTAGTTTGAGGGTTAGGGCTCGGTTTAGGGTACGTGTTAGGGTTAGGGTAGGGGTTAGGGTTAGGGTACGCGTTAGGGTTAGGGTAGTTATTAAACCTATCCCACTCTCTAGATACCCCTTAGCACGTGAAGGAATATTATTTGGGTGTCCAGCCATGGAGAAGAGTTTAGACACTAGGAGAAGATAAGGAACACACCCATTATCAAGAAATCACATTAGGATTCTCTTTTTAAACTGTTCCTTAAAACACTAGTGCTTAGGAAATCTATTGGAGGCAGAAGCAGTCAATGGTAGCTTAGGGTTAGGGTTAGGGTTAGGGTTAGGGTTAGCTTTAGGGTACGGCTTAGGGTACGGGTTCGGTACGGGTTCGGGTATGGCGTAGGGTATGGGTTAGGGTTAGGGTTAGGGTTAGTTTGAGGGTTAGGGCTCGGTTTAGGGTACGGGTTAGGATTAGGGTACGTGTTAGGGTTAGGGTACGCGTTAGGGTTAGGGTAGTTATTAAACCTATCCCACTCTCTAGATACCCCTTAGCACGTCAAGGAATATTATTTGGGTGTCCAGCCATGGAGAAGAGTTTAGACACTAGGAGAAGATAAGGAATACACCCATTATCAAGAAATCACATTAGGATTCTCTTTTTAACCTGTTCCTTAGTACACTAGTGCTTAGGAAATCTATTGGAGGCAGAAGCAGTCAAGGGTAGCTTAGGGTTAGGGTTTGGGTTAGGGTACGGCTTAGGGTACGGGTTCGGGTACGGGTTCGGGTACGGGTTTGGGTATGGCGTACGATATGGGTTAGGGTTAGGGTTAGGGTTAGTTTGAGGGTTAGGGCTCGGTTTAGGGTACGGGTTAGGATTAGGGTACGTGTTAGGGTTAGGGTAGGGGTTAGGGTTAGGGTACGCGTTAGGGTTAGGGTAGTTATTAAACCTATCCCACTCTCTAGATACCCCTTAGCACGTCAAGGAATATTATTTGGGTGTCCAGCCATGGAGAAGAGTTTAGACACTAGGAGAAGATAAGGATCACACCCATTATCAAGAAATCACATTACGATTCTCTTTTTAACCTGTTCCTTAAAACACTAGTGCTTAGGAAATCTATTGGAGGCAGAAGCAGTCAAGGGTAGCTTAGGGTTAGGGTTAGGTTTAGGGTTAGGGTTAGGGTTAGGGTACGGCTTAGTGTACGGGTTCGGGTACGGGTTCGGGTATGGCGTAGTGTATGGGTTAGGGTTAGGGTTAGGGTTAGTTTGAGGGTTAGGGCTCGGTTTAGGTTACGGGTTAGGATTAGGGTACGTCTTAGGGTTAGGGTAGGGGTTAGGGTTAGGGTACGCGTTAGGGTTAGGTTAGTTATTAAACCTATCCCACTCTCTAGATAACCCTTAGCACGTCAAGGAATATTATTTGGGGGTCCAGCCATGGAGAAGAGTTTAGACACTAGGAGAAGATAAGGAACACACCCATTATCAAGAAATCACATTAGGATTCTCTTTTTAACCTGTTCCTTAAAACACTAGTGCTTAGGAAATCTATTGGAGGCAGAAGCAGTCAAGGGTAGCTTAGGGTTAGGGTTAGGGTTAGGGTTAGGGTTAGCTTTAGGGTACGGCTTAGGGTACGGGTTCGGTACGGGTTCGGGTACGGCGTAGGGTATGGGTTAGGGTTAGGGTTAGGGTTAGTTTGAGGGTTAGGGCTCGGTTTAGGGTACGGGTTAGGATTAGGGTACGTGTTAGGGTTAGGGTACGCGTTAGGGTTAGGGTAGTTATTAAACCTATCCCACTCTCTAGATACCCCTTAGCACGTCAAGGTATATTATTTGGGGGTCCAGCCATGGAGAAGAGTTTAGACACTAGGAGAAGATAAGGAACACACCCATTATCAAGAAATCACATTAGGATTCTCTTTTTATCCTGTTCCTTAAAACACTAGTGCTTAGGAAATCTATTGGAGGCAGAAGCAGTCAAGGGTAGCTTAGGGTTAGGGTTTGGGTTAGCGTACGGCTTAGGGTACGGGTTCGGGTACGGGTTCGGGTACGGGTTTGGGTATGGCGTAGGATATGGGTTAGGGTTAGGGTTAGGGTTAGTTTGAGGGTTAGGGCTCGGTTTAGGGTACGTGTTAGGGTTAGGGTAGGGGTTAGGGTTAGGGTACGCGTTAGGGTTAGGGTAGTTATTAAACCTATCCCACTCTCTAGATACCCCTTAGCACGTGAAGGAATATTATTTGGGTGTCCAGCCATGGAGAAGAGTTTAGACACTAGGAGAAGATAAGGAACACACCCATTATCAAGAAATCACATTAGGATTCTCTTTTTAAACTGTTCCTTAAAACACTAGTGCTTAGGAAATCTATTGGAGGCAGAAGCAGTCAATGGTAGCTTAGGGTTAGGGTTAGGGTTAGGGTTAGGGTTAGCTTTAGGGTACGGCTTAGGGTACGGGTTCGGTACGGGTTCGGGTATGGCGTAGGGTATGGGTTAGGGTTAGGGTTAGGGTTAGTTTGAGGGTTAGGGCTCGGTTTAGGGTACGGGTTAGGATTAGGGTACGTGTTAGGGTTAGGGTACGCGTTAGGGTTAGGGTAGTTATTAAACCTATCCCACTCTCTAGATACCCCTTAGCACGTCAAGGAATATTATTTGGGTGTCCAGCCATGGAGAAGAGTTTAGACACTAGGAGAAGATAAGGAATACACCCATTATCAAGAAATCACATTAGGATTCTCTTTTTAACCTGTTCCTTAGTACACTAGTGCTTAGGAAATCTATTGGAGGCAGAAGCAGTCAAGGGTAGCTTAGGGTTAGGGTTTGGGTTAGGGTACGGCTTAGGGTACGGGTTCGGGTACGGGTTCGGGTACGGGTTTGGGTATGGCGTACGATATGGGTTAGGGTTAGGGTTAGGGTTAGTTTGAGGGTTAGGGCTCGGTTTAGGGTACGGGTTAGGATTAGGGTACGTGTTAGGGTTAGGGTAGGGGTTAGGGTTAGGGTACGCGTTAGGGTTAGGGTAGTTATTAAACCTATCCCACTCTCTAGATACCCCTTAGCACGTCAAGGAATATTATTTGGGTGTCCAGCCATGGAGAAGAGTTTAGACACTAGGAGAAGATAAGGATCACACCCATTATCAAGAAATCACATTACGATTCTCTTTTTAACCTGTTCCTTAAAACACTAGTGCTTAGGAAATCTATTGGAGGCAGAAGCAGTCAAGGGTAGCTTAGGGTTAGGGTTAGGTTTAGGGTTAGGGTTAGGGTTAGGGTACGGCTTAGTGTACGGGTTCGGGTACGGGTTCGGGTATGGCGTAGTGTATGGGTTAGGGTTAGGGTTAGGGTTAGTTTGAGGGTTAGGGCTCGGTTTAGGTTACGGGTTAGGATTAGGGTACGTCTTAGGGTTAGGGTAGGGGTTAGGGTTAGGGTACGCGTTAGGGTTAGGTTAGTTATTAAACCTATCCCACTCTCTAGATAACCCTTAGCACGTCAAGGAATATTATTTGGGGGTCCAGCCATGGAGAAGAGTTTAGACACTAGGAGAAGATAAGGAACACACCCATTATCAAGAAATCACATTAGGATTCTCTTTTTAACCTGTTCCTTAAAACACTAGTGCTTAGGAAATCTATTGGAGGCAGAAGCAGTCAAGGGTAGCTTAGGGTTAGGGTTAGGGTTAGGGTTAGGGTTAGCTTTAGGGTACGGCTTAGGGTACGGGTTCGGTACGGGTTCGGGTACGGCGTAGGGTATGGGTTAGGGTTAGGGTTAGGGTTAGTTTGAGGGTTAGGGCTCGGTTTAGGGTACGGGTTAGGATTAGGGTACGTGTTAGGGTTAGGGTACGCGTTAGGGTTAGGGTAGTTATTAAACCTATCCCACTCTCTAGATACCCCTTAGCACGTCAAGGTATATTATTTGGGGGTCCAGCCATGGAGAAGAGTTTAGACACTAGGAGAAGATAAGGAACACACCCATTATCAAGAAATCACATTAGGATTCTCTTTTTATCCTGTTCCTTAAAACACTAGTGCTTAGGAAATCTATTGGAGGCAGAAGCAGTCAAGGGTAGCTTAGGGTTAGGGTTTGGGTTAGCGTACGGCTTAGGGTACGGGTTCGGGTACGGGTTCGGGTACGGGTTTGGGTATGGCGTAGGATATGGGTTAGGGTTAGGGTTAGGGTTAGTTTGAGGGTTAGGGCTCGGTTTAGGGTACGTGTTAGGGTTAGGGTAGGGGTTAGGGTTAGGGTACGCGTTAGGGTTAGGGTAGTTATTAAACCTATCCCACTCTCTAGATACCCCTTAGCACGTGAAGGAATATTATTTGGGTGTCCAGCCATGGAGAAGAGTTTAGACACTAGGAGAAGATAAGGAACACACCCATTATTAAGAAATCACATTAGGATTCTCTTTTTAAACTGTTCCTTAAAACACTAGTGCTTAGGAAATCTATTGGAGGCAGAAGCAGTCAATGGTAGCTTAGGGTTAGGGTTAGGGTTAGGGTTAGGGTTAGCTTTAGGGTACGGCTTAGGGTATGGGTTCGGTACGGGTTCGGGTATGGCGTAGGGTATGGGTTTGGGTTAGGGTTAGGGTTAGTTTGAGGGTTAGGGCTCGGTTTAGGGTACGGGTTAGGATTAGGGTACGTGTTAGGGTTAGGGTACGCGTTAGGGTTAGGGTAGTTATTAAACCTATCCCACTCTCTAGATACCCCTTAGCACGTCAAGGAATATTATTTGGGTGTCCAGCCATGGAGAAGAGTTTAGACACTAGGAGAAGATAAGGAATACACCCATTATCAAGAAATCACATTAGGATTCTCTTTTTAACCTGTTCCTTAGTACACTAGTGCTTAGGAAATCTATTGGAGGCAGAAGCAGTCAAGGGTAGCTTAGGGTTAGGGTTTGGGTTAGGGTACGGCTTAGGGTACGGGTTCGGGTACGGGTTCGGATACGGGTTCGGGTACGGGTTTGGGTATGGCGTACGATATGGGTTAGGGTTAGGGTTAGGGTTAGTTTGAGGGTTAGGGCTCGGTTTAGGGTACGGGTTAGGATTAGGGTACGTGTTAGGGTTAGGGTAGGGGTTAGGGTTAGGGTACGCGTTAGGGTTAGGGTAGTTATTAAACCTATCCCACTCTCTAGATACCCCTTAGCACGTCAAGGAATATTATTTGGGTGTCCAGCCATGGAGAAGAGTTTAGACACTAGGAGAAGATAAGGATCACACCCATTATCAAGAAATCACATTAGGATTCTCTTTTTAACCTGTTCCTTAAAACACTAGTGCTTAGGAAATCTATTGGAGGCAGAAGCAGTCAAGGGTAGCTTAGGGTTAGGGTTAGGGTTAGGGTTAGGGTTAGGGTACGGCTTAGGGTACGGGTTCGGGTACGGGTTCGTGTACGGCGTAGGGTATGGGTTAGGGTTGGTTTAGGGTTAGTTTGAAGGTTAGGGCTCGGTTTAGGGTACAGGTTAGGATTAGGGTTCGTGTTAGTGTTAGGGTAGGGGTTAGGGTTAGGGTACGCGTTAGGGTTAGGGTAGTTATTAAACCTATCCCACTCTCTAGATACCCCTTAGCACGTCAAGGAATATTATTTGGGTGTCCAGCCATGGAGAAAAGTTTAGACACTAGGAGAAGATAAGGAACACACCCATTATCAAGAAATCACATTAGGATTCCCTTTTTAACCTGTTCCTTAAAACACTAGTGCTTAGGAAATCTATTGGAGGCAGAAGCAGTCAAGGGTAGCTTAGGGTTAGGGTTAGGGTTAGGGTACGGCTTAGGGTACGGGTTCGGTTACGGGTTCGGGTACGGGTTCGGGTACGGCGTAGGGTATGGGTTAGGTTTAGGGTTAGGGTTAGTTTGAGGGTTAGGGCTCGGTTTAGGTTACGGGTTAGGATTAGGGTACGTGTTAGGGTTAGGGTAGGGGTTAGGGTTAGGGTACGCGTTAGGGTTAGGGTAGTTATTAAACATATCCCACTCTCTAGATACCCCTTAGCACGTCAAGGAATATTATTTGGGGGTCCAGCCATGGAGAAGAGTTTAGACACTAGGAGAAGATAAGGAATACACCCATTATCAAGAAATCACATTAGGATTCTCTTTTTAACCTGTTCCTTAGTACACTAGTGCTTAGGAAATCTATTGGAGGCAGAAGCAGTCAAGGGTAGCTTAGGGTTAGGGTTTGGGTTAGGGTACGTCTTAGGGTACGGGTTCGGGTACGGGTTCGGGTACGGGTTTGGGTATGGCGTACGATATGGGTTAGGGTTAGGGTTAGGGTTAGTTTGAGGGTTAGGGCTCGGTTTAGGGTACGGGTTAGGATTAGGGTACGTGTTAGGGTTAGGGTAGGGGTTAGGGTTAGGGTACGCGTTAGGGTTAGGGTAGTTATTAAACCTATCCCACTCTCTAGATACCCCTTAGCACGTCAAGGAATATTATTTGGGTGTCCAGCCATGGAGAAGAGTTTAGACACTAGGAGAAGATAAGGATCACACCCATTATCAAGAAATCACATTACGATTCTCTTTTTAACCTGTTCCTTAAAACACTAGTGCTTAGGAAATCTATTGGAGGCAGAAGCAGTCAAGGGTAGCTTAGGGTTAGGGTTAGGGTTAGGGTTAGGGTTAGGGTACGGCTTAGGGTACGGGTTCGGGTACGGGTTCGTGTACGGCGTAGGGTATGGGTTAGGGTTAGGGTTAGGGTTAGTTTGAAGGTTAGGGCTCGGTTTAGGGTACAGGTTAGGATTAGGATTCGTGTTAGTGTTAGGGTAGGGGTTAGGGTTAGGGTACGCGTTAGGTTTAGGGTAGTTATTAAACCTATCCCACTCCCTAGATACCCCTTAGCACGTCAAGGAATATTATTTGGGGGTCCAGCCATGGAGAAGAGTTTAGACAGTAGGAGAAGATAAGGAACACACCCATTATCCTGAAATCACATTAGGATTCTCTTTTTAACCTGTTCCTTAATACACTAGTGCTTAGGAAATCTATTGGAGGCAGAAGCAGTCAAGGGTAGCTTAGGGTTAGGGTTACGGTGAGGGTTAGGGTTAGGGTATGGCTTAGGGTACGGGTTTGGGTACGGGTTCGGGTACGGCGTAGGGTATGGGTTAGGGTTAGGGTTACGGTTAGTTTGAGGGTTAGGGCTCTGTTTAGGGTACGGGTTAGGATTAGGGTACGTGTTAGGGTTAGGGTAGGGGTTAGGGTTAGGGTACGCGTTAGGGTTAGGGTAGTTATTAAACCTATCCCACTCTCTAGATACCCCTTAGCACGTCAAGGAATATTATTTGGGTGTCCAGCCATGGAGAAGAGTTTAGACACTAGGAGAAGATAAGGAACACACCCATTATCAAGAAATCACATTAGGATTCTCTTTTTAACCTGTTCCTTAAAACACTAGTGCTTAGGAAATCTATTGGAGGCAGAAGCAGTCAAGGGTAGCTTAGGGTTAGGGTTAGGTTTAGGGTTAGGGTTAGGGTTAGGGTACGGCTTAGTGTACGGGTTCGGGTACGGGTTCGGGTATGGCGTAGTGTATGGGTTAGGGTTAGGGTTAGGGTTAGTTTGAGGGTTAGGGCTCGGTTTAGGTTACGGGTTAGGATTAGGGTACGTCTTAGGGTTAGGGTAGGGGTTAGGGTTAGGGTACGCGTTAGGGTTAGGTTAGTTATTAAACCTATCCCACTCTCTAGATAACCCTTAGCACGTCAAGGAATATTATTTGGGGGTCCAGCCATGGAGAAGAGTTTAGACACTAGGAGAAGATAAGGAACACACCCATTATCAAGAAATCACATTAGGATTCTCTTTTTAACCTGTTCCTTAAAACACTAGTGCTTAGGAAATCTATTGGAGGCAGAAGCAGTCAAGGGTAGCTTAGGGTTAGGGTTAGGGTTAGGGTTAGGGTTAGCTTTAGGGTACGGCTTAGGGTACGGGTTCGGTACGGGTTCGGGTACGGCGTAGGGTATGGGTTAGGGTTAGGGTTAGGGTTAGTTTGAGGGTTAGGGCTCGGTTTAGGGTACGGGTTAGGATTAGGGTACGTGTTAGGGTTAGGGTACGCGTTAGGGTTAGGGTAGTTATTAAACCTATCCCACTCTCTAGATACCCCTTAGCACGTCAAGGTATATTATTTGGGGGTCCAGCCATGGAGAAGAGTTTAGACACTAGGAGAAGATAAGGAACACACCCATTATCAAGAAATCACATTAGGATTCTCTTTTTAACCTGTTCCTTAAAACACTAGTGCTTAGGAAATCTATTGGAGGCAGAAGCAGTCAAGGGTAGCTTAGGGTTAGGGTTTGGGTTAGCGTACGGCTTAGGGTACGGGTTCGGGTACGGGTTCGGGTACGGGTTTGGGTATGGCGTAGGATATGGGTTAGGGTTAGGGTTAGGGTTAGTTTGAGGGTTAGGGCTCGGTTTAGGGTACGTGTTAGGGTTAGGGTAGGGGTTAGGGTTAGGGTACGCGTTAGGGTTAGGGTAGTTATTAAACCTATCCCACTCTCTAGATACCCCTTAGCACGTGAAGGAATATTATTTGGGTGTCCAGCCATGGAGAAGAGTTTAGACACTAGGAGAAGATAAGGAACACACCCATTATTAAGAAATCACATTAGGATTCTCTTTTTAAACTGTTCCTTAAAACACTAGTGCTTAGGAAATCTATTGGAGGCAGAAGCAGTCAATGGTAGCTTAGGGTTAGGGTTAGGGTTAGGGTTAGGGTTAGCTTTAGGGTACGGCTTAGGGTATGGGTTCGGTACGGGTTCGGGTATGGCGTAGGGTATGGGTTTGGGTTAGGGTTAGGGTTAGTTTGAGGGTTAGGGCTCGGTTTAGGGTACGGGTTAGGATTAGGGTACGTGTTAGGGTTAGGGTACGCGTTAGGGTTAGGGTAGTTATTAAACCTATCCCACTCTCTAGATACCCCTTAGCACGTCAAGGAATATTATTTGGGTGTCCAGCCATGGAGAAGAGTTTAGACACTAGGAGAAGATAAGGAATACACCCATTATCAAGAAATCACATTAGGATTCTCTTTTTAACCTGTTCCTTAGTACACTAGTGCTTAGGAAATCTATTGGAGGCAGAAGCAGTCAAGGGTAGCTTAGGGTTAGGGTTTGGGTTAGGGTACGGCTTAGGGTACGGGTTCGGGTACGGGTTCGGGTACGGGTTCGGGTACGGGTTTGGGTATGGCGTACGATATGGGTTAGGGTTAGGGTTAGGGTTAGTTTGAGGGTTAGGGCTCGGTTTAGGGTACGGGTTAGGATTAGGGTACGTGTTAGGGTTAGGGTAGGGGTTAGGGTTAGGGTACGCGTTAGGGTTAGGGTAGTTATTAAACCTATCCCACTCTCTAGATACCCCTTAGCACGTCAAGGAATATTATTTGGGTGTCCAGCCATGGAGAAGAGTTTAGACACTAGGAGAAGATAAGGATCACACCCATTATCAAGAAATCACATTACGATTCTCTTTTTAACCTGTTCCTTAAAACACTAGTGCTTAGGAAATCTATTGGAGGCAGAAGCAGTCAAGGGTAGCTTAGGGTTAGGGTTAGGGTTAGGGTTAGGGTTAGGGTACGGCTTAGGGTACGGGTTCGGGTACGGGTTCGTGTACGGCGTAGGGTATGGGTTAGGGTTAGGTTTAGGGTTAGTTTGAAGGTTAGGGCTCGGTTTAGGGTACAGGTTAGGATTAGGGTTCGTGTTAGTGTTAGGGTAGGGGTTAGGGTTAGGGTACGCGTTAGGGTTAGGGTAGTTATTAAACCTATCCCACTCTCTAGATACCCCTTAGCACGTCAAGGAATATTATTTGGGTGTCCAGCCATGGAGAAAAGTTTAGACACTAGGAGAAGATAAGGAACACACCCATTATCAAGAAATCACATTAGGATTCCCTTTTTAACCTGTTCCTTAAAACACTAGTGCTTAGGAAATCTATTGGAGGCAGAAGCAGTCAAGGGTAGCTTAGGGTTAGGGTTAGGTTTAGGGTTAGGGTTAGGGTTAGGGTACGGCTTAGTGTACGGGTTCGGGTACGGGTTCGGGTATGGCGTAGTGTATGGGTTAGGGTTAGGGTTAGGGTTAGTTTGAGGGTTAGGGCTCGGTTTAGGTTACGGGTTAGGATTAGGGTACGTCTTAGGGTTAGGGTAGGGGTTAGGGTTAGGGTACGCGTTAGGGTTAGGTTAGTTATTAAACCTATCCCACTCTCTAGATAACCCTTAGCACGTCAAGGAATATTATTTGGGGGTCCAGCCATGGAGAAGAGTTTAGACACTAGGAGAAGATAAGGAACACACCCATTATCAAGAAATCACATTAGGATTCTCTTTTTAACCTGTTCCTTAAAACACTAGTGCTTAGGAAATCTATTGGAGGCAGAAGCAGTCAAGGGTAGCTTAGGGTTAGGGTTAGGGTTAGGGTTAGGGTTAGCTTTAGGGTACGGCTTAGGGTACGGGTTCGGTACGGGTTCGGGTACGGCGTAGGGTATGGGTTAGGGTTAGGGTTAGGGTTAGTTTGAGGGTTAGGGCTCGGTTTAGGGTACGGGTTAGGATTAGGGTACGTGTTAGGGTTAGGGTACGCGTTAGGGTTAGGGTAGTTATTAAACCTATCCCACTCTCTAGATACCCCTTAGCACGTCAAGGTATATTATTTGGGGGTCCAGCCATGGAGAAGAGTTTAGACACTAGGAGAAGATAAGGAACACACCCATTATCAAGAAATCACATTAGGATTCTCTTTTTAACCTGTTCCTTAAAACACTAGTGCTTAGGAAATCTATTGGAGGCAGAAGCAGTCAAGGGTAGCTTAGGGTTAGGGTTTGGGTTAGCGTACGGCTTAGGGTACGGGTTCGGGTACGGGTTCGGGTACGGGTTTGGGTATGGCGTAGGATATGGGTTAGGGTTAGGGTTAGGGTTAGTTTGAGGGTTAGGGCTCGGTTTAGGGTACGTGTTAGGGTTAGGGTAGGGGTTAGGGTTAGGGTACGCGTTAGGGTTAGGGTAGTTATTAAACCTATCCCACTCTCTAGATACCCCTTAGCACGTGAAGGAATATTATTTGGGTGTCCAGCCATGGAGAAGAGTTTAGACACTAGGAGAAGATAAGGAACACACCCATTATTAAGAAATCACATTAGGATTCTCTTTTTAAACTGTTCCTTAAAACACTAGTGCTTAGGAAATCTATTGGAGGCAGAAGCAGTCAATGGTAGCTTAGGGTTAGGGTTAGGGTTAGGGTTAGGGTTAGCTTTAGGGTACGGCTTAGGGTATGGGTTCGGTACGGGTTCGGGTATGGCGTAGGGTATGGGTTTGGGTTAGGGTTAGGGTTAGTTTGAGGGTTAGGGCTCGGTTTAGGGTACGGGTTAGGATTAGGGTACGTGTTAGGGTTAGGGTACGCGTTAGGGTTAGGGTAGTTATTAAACCTATCCCACTCTCTAGATACCCCTTAGCACGTCAAGGAATATTATTTGGGTGTCCAGCCATGGAGAAGAGTTTAGACACTAGGAGAAGATAAGGAATACACCCATTATCAAGAAATCACATTAGGATTCTCTTTTTAACCTGTTCCTTAGTACACTAGTGCTTAGGAAATCTATTGGAGGCAGAAGCAGTCAAGGGTAGCTTAGGGTTAGGGTTTGGGTTAGGGTACGGCTTAGGGTACGGGTTCGGGTACGGGTTCGGGTACGGGTTCGGGTACGGGTTTGGGTATGGCGTACGATATGGGTTAGGGTTAGGGTTAGGGTTAGTTTGAGGGTTAGGGCTCGGTTTAGGGTACGGGTTAGGATTAGGGTACGTGTTAGGGTTAGGGTAGGGGTTAGGGTTAGGGTACGCGTTAGGGTTAGGGTAGTTATTAAACCTATCCCACTCTCTAGATACCCCTTAGCACGTCAAGGAATATTATTTGGGTGTCCAGCCATGGAGAAGAGTTTAGACACTAGGAGAAGATAAGGATCACACCCATTATCAAGAAATCACATTACGATTCTCTTTTTAACCTGTTCCTTAAAACACTAGTGCTTAGGAAATCTATTGGAGGCAGAAGCAGTCAAGGGTAGCTTAGGGTTAGGGTTAGGGTTAGGGTTAGGGTTAGGGTACGGCTTAGGGTACGGGTTCGGGTACGGGTTCGTGTACGGCGTAGGGTATGGGTTAGGGTTAGGTTTAGGGTTAGTTTGAAGGTTAGGGCTCGGTTTAGGGTACAGGTTAGGATTAGGGTTCGTGTTAGTGTTAGGGTAGGGGTTAGGGTTAGGGTACGCGTTAGGGTTAGGGTAGTTATTAAACCTATCCCACTCTCTAGATACCCCTTAGCACGTCAAGGAATATTATTTGGGTGTCCAGCCATGGAGAAAAGTTTAGACACTAGGAGAAGATAAGGAACACACCCATTATCAAGAAATCACATTAGGATTCCCTTTTTAACCTGTTCCTTAAAACACTAGTGCTTAGGAAATCTATTGGAGGCAGAAGCAGTCAAGGGTAGCTTAGGGTTAGGGTTAGGGTTAGGGTACGGCTTAGGGTACGGGTTCGGTTACGGGTTCGGGTACGGGTTCGGGTACGGCGTAGGGTATGGGTTAGGTTTAGGGTTAGGGTTAGTTTGAGGGTTAGGGCTCGGTTTAGGTTACGGGTTAGGATTAGGGTACGTGTTAGGGTTAGGGTAGGGGTTAGGGTTAGGGTACGCGTTAGGTTTAGGGTAGTTATTAAACATATCCCACTCTCTAGATACCCCTTAGCACGTCAAGGAATATTATTTGGGGGTCCAGCCATGGAGAAGAGTTTAGACACTAGGAGAAGATAAGGAACACACCCATTATCAAGAAATCACATTAGGATTCTCTTTTTAACCTGTTCCTTAAAACACTAGTGCTTAGGAAATCTATTGGAGGCAGAAGCAGTCAAGGGTAGCTTAGGGTTAGGGTTTGGGTTAGCGTACGGCTTAGGGTACGGGTTCGGGTACGGGTTCGGGTACGGGTTTGGGTATGGCGTAGGATATGGGTTAGGGTTAGGGTTAGGGTTAGTTTGAGGGTTAGGGCTCGGTTTAGGGTACGGGTTAGGATTAGGGTACGTGTTAGGGTTAGGGTAGGGGTTAGGGTTAGGGTACGCGTTAGGGTTAGGGTAGTTATTAAACCTATCCCACTCTCTAGATACCCCTTAGCACGTCAAGGAATATTATTTGGGTGTCCAGCCATGGAGAAGAGTTTAGACACTAGGAGAAGATAAGGAACACACCCATTATCAAGAAATCACATTAGGATTCTCTTTTTAACCTGTTCCTTAAAACACTAGTGCTTAGGAAATCTATTGGAGGCAGAAGCAGTCAAGGGTAGCTTAGGGTTAGGGTTAGGTTTAGGGTTAGGGTTAGGGTTAGGGTAGGGCTTAGTGTACGGGTTCGGGTACGGGTTCGGGTATGGCGTAGTGTATGGGTTAGGGTTAGGGTTAGGGTTAGTTTGAGGGTTAGGGCTCAGTTTAGGTTACGGGTTAGGATTAGGGTACGTCTTAGGGTTAGGGTAGGGGTTAGGGTTAGGGTACGCGTTAGGGTTAGGTTAGTTATTAAACCTATCCCACTCTCTAGATAACCCTTAGCACGTCAAGGAATATTATTTGGGGGTCCAGCCATGGAGAAGAGTTTAGACACTAGGAGAAGATAAGGAACACACCCATTATCAACAAATCACATTAGGATTCTCTTTTTAACCTGTTCCTTAAAACACTAGTGCTTAGGAAATCTATTGGAGGCAGAAGCAGTCAAGGGTAGCTTAGGGTTAGGGTTAGGGTTAGGGTTAGGGTTAGCTTTAGGGTACGGCTTAGGGTACGGGTTCGGTACGGGTTCGGGTACGGCGTAGGGTATGGGTTAGGGTTAGGGTTAGGGTTAGTTTGAGGGTTAGGGCTCGGTTTAGGGTATGGGTTAGGATTAGGGTACGTGTTAGGGTTAGGGTACGCGTTAGGGTTAGGGTAGTTATTAAACCTATCCCACTCTCTAGATACCCCTTAGCACGTCAAGGTATATTATTTGGGGGTCCAGCCATGGAGAAGAGTTTAGACACTAGGAGAAGATAAGGAACACACCCATTATCAAGAAATCACATTAGGATTCTCTTTTTAACCTGTTCCTTAGTACACTAGTGCTTAGGAAATCTATTGGAGGCAGAAGCAGTCAAGGGTAGCTTAGGGTTAGGGTTTGGGTTAGGGTACGGCTTAGGGTACGGGTTCGGGTACGGGTTCGGGTACGGGTTTGGATATGGCGTACGATATGGGTTAGGGTTAGGGTTAGGGTTAGTTTGAGGGTTAGGGCTCGGTTTAGGGTACGGGTTAGGATTAGGGTACGTGTTAGGGTTAGGTTAGGGGTTAGGGTTAGGGTACGCGTTAGGGTTAGGGTAGTTATTAAACCTATCCCACTCTCTAGATACCCCTTAGCACGTCAAGGAATATTATTTGGGTGTCCAGCCATGGAGAAGAGTTTAGACACTAGGAGAAGATAAGGATCACACCCATTATCAAGAAATCACATTACGATTCTCTTTTTAACCTGTTCCTTAAAACACTAGTGCTTAGGAAATCTATTGGAGGCAGAAGCAGTCAAGGGTAGCTTAGGGTTAGGGTTAGAGTTAGGGTTAGGGTTAGGGTACGGCTTAGGGTACGGGTTCGGGTACGGGTTCGTGTACGGCGTAGGGTATGGGTTAGGGTTAGGGTTAGGGTTAGTTTGAAGGTTAGGGCTCGGTTTAGGGTACAGGTTAGGATTAGGGTTCGTGTTAGTGTTAGGGTAGGGGTTAGGGTTAGGGTACGCGTTAGGTTTAGGGTAGTTATTAAACCTATCCCACTCCCTAGATACCCCTTAGCACGTCAAGGAATATTATTTGGGGGTCCAGCCATGGAGAAGAGTTTAGACAGTAGGAGAAGATAAGGAACACACCCATTATCCTGAAATCACATTAGGATTCTCTTTTTAACCTGTTCCTTAATACACTAGTGCTTAGGAAATCTATTGGAGGCAGAAGCAGTCAAGGGTAGCTTAGGGTTAGGGTTACGGTGAGGGTTAGGGTTAGGGTATGGCTTAGGGTACGGGTTTGGGTACGGGTTCGGGTACTGGTTTGGGTATGGCGTACGATATGGGTTAGGGTTAGGGTTAGGGTTAGTTTGAGGGTTAGGGCTCGGTTTAGGGTACGGGTTAGGATTAGGGTACGTGTTAGGGTTAGGGTAGGGGTTAGGGTTAGGGTACGCGTTAGGGTTAGGGTAGTTATTAAACCTATCCCACTCTCTAGATACCCCTTAGCACGTCAAGGAATATTATTTGGGTGTCCAGCCATGGAGAAGAGTTTAGACACTAGGAGAAGATAAGGATCACACCCATTATCAAGAAATCACATTACGATTCTCTTTTTAACCTGTTCCTTAAAACACTAGTGCTTAGGAAATCTATTGGAGGCAGAAGCAGTCAAGGGTAGCTTAGGGTTAGGGTTAGGTTTAGGGTTAGGGTTAGGGTTAGGGTACGGCTTAGTGTACGGGTTCGGGTACGGGTTCGGGTATGGCGTAGTGTATGGGTTAGGGTTAGGGTTAGGGTTAGTTTGAGGGTTAGGGCTCGGTTTAGGTTACGGGTTAGGATTAGGGTACGTCTTAGGGTTAGGGTAGGGGTTAGGGTTAGGGTACGCGTTAGGGTTAGGTTAGTTATTAAACCTATCCCACTCTCTAGATAACCCTTAGCACGTCAAGGAATATTATTTGGGGGTCCAGCCATGGAGAAGAGTTTAGACACTAGGAGAAGATAAGGAACACACCCATTATCAAGAAATCACATTAGGATTCTCTTTTTAACCTGTTCCTTAAAACACTAGTGCTTAGGAAATCTATTGGAGGCAGAAGCAGTCAAGGGTAGCTTAGGGTTAGGGTTAGGGTTAGGGTTAGGGTTAGCTTTAGGGTACGGCTTAGGGTACGGGTTCGGTACGGGTTCGGGTACGGCGTAGGGTATGGGTTAGGGTTAGGGTTAGGGTTAGTTTGAGGGTTAGGGCTCGGTTTAGGGTACGGGTTAGGATTAGGGTACGTGTTAGTGTTAGGGTACGCGTTAGGGTTAGGGTAGTTATTAAACCTATCCCACTCTCTAGATACCCCTTAGCACGTCAAGGTATATTATTTGGGGGTCCAGCCATGGAGAAGAGTTTAGACACTAGGAGAAGATAAGGAACACACCCATTATCAAGAAATCACATTAGGATTTTCTTTTTATCCTGTTCCTTAAAACACTAGTGCTTAGGAAATCTATTGGAGGCAGAAGCAGTCAAGGGTAGCTTAGGGTTAGGGTTTGGGTTAGCGTACGGCTTAGGGTACGGGTTCGGGTACGGGTTCGGGTACGGGTTTGGGTATGGCGTAGGATATGGGTTAGGGTTAGGGTTAGGGTTAGTTTGAGGGTTAGGGCTCGGTTTAGGGTACGTGTTAGGGTTAGGGTAGGGGTTAGGGTTAGGGTACGCGTTAGGGTTAGGGTAGTTATTAAACCTATCCCACTCTCTAGATACCCCTTAGCACGTGAAGGAATATTATTTGGGTGTCCAGCCATGGAGAAGAGTTTAGACACTAGGAGAAGATAAGGAACACACCCATTATTAAGAAATCACATTAGGATTCTCTTTTTAAACTGTTCCTTAAAACACTAGTGCTTAGGAAATCTATTGGAGGCAGAAGCAGTCAATGGTAGCTTAGGGTTAGGGTTAGGGTTAGGGTTAGGGTTAGCTTTAGGGTACGGCTTAGGGTATGGGTTCGGTACGGGTTCGGGTATGGCGTAGGGTATGGGTTTGGGTTAGGGTTAGGGTTAGTTTGAGGGTTAGGGCTCGGTTTAGGGTACGGGTTAGGATTAGGGTACGTGTTAGGGTTAGGGTACGCGTTAGGGTTAGGGTAGTTATTAAACCTATCCCACTCTCTAGATACCCCTTAGCACGTCAAGGAATATTATTTGGGTGTCCAGCCATGGAGAAGAGTTTAGACACTAGGAGAAGATAAGGAATACACCCATTATCAAGAAATCACATTAGGATTCTCTTTTTAACCTGTTCCTTAGTACACTAGTGCTTAGGAAATCTATTGGAGGCAGAAGCAGTCAAGGGTAGCTTAGGGTTAGGGTTTGGGTTAGGGTACGGCTTAGGGTACGGGTTCGGGTACGGGTTCGGATACGGGTTCGGGTACGGGTTTGGGTATGGCGTACGATATGGGTTAGGGTTAGGGTTAGGGTTAGTTTGAGGGTTAGGGCTCGGTTTAGGGTACGGGTTAGGATTAGGGTACGTGTTAGGGTTAGGGTAGGGGTTAGGGTTAGGGTACGCGTTAGGGTTAGGGTAGTTATTAAACCTATCCCACTCTCTAGATACCCCTTAGCACGTCAAGGAATATTATTTGGGTGTCCAGCCATGGAGAAGAGTTTAGACACTAGGAGAAGATAAGGATCACACCCATTATCAAGAAATCACATTACGATTCTCTTTTTAACCTGTTCCTTAAAACACTAGTGCTTAGGAAATCTATTGGAGGCAGAAGCAGTCAAGGGTAGCTTAGGGTTAGGGTTAGGGTTAGGGTTAGGGTTAGGGTACGGCTTAGGGTACGGGTTCGGGTACGGGTTCGTGTACGGCGTAGGGTATGGGTTAGGGTTAGGTTTAGGGTTAGTTTGAAGGTTAGGGCTCGGTTTAGGGTACAGGTTAGGATTAGGGTTCGTGTTAGTGTTAGGGTAGGGGTTAGGGTTAGGGTACGCGTTAGGGTTAGGGTAGTTATTAAACCTATCCCACTCTCTAGATACCCCTTAGCACGTCAAGGAATATTATTTGGGTGTCCAGCCATGGAGAAAAGTTTAGACACTAGGAGAAGATAAGGAACACACCCATTATCAAGAAATCACTTTAGGATTCCCTTTTTAACCTGTTCCTTAAAACACTAGTGCTTAGGAAATCTATTGGAGGCAGAAGCAGTCAAGGGTAGCTTAGGGTTAGGGTTAGGGTTAGGGTACGGCTTAGGGTACGGGTTCGGTTACGGGTTCGGGTACGGGTTCGGGTACGGCGTAGGGTATGGGTTAGGTTTAGGGTTAGGGTTAGTTTGAGGGTTAGGGCTCGGTTTAGGTTACGGGTTAGGATTAGGGTACGTGTTAGGGTTAGGGTAGGGGTTAGGGTTAGGGTACGCGTTAGGGTTAGGGTAGTTATTAAACATATCCCACTCTCTAGATACCCCTTAGCACGTCAAGGAATATTATTTGGGGGTCCAGCCATGGAGAAGAGTTTAGACACTAGGAGAAGATAAGGAACACACCCATTATCAAGAAATCACATTAGGATTCTCTTTTTAACCTGTTCCTTAAAACACTAGTGCTTAGGAAATCTATTGGAGGCAGAAGCAGTCAAGGGTAGCTTAGGGTTAGGGTTTGGGTTAGCGTACGGCTTAGGGTACGGGTTCGGGTACGGGTTCGGGTACGGGTTTGGGTATGGCGTAGGATATGGGTTAGGGTTAGGGTTAGGGTTAGTTTGAGGGTTAGGGCTCGGTTTAGGGTACGGGTTAGGATTAGGGTACGTGTTAGGGTTAGGGTAGGGGTTAGGGTTAGGGTACGCGTTAGGGTTAGGGTAGTTATTAAACCTATCCCACTCTCTAGATACCCCTTAGCACGTCAAGGAATATTATTTGGGTGTCAAGCCATGGAGAAGAGTTTAGACACTAGGAGAAGATAAGGAACACACCCATTATCAAGAAATCACATTAGGATTCTCTTTTTAACCTGTTCCTTAAAACACTAGTGCTTAGGAAATCTATTGGAGGCAGAAGCAGTCAAGGGTAGCTTAGGGTTAGGGTTAGGTTTAGGGTTAGGGTTAGGGTTAGGGTACGGCTTAGTGTACGGGTTCGGGTACGGGTTCGGGTATGGCGTAGTGTATGGGTTAGGGTTAGGGTTAGGGTTAGTTTGAGGGTTAGGGCTCAGTTTAGGTTACGGGTTAGGATTAGGGTACGTCTTAGGGTTAGAGTAGGGGTTAGGGTTAGGGTACGCGTTAGGGTTAGGTTAGTTATTAAACCTATCCCACTCTCTAGATAACCCTTAGCACGTCAAGGAATATTATTTGGGGGTCCAGCCATGGAGAAGAGTTTAGACACTAGGAGAAGATAAGGAACACACCCATTATCAACAAATCACATTAGGATTCTCTTTTTAACCTGTTCCTTAAAACACTAGTGCTTAGGAAATCTATTGGAGGCAGAAGCAGTCAAGGGTAGCTTAGGGTTAGGGTTAGGGTTAGGGTTAGGGTTAGCTTTAGGGTACGGCTTAGGGTACGGGTTCGGTACGGGTTCGGGTACGGCGTAGGGTATGGGTTAGGGTTAGGTTTAGGGTTAGTTTGAGGGTTAGGGCTCGGTTTAGGGTACGGGTTAGGATTAGGGTACGTGTTAGGGTTAGGGTACTCGTTAGGGTTAGGGTAGTTATTAAACCTATCCCACTCTCTAGATACCCCTTAGCACGTCAAGGTATATTATTTGGGGGTCCAGCCATGGAGAAGAGTTTAGACACTAGGAGAAGATAAGGAACACACCCATTATCAAGAAATCACATTAGGATTCTCTTTTTAACCTGTTCCTTAAAACACTAGTGCTTAGGAAATCTATTGGAGGCAGAAGCAGTCAAGGGTAGCTTAGGGTTAGGGTTTGGGTTAGCGTACGGCTTAGGATACGGGTTCGGGTACGGGTTCGGGTACGGGTTTGGGTATGGCGTAGGATATGGGTTAGGGTTAGGGTTAGGGTTAGTTTGAGGGTTAGGGCTCGGTTTAGGGTACGTGTTAGCGTTAGGGTAGGGGTTAGGGTTAGGGTACGCGTTAGGGTTAGGGTAGTTATTAAACCTATCCCACTCTCTAGATACCCCTTAGCACGTCAAGGAATATTATTTGGGTGTCCAGCCATGGAGAAGAGTTTAGACACTAGGAGAAGATAAGGAACACACCCATTATCAAGAAATCACATTAGGATTCTCTTTTTAACCTGTTCCTTAAAACACTAGTGCTTAGGAAATCTATTGGAGGCAGAAGCAGTCAAGGGTAGCTTAGGGTTAGGGTTAGGGTTAGGGTTAGGGTTAGCTTTAGGGTACGGCTTAGGGTACGGGTTCGGTACGGGTTCGGGTACGGCGTAGGGTATGGGTTAGGGTTAGGGTTAGGGTTAGTTTGAGGGTTAGGGCTCGGTTTAGGGTACGGGTTAGGATTAGGGTACGTGTTAGGGTTAGGGTACGCGTTAGGGTTAGGGTAGTTATTAAACCTATCCCACTCTCTAGATACCCCTTAGCACGTCAAGGAATATTATTTGGGTGTCCAGCCATGGAGAAGAGTTTAGACACTAGGAGAAGATAAGGAATACACCCATTATCAAGAAATCACATTAGGATTCTGTTTTTAACCTGTTCCTTAGTACACTAGTGCTTAGGAAATCTATTGGAGGCAGAAGCAGTCAAGGGTAGCTTAGGGTTAGGGTTTGGGTTAGGGTACGGCTTAGGGTACGGGTTCGGGTACGGGTTCGGGTACGGGTTTGGGTATGGCGTACGATATGGGTTAGGGTTAGGGTTAGGGTTAGTTTGAGGGTTAGGGCTCGGTTTAGGGTACGGGTTAGGATTAGGGTACGTGTTAGGGTTAGGGTAGGGGTTAGGGTTAGGGTACGCGTTAGGGTTAGGGTAGTTATTAAACCTATACCACTCTCTAGATACCCCTTAGCACGTCAAGGAATATTATTTGGGTGTCCAGCCATGGAGAAGAGTTTAGACACTAGGAGAAGATAAGGATCACACCCATTATCAAGAAATCACATTACGATTCTCTTTTTAACCTGTTCCTTAAAACACTAGTGCTTAGGAAATCTATTGGAGGCAGAAGCAGTCAAGGGTAGCTTAGGGTTAGGGTTAGAGTTAGGGTTAGGGTTAGGGTACGGCTTAGGGTACGGGTTCGGGTACGGGTTCGTGTACGGCGTAGGGTATGGGTTAGGGTTAGGGTTAGGGTTAGTTTGAAGGTTAGGGCTCGGTTTAGGGTACAGGTTAGGATTAGGGTTCGTGTTAGTGTTAGGGTAGGGGTTAGGGTTAGGGTACGCGTTAGGTTTAGGGTAGTTATTAAACCTATCCCACTCCCTAGATACCCCTTAGCACGTCAAGGAATATTATTTGGGGGTCCAGCCATGGAGAAGAGTTTAGACAGTAGGAGAAGATAAGGAACACACCCATTATCCTGAAATCACATTAGGATTCTCTTTTTAACCTGTTCCTTAATACACTAGTGCTTAGGAAATCTATTGGAGGCAGAAGCAGTCAAGGGTAGCTTAGGGTTAGGGTTACGGTGAGGGTTAGGGTTAGGGTATGGCTTAGGGTACGGGTTTGGGTACGGGTTCGGGTACGGCGTAGGGTATGGGTTAGGGTTAGGGTTACGGTTAGTTTGAGGGTTAGGGCTCTGTTTAGGGTACGGGTTAGGATTAGGGTACGTGTTAGGGTTAGGGTAGGGGTTAGGGTTAGGGTACGCGTTAGGGTTAGGGTAGTTATTAAACCTATCCCACTCTCTAGATACCCCTTAGCACGTCAAGGAATATTATTCGGGTGTCCAGCCATGGAGAAGAGTTTAGACACTAGGAGAAGATAAGGAACACACCCATTATCAAGAAATCACATTAGGATTCTCTTTTTAACCTGTTCCTTAAAACACTAGTGCTTAGGAAATCTATTGGAGGCAGAAGCAGTCAAGGGTAGCTTAGGGTTAGGGTTAGGTTTAGGGTTAGGGTTAGGGTTAGGGTACGGCTTAGTGTACGGGTTCGGGTACGGGTTCGGGTATGGCTTAGTGTATGGGTTAGGGTTAGGGTTAGGGTTAGTTTGAGGGTTAGGGCTCGGTTTAGGTTACGGGTTAGGATTAGGGTACGTGTTAGGGTTAGGGTACGCGTTAGGGTTAGGGTAGTTATTAAACCTATCCCACTCTCTAGATACCCCTTAGCACGTCAAGGTATATTATTTGGGGGTCCAGCCATGGAGAAGAGTTTAGACACTAGGAGAAGATAAGGAACACACCCATTATCAAGAAATCACATTAGGATTCTCTTCTTAACCTGTTCCTTAAAACACTAGTGCTTAGGAAATCTATTGGAGGCAGAAGCAGTCAAGGGTAGCTTAGGGTTAGGGTTTGGGTTAGCGTACGGCTTAGGGTACGGGTTCGGGTACGGGTTCGGGTACGGGTTTGGGTATGGCGTAGGATATGGGTTAGGGTTAGGGTTAGGGTTAGTTTGAGGGTTAGGGCTCGGTTTAGGGTACGTGTTAGGGTTAGTTTAGGGGTTAGGGTTAGGGTACGCGTTAGGGTTAGGGTAGTTATTAAACCTATCCCACTCTCTAGATACCCCTTAGCACGTGAAGGAATATTATTTGGGTGTCCAGCCATGGAGAAGAGTTTAGACACTAGGAGAAGATAAGGAACACACCCATTATCAAGAAATCACATTAGGATTCTCTTTTTAAACTGTTCCTTAAAACACTAGTGCTTAGGAAATCTATTGGAGGCAGAAGCAGTCAATGGTAGCTTAGGGTTAGGGTTAGGGTTAGGGTTAGGGTTAGCTTTAGGGTACGGCTTAGGGTACGGTTTCGGTACGGGTTCGGGTATGGCGTAGGGTATGGGTTAGGGTTAGGGTTAGGGTTAGTTTGAGGGTTAGGGCTCGGTTTAGGGTACGGGTTAGGATAAGGGTACGTGTTAGGGTTAGGGTACGCGTTAGGGTTAGGGTAGTTATTAAACCTATCCCACTCTCTAGATACCCCTTAGCACGTCAAGGAATATTATTTGGGTGTCCAGCCATGGAGAAGAGTTTAGACACTAGGAGAAGATAAGGAATACACCCATTATCAAGAAATCACATTAGGATTCTCTTTTTAACCTGTTCCTTAGTACACTAGTGCTTAGGAAATCTATTGGAGGCAGAAGCAGTCAAGGGTAGCTTAGGGTTAGGGTTTGGGTTAGGGTACGGCTTAGGGTACGGGTTCGGGTACGGGTTCGGGTACGGGTTTGGGTATGGCGTACGATATGGGTTAGGGTTAGGGTTAGTTTGAGGGTTAGGGCTCGGTTTAGGGTACGGGTTAGGATTAGGGTACGTGTTAGGGTTAGGGTAGGGGTTAGGGTTAGGGTACGCGTTAGGGTTAGGGTAGTTATTAAACCTATCCCACTCTCTAGATACCCCTTAGCACGTCAAGGAATATTATTTGGGTGTCCAGCCATGGAGAAGAGTTTAGACACTAGGAGAAGATAAGGATCACACCCATTATCAAGAAATCACATTACGATTCTCTTTTTAACCTGTTCCTTAAAACACTAGTGCTTAGGAAATCTATTGGAGGCAGAAGCAGTCAAGGGTAGCTTAGGGTTAGGGTTAAGGTTAGGGTACGGCTTAGGGTACGGGTTCGGGTACGGGTTCGTGTACGGCGTAGGGTATGGGTTAGGGTTAGGGTTAGGGTTAGTTTGAAGTTTAGGGCTCGGTTTAGGGTACAGGTTAGGATTAGGGTTCATGTTAGTGTTAGGGTAGGGGTTAGGGTTAGGGTACGCGTTAGGGTTAGGGTAGTTATTAAACCTATCCCACTCTCTAGATACCCCTTAGCACGTCAAGGAATATTATTTGGGTGTCCAGCCATGGAGAAAAGTTTAGACACTAGGAGAAGATAAGGAACACACCCATTATCAAGAAATCACATTAGGATTCTCTTTTTAACCTGTTCCTTAAAACACTAGTGCTTAGGAAATCTATTGGAGGCAGAAGCAGTCAAGGGTAGCTTAGGTTTAGGGTTAGGGTTAGGGCTAGGGTTAGGACACGGCTTAGGGTACGGGTTCGGGTACGGGTTCGTGTACGGCGTAGGGTATGGGTTTGGGTTAGGGTTAGGGTTAGTTTGAAGGTTAGGGCTCGGTTTAGGGTATGGGTTAGTATTAGGGTTCGTGTTAGGGTTAGGGTAGGGGTTAGGGTTAGGGTACGCGTTAGGGTTAGGGTAGTTATTAAACCTATCCCACTCTCTAGATACCCCTTAGCACGTCAAGGAATATTATTTGGGGGTCCAGCCATGGAGAAGAGTTTAGACACTAGGAGAAGATAAGGAACACACCCATTATCCTGAAATCACATTAGGATTCTCTTTTTAACCTGTTCCTTAATACACTAGTGCTTAGGAAATCTATTGGAGGCAGAAGCAGTCAAGGGTAGCTTAGGGTTAGAGTTACGGTGAGGGTTAGGGTTAGGGTATGGCTTAGGGTACGGTGTTCGGGTACGGGTTCGGGTACGGCGTAGGGTATGGGTTAGGGTTAGGGTTAGGGTTAGTTTGAGGGTTAGGGCTCCGTTTAGGGTACGGGTTAGGATTAGGGTACGTGTTAGGGTTAGGGTAGGGGTTAGGGTTAGGGTACGCGTTAGGGTTAGGGTAGTTATTAAACCTATCCCACTCTCTAGATACCCCTTAGCACGTCAAGGAATATTATTTGGGGGTCCAGCCTTGGAGAAGAGTTTAGACACTAGGAGAAGATAAGGAACACACCCATTATCAAGAAATCACATTAGGATTCTCTTTTTAACCTGTTCCTTAAAACACTAGTGCTTAGGAAATCTATTGGAGGCAGAAGCAGTCAAGGGTAGCTTAGGGTTAGGGTTAGGGTTATGGTTAGGGTTAGGGTTAGGGTACGGCTTAGGGTACGGGTTCGGGTACGGGTTCGTGTACGGCGTAGGGTATGGGTTAGGGTTAGGGTTAGGGTTAGTTTGAAGGTTAGGGCTCGGTTTAGGGTACGGGTTAGGATTAGGGTTCGTGTTAGGGTTAGGGTAGGGGTTAGGGTTAGGGTACGCGTTAGGGTTAGGGTAGTTATTAAACCTATCCCACTCTCTAGATACCCCTTAGCACGTCAAGGAATATTATTTGGGGGTCCAGCCATGGAGAAGAGTTTAGACAATAGGAGAAGATAAGGAACACACCCATTATCCTGAAATCACATTAGGATTCTCTTTTTAACCTGTTCCTTAAAACACTAGTGCTTAGGAAATCTATTGTAGGCAGAAGCAGTCAAGGGTAGCTTAGGGTTAGTGTTAGGATTAGGGTTAGGGTTAGGGTACGGCTTAGGGTACGGGTTCGGGTACTGGTTCGGGTACGGCGTAGGGTATGGGTTAGGGTTAGGGTTAGGGTTAGTTTGAGGGTTAGGGCTCGGTTTAGGTTACGGGTTAGGATGAGGGTACCTGTTAGGGTTAGGGTAGGGGATAGGGTTAGGGTACGCGTTAGGGTTAGGGTAGTTATTAAACCTATCCCACTCTCTAGATACCCCTTAGCACGTCAAGGAATATTAATTGGGGGTCCAGCCATGGAGAAGAGTTTAGACACTAGGAGAAGATAAGGAACACACCCATTATCAAGAAATCACATTAGGATTCTCTTTTTAACCTGTTCCTTAAAACACTAGTGCTTAGGAAATCTATTGGAGGCAGAAGCAGTCAAGGGTAGCTTAGGATTAGGGTTAGGGTTAGGGTACGGCTTAGGGTACGGGTTCAGTTACGGGTTCGGGTACGGGTTCGGGTATGGCGTAGGGTATGGGGTAGGGTTAGGGTTAGGGTTAGTTTGAAGGTTAGGGCTCGGTTTAGGGTACGGGTTAGGATTAGGGTTCGTGTTAGGGTTAGGTTAGGGGTTAGGGTTAGGGTACGCGTTAGGTTTAGGGTAGTTATTAAACCTATCCCACTCTCTAGATACCCCTTAGCACGTCAAGGAATATTATTTGGGGGTCCAGCCATGGAGAAGAGTTTAGACACTAGGAGAAGATAAGGAACACACCCATTATCCTGAAATCACATTAGGATTCTCTTTTTAACCTGTTCCTTAATACACTAGTGCTTAGGAAATCTATTGGAGGCAGAAGCAGTCAAGGGTAGCTTAGGGTTAGGGTTAGGGTTAGGGTTAGGGTTAGTGTTAGGGTACGGGTTCCGGTACGGGTTCGGGTACGGCATTCGGTATGGGTTAGGGTTAGGGTTAGGGTTAGTTTGAGGGTTAGGGCTCGGTTTATGGTACGGGTTAGGATTAGGGTACGTGTTAGGGTTAGGGTAGGGGTTAGGGTTAGGGTACGCGTTAGGGTTAGGGTAGTTATTAAACCTATCCCACTCTCTAGATACCCCTTAGCACGTCAAGGAATATTATTTGGGGGTCCAGCCATGGAGAAGAGTTTAGACACTAGGAGAAGATAAGGAACACACCCATTATCAAGAAATCACATTAGGATTCTCTTTTTAACCTGTTCCTTAAAACACTAGTGCTTAGGAAATCTATTGGAGGCAGAAGCAGTCAAGGGTAGCTTAGGGTTAGGGTTAGGGTTAGGGTTAGGGTACGGGTTCGGGTACGGGTTCGGGTACGGGTTCGGGTACGGCGTAGGGTATGGGTTAGGGTTAGGGTTAGGGTTAGTTTGAGGGTTAGGGCTCGGTTTAGGGTACGGGTTAGGATTAGGGTACGTGTTAGGGTTAGTGTAGGGGTTAGGGTTAGGGTACGCGTTAGGGTTACGGTAGTTATTAAACCTATCCCACTCTCTAGATACCCCTTAGTACGTCAAGGAATATTATTTGGGGGTCCAGCCATGGAGAAGAGTTTAGACACTAGGAGAAGATAAGGAACACACCCATTATCAAGAAATCACATTAGGATTCTCTTTTTAACCTGTTCCTTAAAACACTAGTGGTTAGGAAATCTATTGGAGGCAGAAGCAGTCAAGGGTAGCTTAGGGTTAGGGTTAGGGTTAGGGTACGGCTTAGGGTACGGGTTTGGGTACGGGTTCGGGTACAGGTTTGGGTATGGCGTAGGGTACGGGTTAGGGTTAGGGTTAGGGTTAGTTTGAGGGTTAGGTCTCGGTTTAGGGTACGGGTTAGGATTAGTGTACGTGTTAGGGTTAGGGTAGAGGTTAGGGTTAGGGTACGCGTTAGGGTTAGGGTAGTTATTAAACCTATCCCACTCTCTAGATACCCCTTAGCACGTCAAGGAATATTATTTGGGGGTCCAGCCTTGGAGAAGAGTTTAGACACTAGGAGAAGATAAGGAACACACCCATTATCAAGAAATCACATTAGGATTCTCTTTTTAACCTGTTCCTGAAAACACTAGTGCTTAGGAAATCTATTGGAGGCAGAAGCAGTCAAGGGTAGCTTAGGGTTAGGGTTAGGGTTATGGTTAGGGTTAGGGTTAGGGTACGGCTTAGGGTACGGGTTCGGGTACGGGTTCGTGTACGGCGTAGGGTATGGGTTAGGGTTAGGGTTAGGGTTAGTTTGAAGGTTAGGGCTCGGTTTAGGGTACGGGTTAGGATTAGGGTGCGTGTTAGGGTTAGGGTAGGGGTTAGGGTTAGGGTACGCGTTAGGGTTAGGGTAGTTATTAAACCTATCCCACTCTCTAGATACCCCTTAGCACGTCAAGGAATATTATTTGGGGGTCCAGCCATGGAGAAGAGTTTAGACAATAGGAGAAGATAAGGAACACACCCATTATCCTGAAATCACATTAGGATTCTCTTTTTAACCTGTTCCTTAAAACACTAGTGCTTAGGAAATCTATTGTAGGCAGAAGCAGTCAAGGGTAGCTTAGGGTTAGTGTTAGGATTAGGGTTACGGTTAGGGTACGGCTTAGGGTACGGGTTCGGGTACTGGTTCGGGTACGGCGTAGGGTATGGGTTAGGGTTAGGGTTAGGGTTAGTTTGAGGGTTAGGGCTCGGTTTAGGTTACGGGTTAGGATTAGGGTACGTGTTAGGGTTAGGGTAGGGGATAGGGTTAGGGTACGCGTTAGGTTTAGTGTAGTTATTAAACCTATCCCACTCTCTAGATACCCCTTAGCACTTCAAAGAATATTATTTGGGGGTCCAGCCATGGAGAAGAGTTTAGACACTAGGAGAAGATAAGGAACACACCCATTATCAAGAAATCACATTAGGATTCTCTTTTTAACCTGTTCCTTAAAACACTAGTGCTTAGGAAATCTATTGGAGGCAGAAGCAGTCAAGGGTAGCTTAGGGTTAGGGTTAGGGTTAGGGTTAGGGTTAGCTTTAGGGTACGGCTTAGGGTACGGGTTCGGGTACGGGTTCGGGTACGGCATAGGGTATGGGTTAGGGTTAGGGTTAGGGTTAGTTTGAGGGTTAGGGCTCGGTTTAGGGTACGGGTTAGGATTAGGGTACGTGTTAGGCTTAGGGTACGCGTTAGGGTTAGGGTAGTTATTAAACCTATCCCACTCTCTAAATACCCTTTAGCACGTCAAGGAATATTATTTGGGGGTCCAGCCATGGAGAAGAGTTTAGACACTAGGAGAAGATAAGGAACACACCCATTATCCTGAAATCACATTAGGATTCTCTTTTTAACCTGTTCCTTAATACACTAGTGCTTAGGAAATCTATTGGAGGCAGAAGCAGTCAAGGGTAGCTTAGGGTTAGGGTTAGTGTTAGAGTTAGGGTTAGGGTAAGGCTTAGGGTACGGGTTCGGGTCCGGGTTCGGGTACAGCGTAGGGTATGGGTTAGGGTTAGGGTTAGGGTTAGTTTGAGGGTTAGGGCTCGGTTTAGGGTACGGGTTAGGATTAGTGTACGTGTTAGGGTTAGGGTAGAGGTTAGGGTTAGGGTACGCGTTAGGGTTAGGGTAGTTATTAAACCTATCCCACTCTCTAGATACCCCTTATCACGTCAACGAATATTATTTGGGGGTCCAGCCTTGGAGAAGAGTTTAGACACTAGGAGAAGATAAGGAACACACCCATTATCAAGAAATCACATTAGGATTCTCTTTTTAACCTTTTCCTGAAAACACTAGTGCTTAGGAAATCTATTGGAGGCAGAAGCAGTCAAGGGTAGCTTAGGGTTAGTGTTAGGGTTAGGGTTAGGGTTAGGGTTAGGGTACGGCTTAGGGTACGGGTTCGGGTACGGGTTCGTGTACGGCGTAGGGTATGGGTTAGGGTTAGGTTTAGGGTTAGTTTGAAGGTTAGGGCTCGGTTTAGGGTACGGGTTAGGATTAGGGATCGTGTTAGGGTTAGGGTAGGGGTTAGGGTTAGGGTACGTGTTAGGGTTAGTGTAGTTATTAAAACTATCCCACTCTCTAGATACCCCTTAGCACGTCAAGGAATATTATTTGGGGGTCCAGCCATGGAGAAGAGTTTAGACAATAGGAGAAGATAAGGAACACACCCATTATCCTGAAATCACATTAGGATTCTCTTTTTAACCTGTTCCTTAATACACTAGTGCTTAGGAAATCTATTGTAGGCAGAAGCAGTCAAGGGTAGCTTAGGGTTAGGGTTAGGATTAGGGTTAGTGTTAGGGTACGGCTTAGGGTACGTGTTCGGGTACTGGTTCGGGTACGGCGTAGGGTATGGGTTAGGGTTAGGGTTAGGGTTAGTTTGAGGGTTAGGGCTCGGTTTAGGTTACGGGTTAGGATTAGGGTACGTGTTAGGGTTAGGGTAGGCGTTAGGGTTAGGGTACGCGTTAGGGTTAGTGTAGTTATTAAACCTATCCCACTCTCTAGATACCCCTTAGCACGTCAAAGAATATTATTTGGGGGTCCAGCCATGGAGAAGAGTTTAGACACTAGGAGAAGATAAGGAACACACCCATTATCAAGAAATCACATTAGGATTCTCTTTTTAACCTGTTCCTTAAAACACTAGTGCTTAGGAAATCTATTGGAGGCAGAAGCAGTCAAGGGTAGCTTAGGGTTAGGGTTAGGGTTAGGGTTAGGGATAGCTTTAGGGTACGGTTTAGGGTACGGGTTCGGGTACGGGTTCGGGTACGGCGTAGGGTATGGGTTAGGGTTAGGGTTAGGGTTAGTTTGAGGGTTAGGGCTCGGTTTAGGGTACGGGTTAGGATTACGGTACGGGTTAGGGTTATGGTAGGGGTTAGGGTTAGGTTACGCGTTAGGGTTAGGGTAGTTATTAAACCTATCCCACTCTCTAGATACCCCTTAGCACGTCAAGGAATATTATTTGGGGGTCCAGCCATGGAGAAGAGTTTAGACACTAGGAGAAGATAAGGAACACACCCATTATCCTGAAATCACATTAGGATTCTCTTTTTAACCTGTTCCTTAAAACACTAGTGCTTAGGAAATCTATTGGAGGCAGAAGCAGTCAAGGGTAGCTTAGGGTTAGGGTTAGGGTTATGGTTAGGGTTAGGGTTAGGGTACGGCTTAGGGTACGGGTTCGGGTACGGGTTCGTGTACGGCGTAGGGTATGGGTTAGGGTTAGGGTTAGGGTTAGTTTGAAGGTTAGGGCTCGGTTTAGGGTACGGGTTAGGATTAGGGTTCGTGTTAGGGTTAGGGTAGGGGTTAGGGTTAGGGTACGCGTTAGGGTTAGGGTAGTTATTAAACCTATCCCACTCTCTAGATACCCCTTAGCACGTCAAGGAATATTATTTGGGGGTCCAGCCATGGAGAAGAGTTTAGACAATAGGAGAAGATAAGGAACACACCCATTATCCTGAAATCACATTAGGATTCTCTTTTTAACCTGTTCCTTAAAACACTAGTGCTTAGGAAATCTATTGTAGGCAGAAGCAGTCAAGGGTAGCTTAGGGTTAGTGTTAGGATTAGGGTTAGGGTTAGGGTACGGCTTAGGGTACGGGTTCGGGTACTGGTTCGGGTACGGCGTAGGGTATGGGTTAGGGTTAGGGTTAGGGTTAGTTTGAGGGTTAGGGCTCGGTTTAGGTTACGGGTTAGGATGAGGGTACCTGTTAGGGTTAGGGTAGGGGATAGGGTTAGGGTACGCGTTAGGGTTAGGGTAGTTATTAAACCTATCCCACTCTCTAGATACCCCTTAGCACGTCAAGGAATATTAATTGGGGGTCCAGCCATGGAGAAGAGTTTAGACACTAGGAGAAGATAAGGAACACACCCATTATCAAGAAATCACATTAGGATTCTCTTTTTAACCTGTTCCTTAAAACACTAGTGCTTAGGAAATCTATTGGAGGCAGAAGCAGTCAAGGGTAGCTTAGGATTAGGGTTAGGGTTAGGGTACGGCTTAGGGTACGGGTTCAGTTACGGGTTCGGGTACGGGTTCGGGTATGGCGTAGGGTATGGGGTAGGGTTAGGGTTAGGGTTAGTTTGAAGGTTAGGGCTCGGTTTAGGGTACGGGTTAGGATTAGGGTTCGTGTTAGGGTTAGGTTAGGGGTTAGGGTTAGGGTACGCGTTAGGTTTAGGGTAGTTATTAAACCTATCCCACTCTCTAGATACCCCTTAGCACGTCAAGGAATATTATTTGGGGGTCCAGCCATGGAGAAGAGTTTAGACACTAGGAGAAGATAAGGAACACACCCATTATCCTGAAATCACATTAGGATTCTCTTTTTAACCTGTTCCTTAATACACTAGTGCTTAGGAAATCTATTGGAGGCAGAAGCAGTCAAGGGTAGCTTAGGGTTAGGGTTAGGGTTAGGGTTAGGGTTAGTGTTAGGGTACGGGTTCCGGTACGGGTTCGGGTACGGCATTCGGTATGGGTTAGGGTTAGGGTTAGGGTTAGTTTGAGGGTTAGGGCTCGGTTTATGGTACGGGTTAGGATTAGGGTACGTGTTAGGGTTAGGGTAGGGGTTAGGGTTAGGGTACGCGTTAGGGTTAGGGTAGTTATTAAACCTATCCCACTCTCTAGATACCCCTTAGCACGTCAAGGAATATTATTTGGGGGTCCAGCCATGGAGAAGAGTTTAGACACTAGGAGAAGATAAGGAACACACCCATTATCAAGAAATCACATTAGGATTCTCTTTTTAACCTGTTCCTTAAAACACTAGTGCTTAGGAAATCTATTGGAGGCAGAAGCAGTCAAGGGTAGCTTAGGGTTAGGGTTAGGGTTAGGGTTAGGGTACGGGTTCGGGTACGGGTTCGGGTACGGGTTCGGGTACGGCGTAGGGTATGGGTTAGGGTTAGGGTTAGGGTTAGTTTGAGGGTTAGGGCTCGGTTTAGGGTACGGGTTAGGATTAGGGTACGTGTTAGGGTTAGTGTAGGGGTTAGGGTTAGGGTACGCGTTAGGGTTACGGTAGTTATTAAACCTATCCCACTCTCTAGATACCCCTTAGTACGTCAAGGAATATTATTTGGGGGTCCAGCCATGGAGAAGAGTTTAGACACTAGGAGAAGATAAGGAACACACCCATTATCAAGAAATCACATTAGGATTCTCTTTTTAACCTGTTCCTTAAAACACTAGTGGTTAGGAAATCTATTGGAGGCAGAAGCAGTCAAGGGTAGCTTAGGGTTAGGGTTAGGGTTAGGGTACGGCTTAGGGTACGGGTTTGGGTACGGGTTCGGGTACAGGTTTGGGTATGGCGTAGGGTACGGGTTAGGGTTAGGGTTAGGGTTAGTTTGAGGGTTAGGTCTCGGTTTAGGGTACGGGTTAGGATTAGTGTACGTGTTAGGGTTAGGGTAGAGGTTAGGGTTAGGGTACGCGTTAGGGTTAGGGTAGTTATTAAACCTATCCCACTCTCTAGATACCCCTTAGCACGTCAAGGAATATTATTTGGGGGTCCAGCCTTGGAGAAGAGTTTAGACACTAGGAGAAGATAAGGAACACACCCATTATCAAGAAATCACATTAGGATTCTCTTTTTAACCTGTTCCTGAAAACACTAGTGCTTAGGAAATCTATTGGAGGCAGAAGCAGTCAAGGGTAGCTTAGGGTTAGGGTTAGGGTTATGGTTAGGGTTAGGGTTAGGGTACGGCTTAGGGTACGGGTTCGGGTACGGGTTCGTGTACGGCGTAGGGTATGGGTTAGGGTTAGGGTTAGGGTTAGTTTGAAGGTTAGGGCTCGGTTTAGGGTACGGGTTAGGATTAGGGTGCGTGTTAGGGTTAGGGTAGGGGTTAGGGTTAGGGTACGCGTTAGGGTTAGGGTAGTTATTAAACCTATCCCACTCTCTAGATACCCCTTAGCACGTCAAGGAATATTATTTGGGGGTCCAGCCATGGAGAAGAGTTTAGACAATAGGAGAAGATAAGGAACACACCCATTATCCTGAAATCACATTAGGATTCTCTTTTTAACCTGTTCCTTAAAACACTAGTGCTTAGGAAATCTATTGTAGGCAGAAGCAGTCAAGGGTAGCTTAGGGTTAGTGTTAGGATTAGGGTTACGGTTAGGGTACGGCTTAGGGTACGGGTTCGGGTACTGGTTCGGGTACGGCGTAGGGTATGGGTTAGGGTTAGGGTTAGGGTTAGTTTGAGGGTTAGGGCTCGGTTTAGGTTACGGGTTAGGATTAGGGTACGTGTTAGGGTTAGGGTAGGGGATAGGGTTAGGGTACGCGTTAGGTTTAGTGTAGTTATTAAACCTATCCCACTCTCTAGATACCCCTTAGCACTTCAAAGAATATTATTTGGGGGTCCAGCCATGGAGAAGAGTTTAGACACTAGGAGAAGATAAGGAACACACCCATTATCAAGAAATCACATTAGGATTCTCTTTTTAACCTGTTCCTTAAAACACTAGTGCTTAGGAAATCTATTGGAGGCAGAAGCAGTCAAGGGTAGCTTAGGGTTAGGGTTAGGGTTAGGGTTAGGGTTAGCTTTAGGGTACGGCTTAGGGTACGGGTTCGGGTACGGGTTCGGGTACGGCATAGGGTATGGGTTAGGGTTAGGGTTAGGGTTAGTTTGAGGGTTAGGGCTCGGTTTAGGGTACGGGTTAGGATTAGGGTACGTGTTAGGCTTAGGGTACGCGTTAGGGTTAGGGTAGTTATTAAACCTATCCCACTCTCTAAATACCCTTTAGCACGTCAAGGAATATTATTTGGGGGTCCAGCCATGGAGAAGAGTTTAGACACTAGGAGAAGATAAGGAACACACCCATTATCCTGAAATCACATTAGGATTCTCTTTTTAACCTGTTCCTTAATACACTAGTGCTTAGGAAATCTATTGGAGGCAGAAGCAGTCAAGGGTAGCTTAGGGTTAGGGTTAGTGTTAGAGTTAGGGTTAGGGTAAGGCTTAGGGTACGGGTTCGGGTCCGGGTTCGGGTACAGCGTAGGGTATGGGTTAGGGTTAGGGTTAGGGTTAGTTTGAGGGTTAGGGCTCGGTTTAGGGTACGGGTTAGGATTAGTGTACGTGTTAGGGTTAGGGTAGAGGTTAGGGTTAGGGTACGCGTTAGGGTTAGGGTAGTTATTAAACCTATCCCACTCTCTAGATACCCCTTATCACGTCAACGAATATTATTTGGGGGTCCAGCCTTGGAGAAGAGTTTAGACACTAGGAGAAGATAAGGAACACACCCATTATCAAGAAATCACATTAGGATTCTCTTTTTAACCTTTTCCTGAAAACACTAGTGCTTAGGAAATCTATTGGAGGCAGAAGCAGTCAAGGGTAGCTTAGGGTTAGTGTTAGGGTTAGGGTTAGGGTTAGGGTTAGGGTACGGCTTAGGGTACGGGTTCGGGTACGGGTTCGTGTACGGCGTAGGGTATGGGTTAGGGTTAGGTTTAGGGTTAGTTTGAAGGTTAGGGCTCGGTTTAGGGTACGGGTTAGGATTAGGGATCGTGTTAGGGTTAGGGTAGGGGTTAGGGTTAGGGTACGTGTTAGGGTTAGTGTAGTTATTAAAACTATCCCACTCTCTAGATACCCCTTAGCACGTCAAGGAATATTATTTGGGGGTCCAGCCATGGAGAAGAGTTTAGACAATAGGAGAAGATAAGGAACACACCCATTATCCTGAAATCACATTAGGATTCTCTTTTTAACCTGTTCCTTAATACACTAGTGCTTAGGAAATCTATTGTAGGCAGAAGCAGTCAAGGGTAGCTTAGGGTTAGGGTTAGGATTAGGGTTAGTGTTAGGGTACGGCTTAGGGTACGTGTTCGGGTACTGGTTCGGGTACGGCGTAGGGTATGGGTTAGGGTTAGGGTTAGGGTTAGTTTGAGGGTTAGGGCTCGGTTTAGGTTACGGGTTAGGATTAGGGTACGTGTTAGGGTTAGGGTAGGCGTTAGGGTTAGGGTACGCGTTAGGGTTAGTGTAGTTATTAAACCTATCCCACTCTCTAGATACCCCTTAGCACGTCAAAGAATATTATTTGGGGGTCCAGCCATGGAGAAGAGTTTAGACACTAGGAGAAGATAAGGAACACACCCATTATCAAGAAATCACATTAGGATTCTCTTTTTAACCTGTTCCTTAAAACACTAGTGCTTAGGAAATCTATTGGAGGCAGAAGCAGTCAAGGGTAGCTTAGGGTTAGGGTTAGGGTTAGGGTTAGGGATAGCTTTAGGGTACGGTTTAGGGTACGGGTTCGGGTACGGGTTCGGGTACGGCGTAGGGTATGGGTTAGGGTTAGGGTTAGGGTTAGTTTGAGGGTTAGGGCTCGGTTTAGGGTACGGGTTAGGATTACGGTACGGGTTAGGGTTATGGTAGGGGTTAGGGTTAGGTTACGCGTTAGGGTTAGGGTAGTTATTAAACCTATCCCACTCTCTAGATACCCCTTAGCACGTCAAGGAATATTATTTGGGGGTCCAGCCATGGAGAAGAGTTTAGACACTAGGAGAAGATAAGGAACACACCCATTATCCTGAAATCACATTAGGATTCTCTTTTTAACCTGTTCCTTAAAACACTAGTGCTTAGGAAATCTATTGGAGGCAGAAGCAGTCAAGGGTAGCTTAGGGTTAGGGTTAGGGTTATTGTTACGGGTTTTACGGGTTTTTAAAAGTAATTTATTTTTATAATGGGGTTTAGCTGCTTTTCACGGCTGTGTTTATGCGGCTTTACACCCACTTGACTCACTTCCAGACAGATATCAATATATAGGTTTTAAGATTCTTACTACTCAGATATATTCTTTTGCGGTGAATAGGGGGTGTTGAGTCCAATTCACTGAGCAAGGAGTAGGTCTTGTCTATTACATATTGGGTGTATGGAACGGTATCTGAGCGAATTTGAAACCCTTGTTTTATGCATCACCCCACCTCACCTTTCCCGTTAAGCAGACATAGTGTGTTTTCTAAACGTGTGACTCTGTTCTGTTTTGTAATTCAGTTCAAGTGTAGCGGTTTTTACATTCCCTCTATAAGTGATAGCTTATGATAAGTGTCTTTTTCTGTGTGACTTATTTCACTTAGAATCGTCGTACCTAAATCCACTCATCTTGCTTCTACTAGCCTTATGACATTGATTTCATGTCTGAGTGATATTCCATTGTACATAAGGACCACAACTTCTTTATCCATTTTTCTCTTTCCTGGGATATTTAAGGTGTCATGAAGTGGAGGTTCTTGTCAACAGAGCAGCCCTAAACTTTGGGGTGCCTGTGTCTTGCTGATTTTTAGTTTTCCCAATTTATACGCCCATGAGTGGACGTGCCCTATGCTCCCTAAGCTGTGTTTTTTCGATGTTTCAGGACACACCGCACACTTCTCCAGAGTGGCTGTTGGCAATTTACATCCCGCCCATCAGCGTAGCAAGGCTGCCATTTCTCCATGGCCTGTCCTGCATTTCTGGTTTTGACACTTTTTGCAGCATGGCCCTTTTGACCGATGGGAAGCGAGACTTCTTTGTAGCGCTGATTTGCCTTTCCAGGTTGCTTGGTTGGCCAAAAAGGGCGTATGCGTTTTTTCCTGAATACATTCAGGAAAAAACGCATACGCCCTTTTTGGCCAAGGGCATCGCTGTCGACGTTTTGCTGCTTTTCGTGTGCTTTAAAGGCGATTCGAATCTACCTCCTGAAACCTGTTTCCTGCAATTCTGCCTTGCTTTCAAATCCTCTTCGTTGCCTTTCCTCAATATATCTGTGGATGAGAGTTATCATTTATAACTCT
Organism: Eschrichtius robustus; assembly: GCF_028021215.1. Classification (NCBI taxonomy): domain Eukaryota; kingdom Metazoa; phylum Chordata; class Mammalia; order Artiodactyla; family Eschrichtiidae; genus Eschrichtius; species Eschrichtius robustus. The sequence continues at coordinate 190,405 of NW_027175427.1, forward strand.
GCGGGTTTGTGAATTGCAGTGTCCCTGAGCTCCATTTTTCAACTCGCTTTTTTGGGAGCTGGCCGCAAAAGCGCGGGATTGCCTCAGGCCCTATTCTGCTTCTGGGCGGCAGGCTGAGCCTGTGGTTAAATCTTCTTCCTGATGGGAAAAAAGTGTGACCTGTGCCTGTCCCAACACCTAGAGCTAGTCTCTCGTTGGTTGCCCCTCTTCCCGTTCAACCTCAGGATAAATTGCAGTCTGTACAGAACTGGAGGTTAAAGGTGCTGATTCTCCAACGAGGGAGATTGCTAATAAAGAGGCTGGAATGGCGAACACGAGCACAAGGAGATGAGAAGTGAGGTGCATTTCAGGAAACTTTCCCGATGAGACGGTGTACCATCTTCTGGGTTTCTCACGCATGTTTTGAATGTAGGAAGATGCCCTTGAACCTGGAGATTTGGGATCCATGGGATGGGTACGATGCAGTATTACTTTAAAGGGACTGCGTTTGCCCACCCAACCTCAACAAACCTCTCAGCCCCAAGAGTGTCCACCCTTATGTCTCATCTAGCTGTGGGTCTAGATATGGTCAGTCCACGTTGCATCACAGCCCCTGAACGAATTATGTAAGAATTTCTCTGTCTTTCACTCTCTTTGTTTCATGGGTTTATAAAAGTAATTTATTTTTAAAATGGGGTTTAGCTGCTTTTCACTGCTGTGTTTATGCTGCTTTACCCCCACTTGACACACTTCCAGTGAAATATCAATACATAGGTTTTAAGATTCTTACTAGTCAGATATATTCTTGTGCGGTGAATAGGGGGTGTTGAATCCAGTTCACTGAGCAAGGAGTAGGTCTTGTCTACTACATATTGGGTGTATGGAACGGTATCTGAGATAATTTGAAACACTTGATTTATGCATCACCCCAAATCACATTTCCCGTTAAGCAGCCATAGTGTGTTTTCAAAATGTGTGACTCTGTTCTGTTTTGTAATTCAGTTCAAGGGTAACGGTTTTTACATTCCCTCTATAAGTGATATCTTATGATAAGTGTCTTTTTCTGTGTGACTTATTTCTGTTAGAATCGTCATACCTAAATCCAATCATCATGCTGCTACTAGCCTTAGGACATTGTTTTCATGGCTGAGTGATATTCCATTGTACATAAGGACCTCAACTTCTTTATCCATTTTTCTCTTTCCTGGGATATTTAAGGTGGAATGAAGTGGAGGTCCTTGTCAACAGAGCAGCCCTAAACTTTTGGGTGCCTGTGTCTTGCTGATTTTTAGTTTTCCCAATTTGTACACCCATGAGTGGAAGTGCCCTATGCTCTCTAAGCTGTGTGTTTTAGATGTTTCAGGACACACCGTACACCACTCCAGAGTGGCTGTTGGCAATTTACATCCCGCCCATCAGCGTAGCAAGGCTGCCATTTCTCCATGGCCTGTCCTGCATTTCTGGATTTGACACTTTTTGCAGCATGGCCCTTTTGACAGATGGGAAGCGAGACTTCTTTGTAGCGCTGATTTGCCTTTCCAGGTTGCTTGGTTGGCCAAAAAGGGCGTATGCGTTTTTTCCTGAATATATTCAGGAAAAAACGCATACGCCCTTTTTGGCCAAGGGCATCATTGTCGACGTTTTGCCGCTTTTCATGTGCTTTAAAGGCGATTCGAATCTACCTCCTGAAACCTGTTTCCTGCAATTCTGCCTTGCTTTCAAATCCTCTTCGTTGCCTTCCCTCAATATATTTGTGGACGAGAGTTATCATTTATAACTCTGTGGGTTTGTGAATTGCAGTGTCCCTGAGCTCCATTTTTCAACTGTCTTTTTTGGGAGCTGGCCGCAAAAGCACTGGATTACCTCAGGCACTATTCTGGTTCCCGGCGGCAGGATTAGCCTGTGGTTAATTCTTCTTCCTGATGGGAAAATAGAGTGACCTGTGCCTGTCCCAACACCTATATCTAGTCTCTCATTGGTTGCCCCTCTTCCCGTTCATCCTCAGGACAAATTGCAACCTGTAGGGAACAGGAGCTTAAAGGTGCTGATTCTCCAAGTAGGGAGATTGCTAGTAAAGTAGCTGGAATGGCGAACCCAAGCACAAGGAGATGAGAAATGAGGTGCGTTTTAGAAACCTTTCAAAATCACACGGTGTACCATCTTCTGGGTTTCACATGCATGTTTTCGATGTAGGAAGATGCCCTTGAACCTGGAGATTTGGGACCCATGGGATGGGTACCACGCATTATTACTTTAAAGGGTCTGCGTTTGCTCACCCAACCTCACCAAACCTCTCAGCCCCAAGAGTGTCCACCCTTATGTCTCATCCAGCTGTGGGTCTAGATATGGTCAATCCAGGTTGCATCACAGCCCCTGAAGGAATTGTGTAAGAATTTCTCTCTCTTTCACTGTCTTTGTTTTACGGGTTTTTAAAAGTAATTTATTTTTATAATGGGGTTTAGCTGCTGTTCACGGCTGTGTTTATGCGGCCTTACACCCACTTGACTCACTTCCAGACAGATATCAATACATAGGTTTTAAGATTCTTACTAGTCACATATATTCTTGTGCGGTGAATAGGGGGTGTTGAGTCCAGTTCACTGAGCAAGGAGTAGGTCTTGTCTATTACATATTGGGTGTATGGAACGGTATCTGAGCGAATTTGAAACCCTTGTTTTATGCATCACCCCACCTCACCTTTCCCGTTAAGCAGCCATAGTGTGTTTTCTAAACGTGTGACTCTGTTCTGTTTGGTAATTCAGTTCAAGTGTAGCGGTTTTTACATTCCCTCTATAAGTGATAGCTTATGATAAGTGTCTTTTTCTGTGTGACTTATTTCACTTAGAATCGTCGTACCTAAATCCACTCATCTTGCTTCTACTAGCCTTATGATTTTGATTTCATGTCTGAGTGATATTCCATTGTACATAAGGACCACAACTTCTTTATGCATTTTTCTCTTTCCTGGGATATTTAAGGTGTGATGAATTGGAGGTTCTTGTCAACAGAGCAGCCCTAAACTTTGGGGTGCCTGTGTCTTGCTGATTTTTAGTTTTCCCAATTTATACGCCCATGAGTGGACGTGCCCTATGCTCCCTAAGCTGTGTTTTTTCGATGTTTCACGACACACCGTACACTTCTCCAGAGTGTCTGTTGGCAATTTACATCCCGCCCATCAGCGTAGCAAGGCTGCCATTTCTCCATGGCCTGTCCTGCATTTCTGGTTTTGACACTTTTTGCAGCATGGCCCTTTTGACCGATGGGAAGCGAGACTTCTTTGTAGCGCTGATTAGCCTTTCCAGGTTGCTTGGTTGGCCAAAAAGGGCGTATGCGTTTTTTCCTGAATATAATCAGGAAAAAATGCATACGCACTTTTTGGCCAAGGGCATCATTGTCGACGTTTTGCCGCTTTTCATGTGCTTTAAGGGCGATTCGAATCTACCTCCTGAAACCTGTTTCCTGCAATTCTGCCTTGCTTTCAAATCCTCTTCGTTGCCTTCCCTCAATATATCTGTGGATGAGAGTTATCATTTATAACTCTGCGGGTTTGTGAATTGCAGTGTCCCTGAGCTCCATTTTTCAACTCGCTTTTTTGGGAGCTGGCCGCAAAAGCGCGGGATTGCCTCAGGCCCTATTCTGCTTCTGGGCGGCAGGCTGAGCCTGTGGTTAAATCTTCTTCCTGATGGGAAAAAAGTGTGACCTGTGCCTGTCCCAACACCTAGAGCTAGTCTCTCGTTGGTTGCCCCTCTTCCCGTTCAACCTCAGGATAAATTGCAGTCTGTACAGAACTGGAGGTTAAAGGTGTTGATTCTCCAACGAGGGAGATTGCTAATAAAGCGGCTGGAATGGCGAACACGAGCACAAGGAGATGAGAAGTGAGGTGCGTTTCAGGAACCTTTCCCGATGAGACGGTGTACCATCTTCTGGGTTTCTCACGCATGTTTTCGATGTAGGAAGATGCCCTTGAACCTGGAGATTTGGGATCCATGGGATGGGTACGATGCAGTATTACTTTAAAGGGACTGCGTTTGCCCACCCAACCTCACCAAACCTCTCAGCCCCAAGAGTGTCCACCCTTATGTCTCATCTAGCTGTGGGTCTAGATATGGTCAGTCCACGTTGCATCACAGCCCCTGAACGAATTATGTAAGAATTTCTCTGTCTTTCACTCTCTTTGTTTCATGGGTTTATAAAAGTAATTTATTTTTAAAATGGGGTTTAGCTGCTTTTCACTGCTGTGTTTATGCTGCTTTACCCCCACTTGACACACTTCCAGTGAAATATCAATACATAGGTTTTAAGATTCTTACTAGTCAGATATATTCTTGTGCAGTGAATAGGGGGTGTTGAATCCAGTTCACTGAGCAAGGAGTAGGTCTTGTCTACTACATATTGGGTGTATGGAACGGTATCTGAGATAATTTGAAACACTTGATTTATGCATCACCCCAAATCACATTTCCCGTTAAGCAGCCATAGTGTGTTTTCAAAATGTGTGACTCTGTTGTTTTGTAATTCAGTTCAAGGGTAACGGTTTTTACATTCCCTCTATAAGTGATGTCTTATGATAAGTGTCTTTTTCTGTGTGACTTATTTCTGTTAGAATCGTCCTACCTAAATCCAATCATCATGCTGCTAGTAGCCTTAGGACATTGTTTTCATGGCTGAGTGATATTCCATTGTACATAAGGACCTCAACTTCTTTATCCATTTTTCTCTTTCCTGGGATATTTAAGGTGGAATGAAGTGGAGGTCCTTGTGAACAGAGCAGCCCTAAACTTTTGGGTGCCTGTGTCTTGCTGATTTTTAGTTTTCCCAATTTGTACACCCATGAGTGGAAGTGCCCTATGCTCTCTAAGCTGTGTGTTTTAGATGTTTCAGGACACACCATACACTACTCCAGAGTGGCTGTTGGCAATTTACATCCCGCCCATCAGCGTAGCAAGGCTGCCATTTCTCCATGGCCTGTCCTGCATTTCTGGTTTTGACACTTTTTGCAGCATGGCCCTTTTGACAGATGGGAAGCGAGACTTCTTTGTAGCGCTGATTTGCCTTTCCAGGTTGCTTGGTTGGCCAAAAAGGGCGTATGCGTTTTTTCCTGAATATATTCAGGAAAAAACGCATACGCCCTTTTTGGCCAAGGGCATCATTGTCGACGTTTTGCCGCTTTTCATGTGCTTTAAAGGCGATTCGAATCTACCTCCTGAAACCTGTTTCCTGCAATTCTGCCTTGCTTTCAAATCCTCTTCGTTGCCTTCCCTCAATATATTTGTGGACGAGAGTTATCATTTATAACTCTGTGGGTTTGTGAATTGCAGTGTCCCTGAGCTCCATTTTTCAACTCGCTTTTTTGGGAGCTGGCCGCAAAAACGCGGGATTGCCTCAGGCCCTATTTTGGTTCCCCTCGGCATGCTGAGCCTGTAGTTAATTCTTCTTCCTGATGGGAAAATAGAGTGACCTGTGCCTGTCCCAACACCTATATCTAGTCTCTCATTGGTTGCCCCTCTTCCCGTTCATCCTCAGGACAAATTGCAACCTGTAGGGAACAGGAGCTTAAAGGTGCTGATTCTCCAAGTAGGGAGATTGCTAGTAAAGTAGCTGGAATGGCGAACCCAAGCACAAGGAGATGAGAAATGAGGTGCGTTTTAGAAACCTTTCAAAATCACACGGTGTACCATCTTCTGGGTTTCTCATGCATGTTTTCGATGTAGGAAGATGCCCTTGAACCTGGAGATTTGGGACCCATGGGATGGGTACCACGCATTATTACTTTAAAGGGTCTGCGTTTGCTCACCCAACCTCACCAAACCTCTCAGCCCCAAGAGTGTCCACCCTTATGTCTCATCCAGCTGTGGGTCTAGATATGGTCAATCCAGGTTGCATCACAGCCCCTGAAGGAATTGTGTAAGAATTTCTCTCTCGTTCACTGTCTTTGTTTTACGGGTTTTTAAAAGTAATTTATTTTTATAATGGGGTTTAGCTGCTTTTCACGGCTGTGTTTATGCGGCCTTACACCCACTTGACTCACTTCCAGACAGATATCAATACATAGGTTTTAAGATTCTTACTAGTCACATATATTCCTGTGCGGTGAATAGGGGGTGTTGAGTCCAGTTCACTGAGCAAGGAGTAAGTCTTGTCTATTACATATTGGGTGTATGGAACAGTATCTGAGCGAATTTGAAACCCTTGTTTTATGCATCACCCCACCTCACCTTTCCCGTTAAGCAGCCATAGTGTGTTTTCTAAATGTGTAACTCTGTTCTGTTTTGTAATTCAGTTCAAGTGTAGCGGTTTTTACATTCCCTCTATAAGTGATAGCTTATGATAAGTGTCTTTTTCTGTGTGACTTATTTCACTTAGAATCGTCATACCTAAATCCACTCATCTTGCTTCTACTAGCCTTATGACTTTGATTTCATGTCTGAGTGATATTCCATTGTACATAAGGACCACAACTTCTTTATGCATTTTTCTCTTTCCTGGGATATTTAAGGTGTGATGAATTGGAGGTTCTTGTCAACAGAGCAGCCCTAAACTTTGGGGTGCCTGTGTCTTGCTGATATTTAGTTTTCCCAATTTATACGCCCATGAGTGGACGTGCCCTATGCTCCCTAAGCTGTGTTTTTTCGATGTTTCACGACACACCGTACACTTCTCCAGAGTGTCTGTTGGCAATTTACATCCCGCCCATCAGCGTAGCAAGGCTGCCATTTCTCCATGGCCTGTCCTGCATTTCTGGTTTTGACACTTTTTGCAGCATGGCCCTTTTGACCGATGGGAAGCGAGACTTCTTTGTAGCGCTGATTAGCATTTCCAGGTTGCTTGGTTGGCCAAAAAGGGCGTATGCGTTTTTTCCTGAATATAATCAGGAAAAACTGCATACGCACTTTTTGGCCAAGGGCATCATTGTCGACGTTTTGCCGCTTTTCATGTGCTTTAAGGGCGATTCGAATCTACCTCCTGAAACCTGTTTCCTGCAATTCTGCCTTGCTTTCAAATCCTCTTCGTTGCCTTCCCTCAATATATTTGTGGACGAGAGTTATCATTTATAACTCAGCGGGTTTGTGAATTGCAGTGCCCCTGAGCTCCATTTTTCAACTGTCTTTTTTGGGAGCTGGCCGCAAAAGCACTGGATTGCCTCAGGCACTATTCTGGTTCCCGGCGGCAGGATTAGCCTGTGGTTAATTCTTCTTCCTGATGGGAAAATACAGTGACCTGTGCCTGTCCCAACACCTAGATCTAGTCTCTCATTGGTTGCCCCTCTTCCCGTTCATCCTCAGGACAAATTGCAACCTGTAGGGAACAGGAGCTTAAAGGTGCTGATTCTCCAAGTAGGGAGATTGCTAGTAAAGTAGCTGGAAAGGCGAACCCGAGCACAAGGAGATGAGACATGAGGTGCGATTTAGAAACCTTTCAAAATCACACGGTGTACCATCTTCTGGGTTTCTCATGCATGTTTTCGATGTAGGAAGATGCCCTTGAACCTGGAGATTTGGGATCCATGGGATGGGTACCACGCAGTATTACTTTAAAGGGTCTGCGTTTGCTCACCCAACCTCACCCAACCTCTCAGCCCCAAGAGTGTCCACCCTTATGTCTCATCCAACTGTGGGTCAAGACATGGTCAATCCAGGTTGCAACACAGCCTCTGAACGAATTTTGTAAGAATTTCTCTCTCTTTCACTGTCTTTGTTTTACGGGTTTTTAAAAGTAATTTATTTTAATAATGGGGTTTAGCTGCTTTTCACGGCTGTGTTTATGCGGCTTTACACCCACTTGACTCACTTCCAGACAGATATCAATACATAGGTTTTAAGATTCTTACTACTCAGATATATTCTTGTGCGGTGAATAGGGGGTGTTGAGTCCAGTTCACTGAGCAAGGAGTAGGTCTTGTCTATTACATATTGGGTGTATGGAACGGTATCTGAGCGAATTTGAAACCCTTGTTTTATGCATCACCCCACCTCACCTTTCCCGTTAAGCAGACATAGTGTGTTTTCTAAACGTGTGACTCTGTTCTCTTTTGTAATTCAGTTCAAGTGTAGCGGTTTTTTCCATTCCCTCTATAAATGATAGCTTATGATAAGTGTCTTTTTCTGTGTGACTTATTTCACTTAGAATCGTCGTACCTAAATCCACTCATCTTGCTTCTACTAGCCTTATGACATTGATTTCATGTCTGAGTGATATTCCTTTGTACATAAGGACCACAACTTCTTTATCCATTTTTCTCTTTCCTGGGATATTTAAGGTGTCATGAAGTGGAGGTTCTTGTCAACAGAGCAGCCCTAAACTTTGGGGTGCCTGTGTCTTGCTGATTTTTAGTTTTCCCAATTTATACGCCCATGAGTGGACGTGCCCTATGCTCCCTAAGCTGTGTTTTTTCGATGTTTCAGGACACACCGCACAGTTCTCCAGAGTGGATGTTGGCAATTTACATCCCGCCCATCAGCGTAGCAAGGCTGCCATTTCTCCATGGCCTGTCCTGCATTTCTGGTTTTGACACTTTTTGCAGCATGGCCCTTTTGACCGATGGGAAGCGAGACTTCTTTGTAGCGCTAATTTGCCTTTCCAGGTTGCTTGGTTGGCCAAAAAGGGCGTATGCGTTTTTTCCTGAATACATTCAGGAAAAAACACATACGCCCTTTTTGGCCAAGGGCATCGCTGTCGACGTTTTGCTGCTTTTCATGTGCTTTAAAGGCGATTCGAATCTACCTCCTGAAACCTGTTTCCTGCAATTCTGCCTTGCTTTCAAATCCTCTTCGTTGCCTTCCCTCAATATATCTGTGGATGAGAGTTATCGTTTATAACTCTGCGGGTTTGTGAATTGCAGTGTCCCTGAGCTCCATTTTTCAACTCGCTTTTTTGGGAGCTGGCCGCAAAAGCGCGGGATTGCCTCAGGCCCTATTCTGCTTCTGGGCGGCAGGCTGAGCCTGTGGTTAAATCTTCTTCCTGATGGGAAAAAAGTGTGACCTGTGCCTGTCCCAAAACCTAGAGCTAGTCTCTCGTTGGTTGCCCCTCTTCCCGTTCAACCTCAGGATAAATTGCAGTCTGTACAGAACTGGAGGTTAAAGGTGCTGATTCTCCAACGAGGGAGATTGCTAATAAAGCGGCTGGAATTGCGAACACGAGCACAAGGAGATGAGAAGTGAGGTGCGTTTCAGGAACCTTTCCCGATGAGACGGTGTACCATCTTCTGGGTTTCTCACGCATGTTTTCGATGTAGGAAGATGCCCTTGAACCTGGAGATTTGGGACCCATGGGATGGGTACGATGCAGTATTACTTTAAAGGGACTGCGTTTGCCCACCCAACCTCACCAAACCTCTCAGCCCCAAGAGTGTCCACCCTTATGTCTCATCTAGCTGTGGGTCTAGATATGGTCAGTCCACGTTGCATCACAGCCCCTGAACGAATTATGTAAGAATTTCTCTGTCTTTCACTCTCTTTGTTTCATGGGTTTATAAAAGTAATTTATTTTTAAAATGGGGTTTAGCTGCTTTTCACTGCTGTGTTTATGCTGCTTTACCCCCACTTGACACACTTCCAGTGAAATATCAATACATAGGTTTTAAGATTCTTACTAGTCAGATATATACTTGTGCGGTGAATAGGGGGTGTTGAATCCAGTTCACTGAGCAAGGAGTAGGTCTTGTCTACTACATATTGGGTGTATGGAACGGTATCTGAGATAATTTGAAACACTTGATTTATGAATCACCCCAAATCACATTTCCCGTTAAGCAGCCATAGTGTGTTTTCAAAATGTGTGACTCTGTTCTGTTTTGTAATTCAGTTCAAGGGTAACGGTTTTTACATTCCCTCTATAAGTGATATCTTATGATAAGTGTCTTTTTCTGTGTGACTTATTTCTGTTAGAATCGTCATACCTAAATCCAATCATCATGCTGCTACTAGCCTTAGGACATTGTTTTCATGGCTGAGTGATATTCCATTGTACATAAGGACCTCAACTTCTTTATCCATTTTTCTCTTTCCTGGGATATTTAAGGTGGAATGAAGTGGAGGTCCTTGTCAACAGAGCAGCCCTAAACTTTTGGGTGCCTGTGTCTTGCTGATTTTTAGTTTTCCCAATTTGTACACCAATGAGTGGAAGTGCCCTATGCTCTCTAAGCTGTGTGTTTTAGATGTTTCAGGACACACCGTACACTACTCCAGAGTGGCTGTTGGCAATTTACATCCCGCCCATCAGCGTAGCAAGGCTGCCATTTCTCCATGGACTGTCCTGCATTTCTGGTTTTGACACTTTTTGCAGCATGGCCCTTTTGACAGATGGGAAGCGAGACTTCTTTGTAGCGCTGATTTGCCTTTCCAGGTTGCTTGGTTGGCCAAAAAGGGCGTATGCGTTTTTTCCTGAATATATTCAGGAAAAAACGCATACGCCCTTTTTGGCCAAGGGCATCATTGTCGACGTTTTGCCGCTTTTCATGTGCTTTAAAGGCGATTCGAATCTACCTCCTGAAACCTGTTTCCTGCAATTCTGCCTTGCTTTCAAATCCTCTTCGTTGCCTTCCCTCAATATATTTGTGGACGACAGTTATCATTTATAACTCTGTGGGTTTGTGAATTGCAGTGTCCCTGAGCTCCATTTTTCAACTCGCTTTTTTGGGAGCTGGCCGCAAAAACGCGGGATTGCCTCAGGCCCTATTTTGATTCCCCTTGGCATGCTGAGCCTGTAGTTAATTCTTCTTCCTGATGGGAAAATAGAGTGACCTGTGCCTGTCCCAACACCTAGATCTAGTCTCTCATTGGTTGCCCCTCTTCCCGTTCATCCTCAGGACAAATTGCAACCTGTAGGGCACAGGAGCTTAAAGGTGCTGATTCTCCAAGTAGGGAGATTGCTAGTAAAGTAGCTGGAATGGCGAACCCAAGCACAAGGAGATGAGAAATGAGGTGCGTTTTAGAAACCTTTCAAAATCACACGGTGTACCATCTTCTGGGTTTCACATGCATGTTTTCGATGTAGGAAGATGCCCTTGAACCTGGAGATTTGGGACCCATGGGATGGGTACCACGCATTATTACTTTAAAGGGTCTGCGTTTGCTCACCCAACCTCACCAAACCTCTCAGCCCCAAGAGTGTCCACCCTTATGTCTCATCCAGCTGTGGGTCTAGATATGGTCAATCCAGGTTGCATCACAGCCCCTGAAGGAATTGTGTAAGAATTTCTCTCTCTTTCACTGTCTTTGTTTTACGGGTTTTTAAAAGTAATTTATTTTTAAAATGGGGTTTAGCTGCTTTTCACGGCTGTGTTTATGCGGCCTTACACCCACTTGACTCACTTCCAGACAGATATCAATACATAGGTTTTAAGATTCTTACTAGTCACATATATTCTTGTGCTGTGAATAGGGGGTGTTGAGTCCAGTTCACTGAGCAAGGAGTAGGTCTTGTCTATTACATATTGGGTGTATGGAACGGTATCTGAGCGAATTTGAAACCCTTGTTTTATGCATCACCCCACCTCACCTTTCCCGTTAAGCAGCCATAGTGTGTTTTCTAAACGTGTGACTCTGTTCTGTTTTGTAATTCAGTTCAAGTGTAGCGGTTTTTACATTCCCTCTATAAGTGATAGCTTATGATAAGTGTCTTTTTCTGTGTGACTTATTTCACTTAGAATCGTCGTACCTAAATCCACTCATCTTGCTTCTACTAGCCTTATGACTTTGATTTCATGTCTGAGTGATATTCCATTGTACATAAGGACCACAACTTCTTTATGCATTTTTATCTTTCCTGGGATATTTAAGGTGTGATGAATTGGAGGTTCTTGTCAACAGAGCAGCCCTAAACTTTGGGGTGCCTGTGTCTTGCTGATTTTTAGTTTTCCCAATTTATACGCCCATGAGTGGACGTGCCCTATGCTCCCTAAGCTGTGTTTTTTCGATGTTTCACGACACACCGTACACTTCTCCAGAGTGTCTGTTGGCAATTTACATCCCGCCCATCAGCGTAGCAAGGCTGCCATTTCTCCATGGCCTGTCCTGCATTTCTGGTTTTGACACTTTTTGCAGCATGGCCCTTTTGACCGATGGGAAGCGAGACTTCTTTGTAGCGCTGATTTGCCTTTCCAGGTTGCTTGGTTGGCCAAAAAGGGCGTATGCGTTTTTTCCTGAATATAATCAGGAAAAAATGCATACGCACTTTTTGGCCAAGGGCATCATTGTCGACGTTTTGCCGCTTTTCATGTGCTTTAAGGGCGATTCGAATCTACCTCCTGAAACCTGTTTCCTGCAATTCTGCCTTGCTTTCAAATCCTCTTCGTTGCCTTCCCTCAATATATATGTGGACGAGAGTTATCATTGATAACTCAGCGGGTTTGTGAATTGCAGTGCCCCTGAGCTCCATTTTTCAACTGTCTTTTTTGGGAGCTGGCCGCAAAAGCACTGGATTGCCTCAGGCACTATTCTGGTTCCCGGCGGCAGGATTAGCCTGTGGTTAATTCTTCTTCCTGATGGGAAAATACAGTGACCTGTGCCTGTCCCAACACCTAGATCTAGTCTCTCATTGGTTGCCCCTCTTCCCGTTCATCCTCAGGACAAATTGCAACCTGTAGGGAACAGGAGCTTAAAGGTGCTGATTCTCCAAGTAGGGAGATTGCTAGTAAAGTAGCTGGAAAGGCGAACCCGAGCACAAGGAGATGAGACATGAGGTGCGATTTAGAAACCTTTCAAAATCACACGGTGTACCATCTTCTGGGTTTCTCATGCATGTTTTCGATGTAGGAAGATGCCCTTGAACCTGGAGATTTGGGACCCATGGGATGGGTACCACGCAGTATTACTTTAAAGGGTCTGCGTTTGCTCACCCAACCTCACCCAACCTCTCAGCCCCAAGAGTGTCCACCCTTATGTCTCATCCAGCTGTGGGTCTAGACATGGTCAATCCAGGTTGCAACACAGCCCCTGAACGAATTTTGTAAGAATTTCTCTCTCTTTCACTGTCTTTGTTTTACGGGTTTTTAAAAGTAATTTATTTTTATAATGGGGTTTAGCTGCTTTTCACGGCTGTGTTTATGCGGCTTTACACCCACTTGACTCACTTCCAGACAGATATCAATACATAGGTTTTAAGATTCTTACTACTCAGATATATTCTTGTGCGGTGAATAGGGGGTGTTGAGTCCAGTTCACTGAGCAAGGAGTAGGTCTTGTCTATTACATATTGGGTGTATGGAACGGTATCTGAGCGAATTTGAAACCCTTGTTTTATGCATCACCCCACCTCACCTTTCCCGTTAAGCAGACATAGTGTGTTTTCTAAACGTGTGACTCTGTTCTCTTTTGTAATTCAGTTCAAGTGTAGCGGTTTTTTCCATTCCCTCTATAAATGATAGCTTATGATAAGTGTCTTTTTCTGTGTGACTTATTTCACTTAGAATCGTCGTACCTAAATCCACTCATCTTGCTTCTACTAGCCTTATGACATTGATTTCATGTCTGAGTGATATTCCATTGTACATAAGGACCACAACTTCTTTATCCATTTTTCTCTTTCCTGGGATATTTAAGGTGTCATGAAGTGGAGGTTCTTGTCAACAGAGCAGCCCTAAACTTTGGGGTGCCTGTGTCTTGCTGATTTTTAGTTTTCCCTATTTATACGCCCATGAGTGGACGTGCCCTATGCTCCCTAAGCTGTGTTTTTTCGATGTTTCAGGACACACCGTACACTTCTCCAGAGTGGCTGTTGGCAATTTACATCCCGCCCATCAGCGTAGCAAGGCTGCCATTTCTCCATGGCCTGTCCTGCATTTCTGGTTTTGACACTTTTTGCAGCATGGCCCTTTTGACCGATGGGAAGCGAGACTTCTTTGTAGCGCTGATTTGCCTTTCCAGGTTGCTTGGTAGGCCAAAAAGGGCGTATGCGTTTTTTCCTGAATACATTCAGGAAAAAACGCATACGCCCTTTTTGGCCAAGGGCATCACTGTCGACGTTTTGCCGCTTTTCATGTGCTTTAAAGGCGATTCGAATCTACCTCCTGAAACCTGTTTCCTGCAATTCTGCCTTGCTTTCAAATCCTCTTCGTTGCCTTCCCTCAATATATCTGTGGATGAGAGTTATCATTTATAACTCTGCGGGTTTGTGAATTGCAGTGTCCCTGAGCTCCATTTTTCAACTCGCTTTTTTGGGAGCTGGCCGCAAAAGCGCGGGATTGCCTCAGGCCCTATTCTGCTTCTGGGCGGCAGGCTGAGCCTGTGGTTAAATCTTCTTCCTGATGGGAAAAAAGTGTGACCTGTGCCTGTCCCAACACCTAGAGCTAGTCTCTCGTTGGTTGCCCCTCTTCCTGTTCAACCTCAGGATAAATTGCAGTCTGTACAGAACTGGAGGTTAAAGGTGCTGATTCTCCAACGAGGGAGATTGCTAATAAAGCGGCTGGAATGGCGAACACGAGCACAAGGAGATGAGAAGTGAGGTGCGTTTCAGGAACCTTTCCCGATGAGACGGTGTACCATCTTCTGGGTTTCTCACGCATGTTTTCGATGTAGGAAGATGCCCTTGAACCTGGAGATTTGGGATCCATGGGATGGGTACGATGCAGTATTACTTTAAAGGGACTGCGTTTGCCCACCCAAGCTCAACAAACCTCTCAGCCCCAAGAGTGTCCACCCTTATGTCTCATCTAGCTGTGGGTCTAGATATGGTCAGTCCACGTTGCATCACAGCCCCTGAACGAATTATGTAAGAATTTCTCTGTCTTTCACTCTCTTTGTTTCATGGGTTTATAAAAGTAATTTATTTTTAAAATGGGGTTTAGCTGCTTTTCACTGCTGTGTTTATGCTGCTTTACCCCCACTTGACACACTTCCAGTGAAATATCAATACATAGGTTTTAAGATTCTTACTAGTCAGATATATTCTTGTGCGGTGAATAGGGGGTGTTGAATCCAGTTCACTGAGCAAGGAGTAGGTCTTGTCTACTACATATTGGGTGTATGGAACGGTATCTGAGATAATTTGAAACACTTGATTTATGCATCACCCCAAATCACATTTCCCGTTAAGCAGCCATAGTGTGTTTTCAAAATGTGTGACTCTGTTCTGTTTTGTAATTCAGTTCAAGGGTAACGGTTTTTACATTCCCTCTATAAGTGATAGCTTATGATAAGTGTCTTTTTCTGTGTGACTTATTTCACTTAGAATCGTCATACCTAAATCCACTCATCTTGCTTCTACTAGCCTTATGACTTTGATTTCATGTCTGAGTGATATTCCATTGTACATAAGGACCACAACTTCTTTATGCATTTTTCTCTTTCCTGGGATATTTAAGGTGTGATGAATTGGAGGTTCTTGTCAACAGAGCAGCCCTAAACTTTGGGGTGCCTGTGTCTTGCTGATTTTTAGTTTTCCCAATTTATACGCCCATGAGTGGACGTGCCCTATGCTCCCTAAGCTGTGTTTTTTCGATGTTTCAGGACACACCGTACACTTCTCCAGAGTGGCTGTTGGCAATTTACATCCCGCCCATCAGCGTAGCAAGGCTGCCATTTCTCCATGGCCTGTCCTGCATTTCTGGTTTTGACACTTTTTGCAGCATGGCCCTTTTGACCGATGGGAAGCGAGACTTCTTTGTAGCGCTGATTAGCCTTTCCAGGTTGCTTGGTTGGCCAAAAAGGGCGTATGCGTTTTTTCCTGAATATAATCAGGAAAAAATGCATACGCACTTTTTGGCCAAGGGCATCATTGTCGACGTTTTGCCGCTTTTCATGTGCTTTAAGGGCGATTCGAATCTACCTCCTGAAACCTGTTTCCTGCAATTCTGCCTTGCTTTCAAATCCTCTTCGTTGCCTTCCCTCAATATATTTGTGGACGAGAGTTATCATTTATAACTCAGCGGGTTTGTGAATTGCAGTGCCCCTAAGCTCCATTTTTCAACTGTCTTTTTTTGGGAGCTGGCCGCAAAAGCACTGGATTGCCTCAGGCACTATTCTGGTTCCCGGCAGCAGGATTAGCCTGTGGTTAATTCTTCTTCCTGATGGGAAAATACAGTTACCTGTGCCTGTCCCAACACCTAGATCTAGTCTCTCATTGGTTGCCCCTTTTCCTGTTCATCCTCAGGACAAATTGCAACCTGTAGGGAACAGGAGCTTAAAGGTGCTGATTCTCCAAGTAGGGAGATTGCTAGTAAAGTAGCTGGAAAGGCGAACCCGAGCACAAGGAGATGAGACATGAGGTGCAATTTAGAAACCTTTCAAAATCACACGGTGTACCATCTTCTGGGTTTCTCATGCATGTTTTCGATGTAGGAAGATGCCCTTGAACCTGGAGATTTGGGACCCATGGGATGGGTACCACGCAGTATTACTTTAAAGGGTCTGCGTTTGCTCACCCAACCTCACCCAACCTCTCAGCCCCAAGAGTGTCCACCCTTATGTCTCATCCAGCTGTGGGTCTGGACATGGTCAATCCAGGCTGCAACACAGCCCCTGAACGAATTTTGTAAGAATTTCTCTCTCTTTCACTGTCTTTGTTTTACGGGTTTTTAAAAGTAATTTATTTTTATAATGGGGTTTAGCTGCTTTTCACGGCTGTGTTTATGCGGCTTTACACCCACTTGACTCACTTCCAGACAGATATCAATACATAGGTTTTAAGATTCTTACTACTCAGATATATTCTTGTGCGGTGAATAGGGGGTGTTGAGTCCAGTTCACTGAGCAAGGAGTAGGTCTTGTCTATTACATATTGGGTGTATGGAACGGTATCTGAGCGAATTTGAAACCCTTGTTTTATGCATCACCCCACCTCACCTTTCCCGTTAAGCAGACATAGTGTGTTTTCTAAACGTGTGACTCTGTTCTCTTTTGTAATTCAGTTCAAGTGTAGCGGTTTTTTCCATTCCCTCTATAAATGATAGCTTATGATAAGTGTCTTTTTCTGTGTGACTTATTTCACTTAGAATCGTCGTACCTAAATCCACTCATCTTGCTTCTACTAGCCTTATGACATTGATTTCATGTCTGAGTGATATTCCATTGTACATAAGGACCACAACTTCTTTATCCATTTTTCTCTTTCCTGGGATATTTAAGGTGTCATGAAGTGGAGGTTCTTGTCAACAGAGCAGCCCTAAACTTTGGGGTGCCTGTGTCTTGCTGATTTTTAGTTTTCCCTATTTATACGCCCATGAGTGGACGTGCCCTATGCTCCCTAAGCTGTGTTTTTTCGATGTTTCAGGACACACCGTACACTTCTCCAGAGTGGCTGTTGGCAATTTACATCCCGCCCATCAGCGTAGCAAGGCTGCCATTTCTCCATGGCCTGTCCTGCATTTCTGGTTTTGACACTTTTTGCAGCATGGCCCTTTTGACCGATGGGAAGCGAGACTTCTTTGTAGCGCTGATTTGCCTTTCCAGGTTGCTTGGTAGGCCAAAAAGGGCGTATGCGTTTTTTCCTGAATACATTCAGGAAAAAACGCATACGCCCTTTTTGGCCAAGGGCATCACTGTCGACGTTTTGCCGCTTTTCATGTGCTTTAAAGGCGATTCGAATCTACCTCCTGAAACCTGTTTCCTGCAATTCTGCCTTGCTTTCAAATCCTCTTCGTTGCCTTCCCTCAATATATCTGTGGATGAGAGTTATCATTTATAACTCTGCGGGTTTGTGAATTGCAGTGTCCCTGAGCTCCATTTTTCAACTCGCTTTTTTGGGAGCTGGCCGCAAAAGCGCGGGATTGCCTCAGGCCCTATTCTGCTTCTGGGCGGCAGGCTGAGCCTGTGGTTAAATCTTCTTCCTGATGGGAAAAAAGTGTGACCTGTGCCTGTCCCAACACCTAGAGCTAGTCTCTCGTTGGTTGCCCCTCTTCCCGTTCAACCTCAGGATAAATTGCAGTCTGTACAGAACTGGAGGTTAAAGGTGCTGATTCTCCAACGAGGGAGATTGCTAATAAAGCGGCTGGAATGGCGAACACGAGCACAAGGAGATGAGAAGTGAGGTGCGTTTCAGGAACCTTTCCCGATGAGACGGTGTACCATCTTCTGGGTTTCTCACGCATGTTTTCGATGTAGGAAGATGCCCTTGAACCTGGAGATTTGGGATCCATGGGATGGGTACGATGCAGTATTACTTTAAAGGGACTGCGTTTGCCCACCCAACCTCACCAAACCTCTCAGCCCCAAGAGTGTCCACCCTTATGTCTCATCTAGCTGTGGGTCTAGATATGGTCAGTCCACGTTGCATCACAGCCCCTGAACGAATTATGTAAGAATTTCTCTGTCTTTCACTCTCTTTGTTTCATGGGTTTATAAAAGTAATTTATTTTTAAAATGGGGTTTAGCTGCTTTTCACTGCTGTGTTTATGCTGCTTTACCCCCACTTGACACACTTCCAGTGAAATATCAATACATAGGTTTTAAGATTCTTACTAGTCAGATATATTCTTGTGCGGTGAATAGGGGGTGTTGAATCCAGTTCACTGAGCAAGGAGTAGGTCTTGTCTACTACATATTGGGTGTATGGAACGGTATCTGAGATAATTTGAAACACTTGATTTATGCATCACCCCAAATCACATTTCCCGTTAAGCAGCCATAGTGTGTTTTCAAAATGTGTGACTCTGTTCTGTTTTGTAATTCAGTTCAAGGGTAACGGTTTTTACATTCCCTCTATAAGTGATAGCTTATGATAAGTGTCTTTTTCTGTGTGACTTATTTCACTTAGAATCGTCATACCTAAATCCACTCATCTTGCTTCTACTAGCCTTATGACTTTGATTTCATGTCTGAGTGATATTCCATTGTACATAAGGACCACAACTTCTTTATGCATTTTTCTCTTTCCTGGGATATTTAAGGTGTGATGAATTGGAGGTTCTTGTCAACAGAGCAGCCCTAAACTTTGGGGTGCCTGTGTCTTGCTGATTTTTAGTTTTCCCAATTTATACGCCCATGAGTGGACGTGCCCTATGCTCCCTAAGCTGTGTTTTTTCGATGTTTCAGGACACACCGTACACTTCTCCAGAGTGGCTCTTGGCAATTTACATCCCGCCCATCAGCGTAGCAAGGCTGCCATTTCTCCATGGCCTGTCCTGCATTTCTGGTTTTGACACTTTTTGCAGCATGGTCCTTTAGACCGATGGGAAGCGAGACTTCTTTGTAGCGCTGATTTGCCTTTCTAGGTTGCTTGGTTGGCCAAAAAGGGCGTATGCGTTTCTTCCTGAATATAATCAGGAAAAAATGCATACGCACTTTTTGGCCAAGGGCATCATTGTCGACGTTTTGCCGCTTTTCATGTGCTTAAAGGGCGATTCGAATCTACCTCCTGATACCTGTTTCCTGCAATTCTGCCTTGCTTTCAAATCCTCTTCGTTGCCTTCCCTCAATATATTTGTGGACGAGAGTTATCTTTTATAACTCAGCGGGTTTGTGAATTGCAGTGCCCCTGAGCTCCATTTTTCAACTGTCTTTTTTGGGAGCTGGCCGCAAAAGCACTGGATTACCTCAGGCACTATTCTGGTTCCCGGCGGCAGGATTAGCCTGTGGTTAATTCTTCTTCCTGATGGGAAAATACAGTGACCTGTGCCTGTCCCAACACCTAGATCTAGTCTCTCATTGGTTGCCCCTCTTCCCGTTCATCCTCAGGACAAATTGCAACCTGTAGGGAACAGGAGCTTAAAGGTGCTGATTCTCCAAGTAGGGAGATTGCTAGTAAAGTAGCTGGAAAGGCGAACCCGAGCACAAGGAGATGAGACATGAGGTGCGATTTAGAAACCTTTCAAAATCACACGGTGTACCATCTTCTGGGTTTCTCATGCATGTTTTTGATGTAGGAAGATGCCCTTGAACCTGGAGATTTGGGACCCATGGGATGGGTACCACGCAGTATTACTTTAAAGGGTCTGCGTTTGCTCACCCAACCTCACCCAACCTCTCAGCCCCAAGAGTGTCCACCCTTATGTCTCATCCAGCTGTGGGTCTGGACATGGTCAATCCAGGCTGCAACACAGCCCCTGAACGAATTTTGTAAGAATTTCTCTCTCTTTCACTGTCTTTGTTTTACGGGTTTTTAAAAGTAATTTATTTTTATAATGGGGTTTAGCTGCTTTTCACGGCTGTGTTTATGCGGCTTTACACCCACTTGACTCACTTCCAGACAGATATCAATACATAGGTTTTAAGATTTTACTACTCAGATATATTCTTGTGCGGTGAATAGGGGGTGTTGAGTCCAGTTCACTGAGCAAGGAGTAGGTCTTGTCTATTACATATTGGGTGTATGGAACGGTATCTGAGCGAATTTGAAACCCTTGTTTTATGCATCACCCCACCTCACCTTTCCCGTTAAGCAGACATAGTGTGTTTTCTAAACGTGTGACTCTGTTCTCTTTTGTAATTCAGTTCAAGTGTAGCGGTTTTTTCCATTCCCTCTATAAATGATAACTTATGATAAGTGTCTTTTTCTGTGTGACTTATTTCACTTAGAATCGTCGTACCTAAATCCACTCATCTTGCTTCTACAAGCCTTATGACATTGATTTCATGTCTGAGTGATATTCCATTGTACATAAGGACCACAACTTCTTTATCCATTTTTCTCTTTCCTGGGATATTTAAGGTGTCATGAAGTGGAGGTTCTTGTCAACAGAGCAGCCCTAAACTTTGGGGTGCCTGTGTCTTGCTGATTTTTAGTTTTCCCAATTTATACGCCCATGAGTGGCCGTGCCCTATGCTCCCTAAGCTGTATTTTTTCGATGTTTCAGGACACACCGCACACTTCTCCAGAGTGGCTGTTGGCAATTTACATCCCGCCCATCAGCGTAGCAAGGCTGCCATTTCTCCATGGCCTGTCCTGCATTTCTGGTTTTGACACTTTTTGCAGCATGGCCCTTTTGACCGATGGGAAGCGAGACTTCTTTGTAGCGTTGATTTGCCTTTCCAGGTTGCTTGGTTGGCCAAAAAGGGCGTATGCGTTTTTTCCTGAATATATTCAGGAAAAAACGCATACGCACTTTTTGGCCAAGGGCATCGCTGTCGACGTTTTGCTGCTTTTCATGTGCTTTAAAGGCGATTCGAATCTACCTCCTGAAACCTGTTTCCTGCAATTCTGCCTTGCTTTCAAATCCTCTTCGTTGCCTTCCCTCAATATATCTGTGGATGAGAGTTATCATTTATAACTCTGCGGGTTTGTGAATTGCAGTGTCCCTGAGCTCCATTTTTCAACTCGCTTTTTTGGGAGCTGGCCGCAAAAGCGCGGGATTGCCTCAGGCCCTATTCTGCTTCTGGGCGGCAGGCTGAGCCTGTGGTTAAATCTTCTTCCTGATGGGAAAAAAGTGTGACCTGTGCCTGTCCCAACACCTAGAGCTAGTCTCTCGTTGGTTGCCCCTCTTCCCGTTCAACCTCAGGATAAATTGCAGTCTGTACAGAACTGGAGGTTAAAGGTGCTGATTCTCCAACGAGGGAGATTGCTAATAAAGCGGCTGGAATGGCGAACACGAGCACAAGGAGATGAGAAGTGAGGTGCGTTTCAGGAACCTTTCCCGATGAGACGGTTTACCATCTTCTGGGTTTCTCACGCATGTTTTCGATGTAGGAAGATGCCCTTGAACCTGGAGATTTGGGATCCATGGGATGGGTACGATGCAGTATTACTTTAAAGGGACTGCGTTTGCCCACCCAACCTCACCAAACCTCTCAGCCCCAAGAGTGTCCACCCTTATGTCTCATCTAGCTGTGGGTCTAGATATGGTCAGTCCACGTTGCATCACAGCCCCTGAACGAATTATGTAAGAATTTCTCTGTCTTTCACTCTCTTTGTTTCATGGGTTTATAAAAGTAATTTATTTTTAAAATGGGGTTTAGCTGCTTTTCACTGCTGTGTTTATGCTGCTTTACCCCCACTTGATACACTTCCAGTGAAATATCAATACATAGGTTTTAAGATTCTTACTAGTCAGATATATTCTTGTGCGGTGAATAGGGGGTGTTGAATCCAGTTCACTGAGCAAGGAGTAGGTCTTGTCTACTACATATTGGGTGTATGGAACGGTATCTGAGATAATTTGAAACACTTGATTTATGCATCACCCCAAATCACAGTTCCAGTTAAGCAGCCATAGTGTGTTTTCAAAATGTGTGACTCTGTTCTGTTTTGTAATTCAGTTCAAGGGTAACGGTTTTTACATTCCCTCTATAAGTGATAGCTTATGATAAGTGTCTTTTTCTCTGTGACTTATTTCTGTTAGAATCGTCGTACCTAAATCCAATCATCATGCTGCTACTAGACTTAGGACATTGTTTTCATGGCTGAGTGATATTCCATTGTACATAAGGACCTCAACTTCTTTATCCATTTTTCTCTTTCCTGGGATATTTAAGGTGGAATGAAGTGGAGGTCCTTGTCAACAGAGCAGCCCTAAACTTTTGGGTGCCTGTGTCTTGCTGATTTTTAATTTTCCCAATTTGTACACCCATGAGTGGAAGTGCCCTATGCTCTCTAAGCTGTGTGTTTTAGATGTTTCAGGACACACCGTACACTACTCCAGAGTGGCTGTTGGCAATTTACATCCCGCCCATCAGCGTAGCAAGGCTGCCATTTCTCCATGGCCTGTCCTGCATTTCTGGTTTTGACACTTTTTGCAGCATGGCCCTTTTGACAGATGGGAAGCGAGACTTCTTTGTAGCGCTGATTTGCCTTTCCAGGTTGCTTGGTTGGCCAAAAAGGGCGTATGCGTTTTTTCCTGAATATATTCAGGAAAAAACGCATACGCCCTTTTTGGCCAAGGGCATCATTGTCGACGTTTTGCCGCTTTTCATGTGCTTTAAAGGCGATTCGAATCTACCTCCTGAAACCTGTTTCCTGCAATTCTGCCTTGCTTTCAAATCCTCTTCGTTGCCTTCCCTCAATATATTTGTGGACGAGAGTTATCATTTATAACTCTGCGGGTTTGTGAATTGCAGTGTCCCTGAGCTCCATTTTTCAACTCGCTTTTTTGGGAGCTGGCCGCAAAAACGCGGGATTGCCTCAGGCCCTATTTTGGTTCCCCTCGGCATGCTGAGCCTGTAGTTAATTCTTCTTCCTGATGGGAAAATAGAGTGACCTGTGCCTGTCCCAACACCTATATCTAGTCCCTCATTGGTTGCCCCTCTTCCCGTTCATCCTCAGGACAAATTGCAACCTGTAGGGAACAGGAGCTTAAAGGTGCTGATTCTCCAAGTAGGGAGATTGCTAGTAAAGTAGCTGGAATGGCGAACCCAAGCACAAGGAGATGAGAAATGAGGTGCGTTTTAGAAACCTTTCAAAATCACACGGTGTACCATCTTCTGGGTTTCTCATGCATGTTTTCGATGTAGGAAGATGCCCTTGAACCTGGAGATTTGGGACCCATGGGATGGGTACCACGCAGTATTACTTTAAAGGGTCTGCGTTTGCTCACCCAACCTCACCAAACCTCTCAGCCCCAAGAGTGTCCACCCTTATGTCTCATCCAGCTGTGGGTCTAGATATGGTCAATCCAGGTTGCATCACAGCCCCTGAAGGAATTGTGTAAGAAATTCTCTGTGTTTCACTCTCTTTGTTTCATGGGTTTATAAAAGTAATTTATTTTTAAAATGGGGTTTAGCTGCTTTTCACTGCTGTGTTTATGCTGCTTTACCCCCACTTGACACACTTCCAGTGAAATATCAATACATAGGTTTTAAGATTCTTACTAGTCAGATATATTCTTGTGCGGTGAATAGGGGGTGTTGAATCCAGTTCACTGAGCAAGGAGTAGGTCTTGTCTACTACATATTGGGTGTATGGAACGGTATCTGAGATAATTTGAAACACTTGATTTATGCATCACCCCAAATCACATTTCCCGTTAAGCAGCCATAGTGTGTTTTCAAAATGTGTGACTCTGTTCTGTTTTGTAATTCAGTTCAAGGGTAACGGTTTTTACATTCCCTCTATAAGTGATAGCTTATGATAAGTGTCTTTTTCTGTGTGACTTATTTCACTTAGAATCGTCATACCTAAATCCACTCATCTTGCTTCTACTAGCCTTATGACTTTGATTTCATGTCTGAGTGATATTCCATTGTACATAAGGACCACAACTTCTTTATGCATTTTTCTCTTTCCTGGGATATTTAAGGTGTGATGAATTGGAGGTTCTTGTCAACAGAGCAGCCCTAAACTTTGGGGTGCCTGTGTCTTGCTGATTTTTAGTTTTCCCAATTTATACGCCCATGAGTGGACGTGCCCTATGCTCCCTAAGCTGTGTTTTTTCGATGTTTCAGGACACACCGTACACTTCTCCAGAGTGGCTGTTGGCAATTTACATCCCGCCCATCAGCGTAGCAAGGCTGCCATTTCTCCATGGCCTGTCCTGCATTTCTGGTTTTGACACTTTTTGCAGCATGGCCCTTTTGACCGATGGGAAGCGAGACTTCTTTGTAGCGCTGATTAGCCTTTCCAGGTTGCTTGGTTGGCCAAAAAGGGCGTATGCGTTTTTTCCTGAATATAATCAGGAAAAAATGCATACGCACTTTTTGGCCAAGGGCATCATTGTCGACGTTTTGCCGCTTTTCATGTGCTTAAAGGGCGATTCGAATCTACCTCCTGAAACCTGTTTCCTGCAATTCTGCCTTGCTTTCAAATCCTCTTCGTTGCCTTCCCTCAATATATTTGTGGACGAGAGTTATCATTTATAACTCAGCGGGTTTGTGAATTGCAGTGCCCCTAAGCTCCATTTTTCAACTGTCTTTTTTTGGGAGCTGGCCGCAAAAGCACTGGATTGCCTCAGGCACTATTCTGGTTCCCGGCAGCAGGATTAGCCTGTGGTTAATTCTTCTTCCTGATGGGAAAATACAGTTACCTGTGCCTGTCCCAACACCTAGATCTAGTCTCTCATTGGTTGCCCCTCTTCCCGTTCATCCTCAGGACAAATTGCAACCTGTAGGGAACAGGAGCTTAAAGGTGCTGATTCTCCAAGTAGGGAGATTGCTAGTAAAGTAGCTGGAAAGGCGAACCCGAGCACAAGGAGATGAGACATGAGGTGCAATTTAGAAACCTTTCAAAATCACACGGTGTACCATCTTCTGGGTTTCTCATGCATGTTTTCGATGTAGGAAGATGCCCTTGAACCTGGAGATTTGGGACCCATGGGATGGGTACCACGCAGTATTACTTTAAAGGGTCTGCGTTTGCTCACCCAACCTCACCCAACCTCTCAGCCCCAAGAGTGTCCACCCTTATGTCTCTTCCAGCTGTGGGTCTAGACATGGTCAATCCAGGTTGCAACACAACCCCTGAACGAATTTTGTAAGAATTTCTCTCTCTTTCACTGTCTTTGTTTTACGGGTTTTTAAAAGTAATTTATTTTTATAATGGGGTTTAGCTGCTTTTCACGGCTGTGTTTATGCGGCTTTACACCCACTTGACTCACTTCCAGACAGATATCAATACATAGGTTTTAAGATTCTTACTACTCAGATATATTCTTGTGCGGTGAATAGGGGGTGTTGAGTCCAGTTCACTGAGCAAGGAGTAGGTCTTGTCTATTACATATTTGGTGTATGGAACGGTATCTGAGCGAATTTGAAACCCTTGTTTTATGCATCACCCCACCTCACCTTTCCCGTTAAGCAGCCATAGTGTGTTTTCTAAACGTGTGACTCTGTTCTGTTTTGTAATTCAGTTCAAGTGTAACGGTTTTTACATTCCCTCTATAAGTGATAGCTTATGATAAGTGTCTTTTTCTGTGTGACTTATTTCACTTAGAATCGTCGTACCTAATTCCACTCATCTTGCTTCTACTAGCCTTATGACTTTGATTTCATGTCTGAGTGATATTCCATTGTACATAAGGACCACAACTTCTTTATGCATTTTTCTCTTTCCTGGGATATTTAAGGTGTGATGAAGTGGAGGTTCTTGTCAACAGAGCAGCGCTAAACTTTGGGGTGACTGTGTCTTGCTGATTTTTATTTTTCCCAATTTATACGCCCATGAGTGGACGTGCCCTATGCTCCCTAAGCTGTGTTTTTTCGATGTTTCAGGACACACCGTACACTTCTCCAGAGTGGCTCTTGGCAATTTACATCCCGCCCATCAGCGTAGCAAGGCTGCCATTTCTCCATGGCCTGTCCTGCATTTCTGGTTTTGACACTTTTTGCAGCATGGCCCTTTTGACCGATGGGAAGCGAGACTTCTTTGTAGCGCTGATTTGCCTTTCCAGGTTGCTTGGTTGGCCAAAAAGGGCGTATGCGTTTTTTCCTGAATATAATCAGGAAAAAATGCATACGCACTTTTTGGCCAAGGGCATCATTGTCGACGTTTTGCCGCTTTTCATGTGCTTAAAGGGCGATTCGAATCTACCTCCTGAAACCTGTTTCCTGCAATTCTGCCTTGCTTTCAAATCCTCTTCGTTGCCTTCCCTCAATATATTTGTGGACGAGAGTTATCATTTATAACTCAGCGGGTTTGTGAATTGCAGTGCCCCTGAGCTCCATTTTTCAACTGTCTTTTTTGGGAGCTGGCCGCAAAAGCACTGGATTACCTCAGGCACTATTCTGGTTCCCGGTGGCAGGATTAGCCTGTGGTTAATTCTTCTTCCTGATGGGAAAATACAGTGACCTGTGCCTGTCCCAACACCTAGATCTAGTCTCTCATTGGTTGCCCCTCTTCCCGTTCATCCTCAGGACAAATTGCAACCTGTAGGGAACAGGAGCTTAAAGGTGCTGATTCTCCAAGTAGGGAGATTGCTAGTAAAGTAGCTGGAAAGGCGAACCCGAGCACAAGGAGATGAGACATGAGGTGCGATTTAGAAACCTTTCAAAATCACACGGTGTACCATCTTCTGGGTTTCTCATGCATGTTTTCGATGTAGGAAGATGCCCTTGAACCTGGAGATTTGGGACCCATGGGATGGGTACCACGCAGTATTACTTTAAAGGGTCTCCGTTTGCTCACCCAACCTCACCCAACCTCTCAGCCCCAAGAGTGTCCACCCTTATGTCTCATCCATCTGTGGGTCTGGACATGGTCAATCCAGGCTGCAACACAGCCCCTGAACGAATTTTGTAAGAATTTCTCTCTCTTTCACTGTCTTTGTTTTACGGGTTTTTAAAAGTAATTTATTTTTATAATGGGGTTTAGCTGCTTTTCACGGCTGTGTTTATGCGGCTTTACACCCACTTGACTCACTTCCAGACAGATATCAATACATAGGTTTTAAGATTTTACTACTCAGATATATTCTTGTGCGGTGAATAGGGGGTGTTGAGTCCAGTTCACTGAGCAAGGAGTAGGTCTTGTCTATTACATATTTGGTGTATGGAACGGTATCTGAGCGAATTTGAAACCCTTGTTTTATGCATCACCCCACCTCACCTTTCCCGTTAAGCAGACATAGTGTGATTTCTAAACGTGTGACTCTGTTCTCTTTTGTAATTCAGTTCAAGTGTAGCGGTTTTTTCCATTCCCTCTATAAATGATAACTTATGATAAGTGTCTTTTTCTGTGTGATTATTTCACTTAGAATCGTCGTACCTAAATCCACTCATCTTGCTTCTACTAGCCTTATGACATTGATTTCATGTCTGAGTGATATTCCATTGTACATAAGGACCACAACTTCTTTATCCATTTTTCTCTTTCCTGGGATATTTAAGGTGTCCTGAAGTGGAGGTTCTTGTCAACAGAGCAGCCCTAAACTTTGGGGTGCCTGTGTCTTGCTGATTTTTAGTTTTCCCAATTTATACGCCCATGAGTGGACGTGCCCTATGCTCCCTAAGCTGTGTTTTTTCGATGTTTCAGGACACACCGCACACTTCTCCAGAGTGGCTGTTGGCAATTTACATCCCGCCCATCAGCGTAGCAAGGCTGCCATTTCTCCATGGCCTGTCCTGCATTTCTGGTTTTGACACTTTTTGCAGCATGGCCCTTTTGACCGATGGGAAGCGAGACTTCTTTGTAGCGCTGATTTGCCTTTCCAGGTTGCTTGGTTGGCCAAAAAGGGCGTATGCTTTTTTTCCTGAATATATTCAGGAAAAAACGCATACGCCCTTTTTGGCCAAGGGCATCGCTGTCGACGTTTTGCTGCTTTTCATGTGCTTTAAAGGCGATTCGAATCTACCTCCTGAAACCTGTTTCCTGCAATTCTGCCTTGCTTTCAAATCCTCTTCGTTGCCTTCCCTCAATATATCTGTGGATGAGAGTTATCATTTATAACTCTGCGGGTTTGTGAATTGCAGTGTCCCTGAGCTCCATTTTTCAACTCGCTTTTTTGGGAGCTGGCCGCAAAAGCGCGGGATTGCCTCAGGCCCTATTCTGCTTCTGGGCGGCAGGCTGAGCCTGTGGTTAAATCTTCTTCCTGATGGGAAAAAAGTGTGACCTGTGCCTGTCCCAACACCTAGAGCTAGTCTCTCGTTGGTTGCCCCTCTTCCCGTTCAACCTCAGGATAAATTGCAGTCTGTACAGAACTGGAGGTTAAAGGTGCTGATTCTCCAACGAGGGAGATTGCTAATAAAGCGGCTGGAATTGCGAACACGAGCACAAGGAGATGAGAAGTGAGGTGCGTTTCAGGAACCTTTCCCGATGAGACGGTGTACCATCTTCTGGGTTTCTCACGCATGTTTTCGATGTAGGAAGATGCCCTTGAACCTGGAGATTTGGGATCCATGGGATGGGTACGATGCAGTATTACTTTAAAGGGACTGCGTTTGCCCACCCAACCTCACCAAACCTCTCAGCCCCAAGAGTGTCCACCCTTATGTCTCATCTAGCTGTGGGTCTAGATATGGTCAGTCCACGTTGCATCACAGCCCCTGAACGAATTATGTAAGAATTTCTCTGTCTTTCACTCTCTTTGTTTCATGGGTTTATAAAAGTAATTTATTTTTAAAATGGGGTTTAGCTGCTTTTCACTGCTGTGTTTATGCTGCTTTACCCCCACTTGATACACTTCCAGTGAGATATCAATACATAGGTTTTAAGATTCTTACTAGTCAGATATATTCTTGTGCGGTGAATAGGGGGTGTTGAATCCAGTTCACTGAGCAAGGAGTAGGTCTTGTCTACTACATATTGGGTGTATGGAACGGTATCTGAGATAATTTGAAACACTTGATTTATGCATCACCCCAAATCACAGTTCCAGTTAAGCAGCCATAGTGTGTTTTCAAAATGTGTGACTCTGTTCTGTTTTGTAATTCAGTTCAAGGGTAACGGTTTTTACATTCCCTATATAAGTGATAGCTTATGATAAGTGTCTTTTTCTCTGTGACTTATTTCTGTTAGAATCGTCGTACCTAAATCCAATCATCATGCTGCTACTAGACTTAGGACATTGTTTTCATGGCTGAGTGATATTCCATTGTACATAAGGACCTCAACTTCTTTATCCATTTTTCTCTTTCCTGGGATATTTAAGGTGGAATGAAGTGGAGGTCCTTGTCAACAGAGCAGCCCTAAACTTTTGGGTGCCTGTGTCTTGCTGATTTTTAATTTTCCCAATTTGTACACCCATGAGTGGAAGTGCCCTATGCTCTCTAAGCTGTGTGTTTTAGATGTTTCAGGACACACCGTACACTACTCCAGAGTGGCTGTTGGCAATTTACATCCCGCCCATCAGCGTAGCAAGGCTGCCATTTCTCCATGGCCTGTCCTGCATTTCTGGTTTTGACACTTTTTTCAGCATGGCCCTTTTGACAGATGGGAAGCGAGACTTCTTTGTAGCGCTGATTTGCCTTTCCAGGTTGCTTGGTTGGCCAAAAAGGGCGTATGCGTTTTTTCCTGAATATATTCAGGAAAAAACGCATACGCCCTTTTTGGCCAAGGGCATCATTGTCCACGTTTTGCCGCTTTTCATGTGCTTTAAAGGCGATTCGAATCTACCTCCTGAAACCTGTTTCCTGCAATTCTGCCTTGCTTTCAAATCCTCTTCGTTGCCTTCCCTCAATATATTTGTGGACGAGAGTTATCATTTATAACTCTGAGGGTTTGTGAATTGCAGTGTCCCTGAGCTCCATTTTTCAACTCGCTTTTTTGGGAGCTGGCCGCAAAAACGCGGGATTGCCTCAGGCCCTATTTTGGTTCCCCTCGGCATGCTGAGCCTGTAGTTAATTCTTCTTCCTGATGGGAAAATAGAGTGACCTGTGCCTGTCCCAACACCTATATCTAGTCCCTCATTGGTTGCCCCTCTTCCCGTTCATCCTCAGGACAAATTGCAACCTGTAGGGAACAGGAGCTTAAAGGTGCTGATTCTCCAAGTAGGGAGATTGCTAGTAAATGAGCTGGAATGGCGAACCCAAGCACAAGGAGATGAGAAATGAGGTGCGTTTTAGAAACCTTTCAAAATCACACGGTGTACCATCTTCTGGGTTTCTCATGCATGTTTTCGATGTAGGAAGATGCCCTTGAACCTGGAGATTTGGGACCCATGGGATGGGTACCACGCAGTATTACTTTAAAGGGTCTGCGTTTGCTCACCCAACCTCACCAAACCTCTCAGCCCCAAGAGTGTCCACCCTTATGTCTCATCCAGCTGTGGGTCTAGATATGGTCAATCCAGGTTGCATCACAGCCCCTGAAGGAATTGTGTAAGAAATTCTCTGTCTTTCACTCTCTTTGTTTCATGGGTTTATAAAAGTAATTTATTTTTAAAATGGGGTTTAGCTGCTTTTCACTGCTGTGTTTATGCTGCTTTACCTCCACTTGACACACTTCCAGTGAAATATCAATACATAGGTTTTAAGATTCTTACTAGTCAGATATATTCTTGTGCGGTGAATAGGGGGTGTTGAATCCAGTTCACTGAGCAAGGAGTAGGTCTTGTCTACTACATATTGGGTGTATGGAACGGTATCTGAGATAATTTGAAACACTTGATTTATGCATCACCCCAAATCGCATTTCCCGTTAAGCAGCCATAGTGTGTTTTCAAAATGTGTGACTCTGTTCTGTTTTGTAATTCAGTTCAAGGGTAACGGTTTTTACATTCCCTCTATAAGTGATAGCTTATGATAAGTGTCTTTTTCTGTGTGACTTATTTCACTTAGAATCGTCATACCTAAATCCACTCATCTTGCTTCTACTAGCCTTATGACTTTGATTTCATGTCTGAGTGATATTCCATTGTACATAAGGACCACAACTTCTTTATGCATTTTTCTCTTTCCTGGGATATTTAAGGTGTGATGAATTGGAGGTTCTTGTCAACAGAGCAGCCCTAAACTTTGGGGTGCCTGTGTCTTGCTGATTTTTAGTTTTCCCAATTTATACGCCCATGAGTGGACGTGCCCTATGCTCCCTAAGCTGTGTTTTTTCGATGTTTCAGGACACACCGTACACTTCTCCAGAGTGGCTGTTGGCAATTTACATCCCGCCCATCAGCGTAGCAAGGCTGCCATTTCTCCATGGCCTGTCCTGCATTTCTGGTTTTGACACTTTTTGCAGCATGGCCCTTTTGACCGATGGGAAGCGAGACTTCTTTGTAGCGCTGATTAGCCTTTCCAGGTTGCTTGGTTGGCCAAAAAGGGCGTATGCGTTTTTTCCTGAATATAATCAGGAAAAAATGCATACGCACTTTTTGGCCAAGGGCATCATTGTCGACGTTTTGCCGCTTTTCATGTGCTTTAAGGGCGATTCGAATCTACCTCCTGAAACCTGTTTCCTGCAATTCTGCCTTGCTTTCAAATCCTCTTCGTTGCCTTCCCTCAATATATTTGTGGACGAGAGTTATCATTTATAACTCAGCGGGTTTGTGAATTGCAGTGCCCCTAAGCTCCATTTTTCAACTGTCTTTTTTTGGGAGCTGGCCGCAAAAGCACTGGATTGCCTCAGGCACTATTCTGGTTCCCGGCAGCAGGATTAGCCTGTGGTTAATTCTTCTTCCTGATGGGAAAATACAGTTACCTGTGCCTGTCCCAACACCTAGATCTAGTCTCTCATTGGTTGCCCCTCTTCCCGTTCATCCTCAGGACAAATTGCAACCTGTAGGGAACAGGAGCTTAAAGGTGCTGATTCTCCAAGTAGGGAGATTGCTAGTAAAGTAGCTGGAAAGGCGAACCCGAGCACAAGGAGATGAGACATGAGGTGCAATTTAGAAACCTTTCAAAATCACACGGTGTACCATCTTCTGGGTTTCTCATGCATGTTTTCGATGTAGGAAGATGCCCTTGAACCTGGAGATTTGGGACCCATGGGATGGGTACCACGCAGTATTACTTTAAAGGGTCTGCGTTTGCTCACCCAACCTCACCCAACCTCTCAGCCCCAAGAGTGTCCACCCTTATGTCTCTTCCAGCTGTGGGTCTAGACATGGTCAATCCAGGTTGCAACACAACCCCTGAACGAATTTTGTAAGAATTTCTCTCTCTTTCACTGTCTTTGTTCTACGGGTTTTTAAAAGTAATTTATTTTTATAATGGGGTTTAGCTGCTTTTCACGGCTGTGTTTATGCGGCTTTACACCCACTTGACTCACTTCCACACAGATATCAATACATAGGTTTTAAGATTCTTACTACTCAGATATATTCTTGTGCGGTGAATAGGGGGTGTTGAGTCCAGTTCACTGAGCAAGGAGTAGGTCTTGTCTATTACATATTTGGTGTATGGAACGGTATCTGAGCGAATTTGAAACCCTTGTTTTATGCATCACCCCACCTCACCTTTCCCGTTAAGCAGCCATAGTGTGTTTTCTAAACGTGTGACTCTGTTCTGTTTTGTAATTCAGTTCAAGTGTAGCGGTTTTTACATTCCCTCTATAAGTGATAGCTTATGATAAGTGTCTTTTTCTGTGTGACTTATTTCACTTAGAATCGTCGTACCTAATTCCACTCATCTTGCTTCTACTAGCCTTATGACTTTGATTTCATGTCTGAGTGATATTCCATTGTACATAAGGACCACAACTTCTTTATGCATTTTTCTCTTTCCTGGGATATTTAAGGTGTGATGAAGTGGAGGTTCTTGTCAACAGAGCAGCGCTAAACTTTGGGGTGACTGTGTCTTGCTGATTTTTATTTTTCCCAATTTATACGCCCATGAGTGGACGTGCCCTATGCTCCCTAAGCTGTGTTTTTTCGATGTTTCAGGACACACCGTACACTTCTCCAGAGTGGCTCTTGGCAATTTACATCCCGCCCATCAGCGTAGCAAGGCTGCCATTTCTCCATGGCCTGTCCTGCATTTCTGGTTTTGACACTTTTTGCAGCATGGCCCTTTTGACCGATGGGAAGCGAGACTTCTTTGTAGCGCTGATTTGCCTTTCCAGGTTGCTTGGTTGGCCAAAAAGGGCGTATGCGTTTTTTCCTGAATATAATCAGGAAAAAATGCATACGCACTTTTTGGCCAAGGGCATCATTGTCGACGTTTTGCCGCTTTTCATGTGCTTAAAGGGCGATTCGAATCTACCTCCTGAAACCTGTTTCCTGCAATTCTGCCTTGCTTTCAAATCCTCTTCGTTGCCTTCCCTCAATATATTTGTGGACGAGAGTTATCATTTATAACTCAGCGGGTTTGTGAATTGCAGTGCCCCTGAGCTCCATTTTTCAACTGTCTTTTTTGGGAGCTGGCCGCAAAAGCACTGGATTACCTCAGGCACTATTCTGGTTCCCGGCGGCAGGATTAGCCTGTGGTTAATTCTTCTTCCTGATGGGAAAATACAGTGACCTGTGCCTGTCCCAACACCTAGATCTAGTCTCTCATTGGTTGCCCCTCTTCCCGTTCATCCTCAGGACAAATTGCAACCTGTAGGGAACAGGAGCTTAAAGGTGCTGATTCTCCAAGTAGGGAGATTGCTAGTAAAGTAGCTGGAAAGGCGAACCCGAGCACAAGGAGATGAGACATGAGGTGCGATTTAGAAACCTTTCAAAATCACACGGTGTACCATCTTCTGGGTTTCTCATGCATGTTTTCGATGTAGGAAGATGCCCTTGAACCTGGAGATTTGGGACCCATGGGATGGGTACCACGCAGTATTACTTTAAAGGGTCTGCGTTTGCTCACCCAACCTCACCCAACCTCTCAGCCCCAAGAGTGTCCACCCTTATGTCTCATCCAGCTGTGGGTCTGGACATGGTCAATCCAGGCTGCAACACAGCCCCTGAACGAATTTTGTAAGAATTTCTCTCTCTTTCACTGTCTTTGTTTTACGGGTTTTTAAAAGTAATTTATTTTTATAATGGGGTTTAGCTGCTTTTCACGGCTGTGTTTATGCGGCTTTACACCCACTTGACTCACTTCCAGACAGATATCAATACATAGGTTTTAAGATTTTACTACTCAGATATATTCTTGTGCGGTGAATAGGGGGTGTTGAGTCCAGTTCACTGAGCAAGGAGTAGGTCTTGTCTATTACATATTGGGTGTATGGAACGGTATCTGAGCGAATTTGAAACCCTTGTTTTATGCATCACCCCACCTCACCTTTCCCGTTAAGCAGACATAGTGTGTTTTCTAAACGTGTGACTCTGTTCTCTTTTGTAATTCAGTTCAAGTGTAGCGGTTTTTTCCATTCCCTCTATAAATGATAACTTATGATAAGTGTCTTTTTCTGTGTGACTTATTTCACTTAGAATCGTCGTACCTAAATCCACTCATCTTGCTTCTACTAGCCTTATGACATTGATTTCATGTCTGAGTGATATTGCATTGTACATAAGGACCACAACTTCTTTATCCATTTTTCTCTTTCCTGGGATATTTAAGGTGTCATGAAGTGGAGGTTCTTGTCAACAGAGCAGCCCTAAATTTTGGGGTGCCTGTGTCTTGCTGATTTTTAGTTTTCCCAATTTATACGCCCATGAGTGGACGTGCCCTATGCTCCCTAAGCTGTGTTTTTTCGATGTTTCAGGACACACCGCACACTTCTCCAGAGTGGCTGTTGGCAATTTACATCCCGCCCATCAGCGTAGCAAGGCTGCCATTTCTCCATGGCCTGTCCTGCATTTCTGGTTTTGACACTTTTTGCAGCATGGCCCTTTTGACCGATGGGAAGCGAGACTTCTTTGTAGCGCTGATTTGCCTTTCCAGGTTGCTTGGTTGGCCAAAAAGGGCGTATGCGTTTTTTCCTGAATATATTCAGGAAAAAACGCATACGCCCTTTTTGGCCAAGGGCATCGCTGTCGACGTTTTGCTGCTTTTCATGTGCTTTAAAGGCGATTCGAATCTACCTCCTGAAATCTGTTTCCTGCAATTCTGCCTTGCTTTCAAATCCTCTTCGTTGCCTTCCCTCAATATATCTGTGGATGAGAGTTATCATTTATAACTCTGCGGGTTTGTGAATTGCAGTGTCCCTGAGCTCCATTTTTCAACTCGCTTTTTTGGGAGCTGGCCGCAAAAGCGCTGGATTGCCTCAGGCCCTATTCTGCTTCTGGGCGGCAGGCTGAGCCTGTGGTTAAATCTTCTTCCTGATGGGAAAAAAGTGTGACCTGTGCCTGTCCCAACACCTAGAGCTAGTCTCTCGTTGGTTGCCCCTCTTCCCGTTCAACCTCAGGATAAATTGCAGTCTGTACAGAACTGGAGGTTAAAGGTGCTGATTCTCCAACGAGGGAGATTGCTAATAAAGCGGCTGGAATTGCGAACACGAGCACAAGGAGATGAGAAGTGAGGTGCGTTTCAGGAACCTTTCCCGATGAGACGGTGTACCATCTTCTGGGTTTCTCACGCATGTTTTCGATGTAGGAAGATGCCCTTGAACCTGGAGATTTGGGATCCATGGGATGGGTACGATGCAGTATTACTTTAAAGGGACTGCGTTTGCCCACCCAACCTCACCAAACCTCTCAGCCCCAAGAGTGTCCACCCTTATGTCTCATCTAGCTGTGGGTCTAGATATGGTCAGTCCACGTTGCATCACAGCCCCTGAACGAATTATGTAAGAATTTCTCTGTCTTTCACTCTCTTTGTTTCATGGGTTTATAAAAGTAATTTATTTTTAAAATGGGGTTTAGCTGCTTTTCACTGCTGTGTTTATGCTGCTTTACCCCCACTTGATACACTTCCAGTGAAATATCAATACATAGGTTTTAAGATTCTTACTAGTCAGATATATTCTTGTGCGGTGAATAGGGGGTGTTGAATCCAGTTCACTGAGCAAGGAGTAGGTCTTGTCTACTACATATTGGGTGTATGGAACGGTATCTGAGATAATTTGAAACACTTGATTTATGCATCACCCCAAATCACAGTTCCAGTTAAGCAGCCATAGTGTGTTTTCAAAATGTGTGACTCTGTTCTGTTTTGTAATTCAGTTCAAGGGTAACGGTTTTTACATTCCCTCTATAAGTGATAGCTTATGATAAGTGTCTTTTTCTGTGTGACTTATTTCTGTTAGAATCGTCGTACCTAAATCCAATCATCATGCTGCTACTAGACTTAGGACATTGTTTTCATGGCTGAGTGATATTCCATTGTACATAAGGACCTCAACTTCTTTATCCATTTTTCTCTTTCCTGGGATATTTAAGGTGGAATGAAGTGGAGGTCCTTGTCAACAGAGCAGCCCTAAACTTTTGGGTGCCTGTGTCTTGCTGATTTTTAGTTTTCCCAATTTGTACACCCATGATTGGAAGTGCCCTATGCTCTCTAAGCTGTGTGTTTTAGATGTTTCAGGACACACCGTACACTACTCCAGAGTGGCTGTTGGCAATTTACATCCCGCCCATCAGCGTAGCAAGGCTGCCATTTCTCCATGGCCTGTCCTGCATTTCTGGTTTTGACACTTTTTGCAGCATGGCCCTTTTGACAGATGGGAAGCGAGACTTCTTTGTAGCGCTGATTTGCCTTTCCAGGTTGCTTGGTTGGCCAAAAAGGGCGTATGCGTTTTTTCCTGAATATATTCAGGAAAAAACGCATACGCCCTTTTTGGCCAAGGGCATCATTGTCGACGTTTTGCCGCTTTTCATGTGCCTTAAAGGCGATTCGAATCTACCTCCTGAAATCTGTTTCCTGCAATTCTGCCTTGCTTTCAAATCCTCTTCGTTGCCTTCCCTCAATATATTTGTGGACGAGAGTTATCATTTATAACTCTGCGGGTTTGTGAATTGCAGTGTCCCTGGGCTCCATTTTTCAACTCGCTTTTTTGGGAGCTGGCCGCAAAAACGCGGGATTGCCTCAGGCCCTATTTTGGTTCCCCTCGGCATGCTGAGCCTGTAGTTAATTCTTCTTCCTGATGGGAAAATAGAGTGACCTGTGCCTGTCCCAACACCTATATCTAGTCCCTCATTGGTTGCCCCTCTTCCCGTTCATCCTCAGGACAAATTGCAACCTGTAGGGAACAGGAGCTTAAAGGTGCTGATTCTCCAAGTAGGGAGATTGCTAGTAAAGTAGCTGGAATGGCGAACCCAAGCACAAGGAGATGAGAAATGAGGTGCGTTTTAGAAACCTTTCAAAATCACACGGTGTACCATCTTCTGGGTTTCTCATGCATGTTTTCGATGTAGGAAGATGCCCTTGAACCTGGAGATTTGGGACCCATGGGATGGGTACCACGCAGTATTACTTTAAAGGGTCTGCGTTTGCTCACCCAACCTCACCAAACCTCTCAGCCCCAAGAGTGTCCACCCTTATGTCTCATCCAGCTGTGGGTCTAGATATGGTCAATCCAGGTTGCATCACAGCCCCTGAAGGAATTGTGTAAGAAATTCTCTGTCTTTCACTCTCTTTGTTTCATGGGTTTATAAAAGTAATTTATTTTTAAAATGGGGTTTAGCTGCTTTTCACTGCTGTGTTTATGCTGCTTTACCCCCACTTGACACACTTCCAGTGAAATATCAATACATAGGTTTTAAGATTCTTACTAGTCAGATATATTCTTGTGCGGTGAATAGGGGGTGATGAGTCCAGTTCACTGAACAAGGAGTAGGTCTTGTCTATTACATATTGGGTGTATGGAACGGTATCTGAGCGAATTTGAAACCCTTGTTTTATGCATCACCCCACCTCACCTTTCCCGTTAAGCAGCCATAGTGTGTTTTCTAAACGTGTGACTCTGTTCTGTTTTGTAATTCAGTTCAAGTGTAGCGGTTTTTACATTCCCTCTATAAGTGATAGCTTATGATAAGTGTCTTTTTCTGTGTGACTTATTTCACTTAGAATCGTCGTACCTAAATCCACTCATCTTGCTTCTACTACCCTTATGACATTGATTTCATGTCTGAGTGATATTCCATTGTACATAAGGACCACAACTTCTTTATCCATTTTGCTCTTTCCTGGGATATTTAAGGTGTCATGAAGTGGAGGTTCTTGTCAACAGAGCAGCCCTAAACTTTGGGGTGCCTGTGTCTTGCTGATTTTTAGTTTTCCCAATTTATACGCCCATGAGTGTACGTGCCCTATGCTCCCTACGCTGTGTTTTTTCGATGTTTCAGGACACACCGTACACTTCTCCAGACTGGCTGTTGGCAATTCACATCCCGCCCATCAGCGTAGCAAGGCTGCCATTTCTCCATGGCCTGTCCTGCATTTCTGGTTTTGACACTTTTTGCAGCATGGCCCTTTTGACCGATGGGAAGCGAGACTTCTTTGTAGCGCTGATTTGCATTTCCAGGTTGCTTGGTTGGCCAAAAAGGGCGTATGCGTTTTTTCCTGAATATATTCAGGAAAAAACGCATACGCCCTTTTTGGCCAAGGGCATCGCTGTCGACGTTTTGCTGCTTTTCATGTGCTTTAAAGGCGATTCGAATCTACCTCCTGAAATCTGTTTCCTGCAATTCTGCCTTGCTTTCAAATCCTCTTCGTTGCCTTCCCTCAATATATCTGTGGATGAGAGTTATCATTTATAACTCTGCGGGTTTGTGAATTGCAGTGTCCCTGAGCTCCATTTTTCAACTCGCTTTTTTGGGAGCTGGCCGCAAAAGCGCTGGATTGCCTCAGGCCCTATTCTGCTTCTGGGCGGCAGGCTGAGCCTGTGGTTAAATCTTCTTCCTGATGGGAAAAAAGTGTGACCTGTGCCTGTCCCAACACCTAGAGCTAGTCTCTCGTTGGTTGCCCCTCTTCCCGTTCAACCTCAGGATAAATTGCAGTCTGTACAGAACTGGAGGTTAAAGGTGCTGATTCTCCAACGAGGGAGATTGCTAATAAAGCGGCTGGAATTGCGAACACGAGCACAAGGAGATGAGAAGTGAGGTGCGTTTCAGGAACCTTTCCCGATGAGACGGTGTACCATCTTCTGGGTTTCTCACGCATGTTTTCGATGTAGGAAGATGCCCTTGAACCTGGAGATTTGGGATCCATGGGATGGGTACGATGCAGTATTACTTTAAAGGGACTGCGTTTGCCCACCCAACCTCACCAAACCTCTCAGCCCCAAGAGTGTCCACCCTTATGTCTCATCTAGCTGTGGGTCTAGATATGGTCAGTCCACGTTGCATCACAGCCCCTGAACGAATTATGTAAGAATTTCTCTGTCTTTCACTCTCTTTGTTTCATGGGTTTATAAAAGTAATTTATTTTTAAAATGGGGTTTAGCTGCTTTTCACTGCTGTGTTTATGCTGCTTTACCCCCACTTGATACACTTCCAGTGAAATATCAATACATAGGTTTTAAGATTCTTACTAGTCAGATATATTCTTGTGCGGTGAATAGGGGGTGTTGAATCCAGTTCACTGAGCAAGGAGTAGGTCTTGTCTACTACATATTGGGTGTATGGAACGGTATCTGAGATAATTTGAAACACTTGATTTATGCATCACCCCAAATCACAGTTCCAGTTAAGCAGCCATAGTGTGTTTTCAAAATGTGTGACTCTGTTCTGTTTTGTAATTCAGTTCAAGGGTAACGGTTTTTACATTCCCTCTATAAGTGATAGCTTATGATAAGTGTCTTTTTCTGTGTGACTTATTTCTGTTAGAATCGTCGTACCTAAATCCAATCATCATGCTGCTACTAGACTTAGGACATTGTTTTCATGGCTGAGTGATATTCCATTGTACATAAGGACCTCAACTTCTTTATCCATTTTTCTCTTTCCTGGGATATTTAAGGTGGAATGAAGTGGAGGTCCTTGTCAACAGAGCAGCCCTAAACTTTTGGGTGCCTGTGTCTTGCTGATTTTTAGTTTTCCCAATTTGTACACCCATGATTGGAAGTGCCCTATGCTCTCTAAGCTGTGTGTTTTAGATGTTTCAGGACACACCGTACACTACTCCAGAGTGGCTGTTGGCAATTTACATCCCGCCCATCAGCGTAGCAAGGCTGCCATTTCTCCATGGCCTGTCCTGCATTTCTGGTTTTGACACTTTTTGCAGCATGGCTCTTTTGACAGATGGGAAGCGAGACTTCTTTGTAGCGCTGATTTGCCTTTCCAGGTTGCTTGGTTGGCCAAAAAGGGCGTATGCGTTTTTTCCTGAATATATTCAGGAAAAAACGCATACGCCCTTTTTGGCCAAGGGCATCATTGTCGACGTTTTGCCGCTTTTCATGTGCCTTAAAGGCGATTCGAATCTACCTCCTGAAATCTGTTTCCTGCAATTCTGCCTTGCTTTCAAATCCTCTTCGTTGCCTTCCCTCAATATATTTGTGGACGAGAGTTATCATTTATAACTCTGCGGGTTTGTGAATTGCAGTGTCCCTGAGCTCCATTTTTCAACTCGCTTTTTTGGGAGCTGGCCGCAAAAACGCGGGATTGCCTCAGGCCCTATTTTGGTTCCCCTCGGCATGCTGAGCCTGTAGTTAATTCTTCTTCCTGATGGGAAAATAGAGTGACCTGTGCCTGTCCCAACACCTATATCTAGTCCCTCATTGGTTGCCCCTCTTCCCGTTCATCCTCAGGACAAATTGCAACCTGTAGGGAACAGGAGCTTAAAGGTGCTGATTCTCCAAGTAGGGAGATTGCTAGTAAAGTAGCTGGAATGGCGAACCCAAGCACAAGGAGATGAGAAATGAGGTGCGTTTTAGAAACCTTTCAAAATCACACGGTGTACCATCTTCTGGGTTTCTCATGCATGTTTTCGATGTAGGAAGATGCCCTTGAACCTGGAGATTTGGGACCCATGGGATGGGTACCACGCAGTATTACTTTAAAGGGTCTGCGTTTGCTCACCCAACCTCACCAAACCTCTCAGCCCCAAGAGTGTCCACCCTTATGTCTCATCCAGCTGTGGGTCTAGATATGGTCAATCCAGGTTGCATCACAGCCCCTGAAGGAATTGTGTAAGAAATTCTCTGTCTTTCACTCTCTTTGTTTCATGGGTTTATAAAAGTAATTTATTTTTAAAATGGGGTTTAGCTGCTTTTCACTGCTGTGTTTATGCTGCTTTACCCCCACTTGACACACTTCCAGTGAAATATCAATACATAGGTTTTAAGATTCTTACTAGTCAGATATATTCTTGTGCGGTGAATAGGGGGTGATGAGTCCAGTTCACTGAACAAGGAGTAGGTCTTGTCTATTACATATTGGGTGTATGGAACGGTATCTGAGCGAATTTGAAACCCTTGTTTTATGCATCACCCCACCTCACCTTTCCCGTTAAGCAGCCATAGTGTGTTTTCTAAACGTGTGACTCTGTTCTGTTTTGTAATTCAGTTCAAGTGTAGCGGTTTTTACATTCCCTCTATAAGTGATAGCTTATGATAAGTGTCTTTTTCTGTGTGACTTATTTCACTTAGAATCGTCGTACCTAAATCCACTCATCTTGCTTCTACTACCCTTATGACATTGATTTCATGTCTGAGTGATATTCCATTGTACATAAGGACCACAACTTCTTTATCCATTTTGCTCTTTCCTGGGATATTTAAGGTGTCATGAAGTGGAGGTTCTTGTCAACAGAGCAGCCCTAAACTTTGGGGTGCCTGTGTCTTGCTGATTTTTAGTTTTCCCAATTTATACGCCCATGAGTGTACGTGCCCTATGCTCCCTACGCTGTGTTTTTTCGATGTTTCAGGACACACCGTACACTTCTCCAGACTGGCTGTTGGCAATTCACATCCCGCCCATCAGCGTAGCAAGGCTGCCATTTCTCCATGGCCTGTCCTGCATTTCTGGTTTTGACACTTTTTGCAGCATGGCCCTTTTGACCGATGGGAAGCGAGACTTCTTTGTAGCGCTGATTTGCATTTCCAGGTTGCTTTGTTGGCCAAAAAGGGCGTATGCGTTTTTTCCTGAATATATTCAGGAAAAAACGCATACGCCCTTTTTGGCCAAGGGCATCATTGTCGACGTTTTGCCACTTTTCATGTGCTTTAAAGGCGATTCGAATCTACCTCCTGAAACCTGTTTCCTGCAATTCTGCCTTGCTTTCAAATCTTCTTCGTTGCCTTCCCTCAATATATTTGTGGACGAGAGTTATCATTTATAACTCAGCAGTTTTGTGAATTGCAGTGCCCCTGAGCTCCATTTTTCAACTGTCTTTTTTGGGAGCTGGCCACAAAAGCAAGGGATTGCCTCAGGCCCTATTCTGGTTCCTGGCGGCAGGCTGAGCCTGTGGTTAATTCTTCTTCCTGATGGGAAAATAGAGTGACCTGTGCCTGTCTCAACACCTAGATGTAGTCTCTCATTGGTTGCCCCTCTTCCCGTTCACCTCAGGACAAATTGCAACCTGTAGGGAACAGGAGCTTAAAGGTGCTGATTCTCCAATTAGGGAGATTGCTAGTAAAGTAGCTGGAAAGGCGAACCCGAGCACAAGGAGATGAGAAATGAGGTGCGTTTTGGAAACCTTTCAAAATCACACGGTGTACCATCTTCTGCGTTTCTCATGCATG
The DNA here is from genome assembly GCF_028021215.1 of Eschrichtius robustus. NCBI lineage: Eukaryota > Metazoa > Chordata > Mammalia > Artiodactyla > Eschrichtiidae > Eschrichtius > Eschrichtius robustus. Next base: position 233,047 of record NW_027175427.1, read on the forward strand.
TTTTCGATGTAGGAAGATGCCCTTGAACCTGGAGATTTGGGACCCATGGGATGGGTACCACGCAGTATTACTTTAAAGGGTCTGCGTTTGCTCACCCAACCTCACCCAAACTCTCAGCCCCAAGAGTGTCCACACTTATGTCTCATCCAGGTGTGGGTCTAGATATGGTCAATCCAGGTTGCATCACAGCCCCTGAACGAATTTTGTAAGAATTTCTCTCTCTTTCACTGTCTTTGTTTTACGGGTTTTTAAAAGTAATTTATTTTTATAATGGGGTTTAGCTGCTTTTCAAGGCTTTGTTTATGCGGATTTACACCCTCTTGACTCACTTCCAGACAGATATCAATACATAGGTTTTACGATTCTTACTAGTCAGATATATTCTTGTGCGGTGAATAGGGGGTGTTGATTCTAGTTCACTGAGCAAGGAGTAGGTCTTGTCTATTACATATTGGGTGTATGGAATGGTATCTGAGCGAATTTAAAACCCTTGTTTTATGCATCACCCCACCTCACCTTTCCCGTTAAGCAGCCATAGTGTGTTTTCTAAACGTGTGAATCTGTTCTGTTTTGTAATTCAGTTCAAGTGTAGCGGTTTTTACATTCCCTCTATAAGTGATAATTATAATAAGTGTCTTTTTCTGTGTGACTTATTTCACTTCGAATCGTTGTACGTAAATCCACTCATCTTGCTTCTACTAGCCTTATGACATTGATTTCATATCTGAGTGATATTCCATTGTACATAAGTACCACAACTTCTTTATCCATTTTTCTCTTTCCTGGGATATTTAAGGTGTCATGAAGTGGAGGTTCTTGTCAACAGAGCAGCCCTAAACTTTGAGGTGCCTGTGTCTTGCTGATTTTTATTTTTCCCAATTTCTACGTCCATGAGTGGACGTGCCCTATCCTCCCTAAGCCGTGTTTTTTCGTTGTTTCAGGACACACCGTACACTTCTCCAGAGTGGCTGTTGGCAATTTACATCCCGCCCATCAGCGTAGCAAGGCTGCCATTTCTCCATGGCCTGTCCTGCATTTCTGATTTTCACAGTTTTTTCAGCATGGCCCTTTAACCGATGGGAAGAGAGACTTCTTTGTAGCGCTGATTTGCCTTTCTAGGTTGCTTGGTTGGCCAAAAAGGGCGTATGCGTTTTTTCCTGAATATATTCAGGAAAAATCGCATACGCCCTTTTTGGCCAAGGATCATTGTCGACGTTCTCCCGCTTTTCATGTGCTTTTAAGTCGATTTGAATCTACCTCCTGAAATCTGTTTCCTGCAATTCTGCCTTGCTTTCCAATCCTCTTCGTTGCCTTCCCTCAATATATTTGTGGACGAGAGTTATCATTTATAACTCAGCAGGTTTGTGAATTGCAGTGCCCCTGAGCTCCATTTTTCAACTGTCTTTTTTGGGAGCTGGCCGCAAAAGCACGGGATTGCCTCAGGCCCTTTTCTGGTTCCTGGCGGCAGGCTGAGCCTGTGGTTAATTCTTCTTCCTGATGGGCAAATAGAGTGACCTGTGCCTGTCTCAACACCTAGATCTAGTCTCTCCCTGGTTGCCCCTCTTCCCGTTCACCTCAGGACAACTTGCAACCTGTAGGGAACAGGAGCTTAAAGGTGCTGATTCTCCAAGCAGGGAGATTGCTAGTAAAGTAGCTGGAAAGGTGAACCCGAGCACAAGGAGATGAGAAATGAGGTGCGTTTTAGAAACCTTTCAAAATCACAGGGTGTACCATCTTCTGGGTTTCTCATGCATGTTTTCGATGTAGGAAGATGCCCTTGAACCTGGAGATTTGGGACCCATGGGATGGGTACCACGCAGTATTACTTTAAAGGGTCTGCGTTTGCTCACCCAACCTCACCCAACCTCTCAGCCCCAAGAGTGTCCACCCTTATGTCTCATCCAGGTGTGTGTCTAGATATGGTCAATCCAGGTTGCATCACAGCCCCTGAACGAATTTTGTTACAATTTCTCTCTTTTTCACTGTCTTTGTTTTACGGGTTTTTAAAAGTAATTTATTTTTATAATGGGGTTTAGCTGCTTTTCACGGCTGTGTTTATGCGGATTTACACCCACTTGACTCACTTCCAGACAGATATCAATACATAGGTTTTATGATTCTTACTAGTCAGATATATTCTTGTGCAGTGAATAGGGGGTGTTGAGTCCAGTTCACTGAGCAAGGAGTAGGTCTTGTCTATTACATATTTGGTGTATGGAATGGTTTCTATGCTAAATTAAAACCCTAGTTTTATGCATCACCCCACCTCACCTTTCCCATTAAGCAGCCATAGTGTGTTTTCTAAACGTGTGACTCTGTTCTGTTTTGTAATTCAGTTCAAGGGTAACGGTTTTTACATTCCCTCTCTAAGTGATATCTTATGATAAGTGTCTTTTTCTGTGTGACTTCTTTCACTTGGAATCGTCGTACCTAAATCCACTCATCATGCTGCTACTAGCCTTATGACATTGATTTCATGGCTGAGTGATATTCCATTGTACATAAGGACCACAACTTCTTTATCCATTTTTCTCTTTCCTGGGATATGTAAGGTGGAATGAAGTGGAGGTTTTTGTCAACAGAGCAGCCCTCAACTTTGGGGTCCCAGTATCTTGCTGATTTTTAGTTTTCCCAATTTATAAGCCCATGAGTGGAAGTGCCCTATGCCCCTAAACTGTGTTTTTTCGATGTTTCAGGACACACCATACACTTCTCCAGAGTGGCTGTTGGCAATTACATCCCGCCCTTCAGTGTAGCAAGGCTGCCATTTCTCCATGGCCTGTACTGCATTTCTGGTTTTTACACTGTTTTCAGCATAGCCCTTTTGACCGATGGGAAGCGAGACTTCTTTGTAGCACTGATTTGCCTTTCCAGGTTGCTTGGTTGGCCAAAAAGGGCGTATGCGTTTTTTCCTGAATATATTCAGGAAAAAACGCATACGCCCTTTTTGGCCAAGGGCATCATTGTCGACATTTTGCTTCTTTTCATGTGCTTTTAAGTCGATCTGAATCTACCTCCTGAAATCTGTTTCCTGCAATTCTGCCTTGCTTTCAAATCCTCTTCGTTGCCTACCCTCAATATATTTGTGGACGAGAGTTATCATTTATAACTCTGCAGGTTTGTGAATTGCCGTGCCCCTTAGCTCCATTTTTCTACTCGTTTTTTTGAGAGCTGGCCGCAAAAGCGCAGGATTGCTTCAGTCCTTATTCTAGTTCCGGGGTCACTCTGAGCCTGTGCTTAATTCTTCTTCCTGATGGGAAAATAGAGTGACCTGTGCCTGTCCCAAAACCTAGAGCTAGTCTCTCATTGGTTCCCCCTCTTCCCGTTCATCCTCAGGACAAATTGCAACCTGTAGAGAAGAGGAGATTAAAGGTGCTGATTCCCCAAGTAGGGAGATTGCTAGTAAAGCGGCTGGAATGGCAAACCCGAGCAAAAGGAGATGAGAAATGACGTGCGTTTTAGAAACCTTTCCCGATCAGACAGTATACCATCTTTTGGGTTTCTCATGCATGTTTTCGATGAAGGAAGATGCCCTTGAACATGGAGATTTGGGCCCCATGGGATGGGTACCACGCAGTATTACTTTATAGGGTCTACGTTTGCTCACCAAACCTCAACAAACCTCTCAGCCCCAGGAGTGTCCACCCTTATGTCTCATCTAGCTGTGGGTCTAGATATGGTCAATCCAGGTTGCATCACAGCCCCGGAACGAATTGTGTAAGAATTTCTCTCTCTTTCACTCTCTTTGTTTCATGGGATTTTAAAAGTAATTGATTTTTATAATGGGCTTTAGCTGCTTTTCACTGCTGTGTTTATGCCGCTTTACACCCACTTGACACACTTCCAGAGAGATATCAATACATAGGTTTTAAGATTCTAACTACTCAGATATATTCTTGTGCGGTGAATAGGGGGTGTTGAGTCCAGTTCACTGAGCAAGGAGTCGGTCTTGTCTAGTACATATTGGGTTTATGGAACGGTATCTGAGCTAATTTGAAACCCTTGTTTTATGCATCACCCCACCTCACCATTCGCGTTAAGCAGCCATAGTGTGTTTTCAAAATGTGTGACTCTGTTCTGTTTTGTAATTCAGTTCAAGGGTAACGGTTTTTACTTCCCTCTCTAAGTGATATCTTATGATAAGTGTCTTTTTCTGTGTGACTTATTTCTCTTAAAATCGTGGTACCTAAATACACTCATCATGCTGCTACTAGCCTTAGGACATTGATTTCATGGCTGATTGATATTCCATTGTACATAAGGACCTCAACTTCTTTATCCATTTTTCTCTTTCCTGGGATATTTAAGGTGGAATGAAGAGGAGGTTCTTGTCAACAGAGCAGCTCTAAACTTTGGGGTGCCTGTGTCTTTCTGATTTTTAGCTTTCCCTATTTATACACCCATGAGTGGAAGTGCCCTATGCTCTCCAAGCTGTGTGTTTTAGATGTTTCAGGACACACCGTACACTTCTACAGAGTGGCTGTTGGCAATTTACATCCCGCCCATCAGCGTAGCAAGGCTCGCATTTCTCCATAGCCTGTCCTGCCTTTCTGGTTTTCACACTTTTTTCAGCATGGACCTTTGACTGATGGGAAGCAAGACTTCTTGGTAGGGCTGATTTGCCTTTCCAGGTTGCTTGGTTGGCCAAAAAGGGCGTATGCGTTTTTTCCTGAATATATTCATGAAAAAACGCATACGCCCTTTTTGGCCAAGGACATCATTGTCCACGTTTTGCCGCTTTTCATGTGCTTTAAAGGCAATTCGACTCTAACTCCTTAAAGCTGTTTCCTGCAATTCTGCCTTGCTTTCAAATCCTCTTCGTTGCCTTCCCTCAATATATTTGTGGACGAGTGTTATCATTTATAACTCTGCAAGTCTGTGAATTGCCGTGCCCCTGAGCTCCATTTTTCAACTCGCTTTTTTGAGAGCTGGCCGCAAAAGCGCGGGATTGCTTCAGGCCCTCTTCTGGTTCTGGGGGGCAGGCTGAGCCTGTGGTTAATTCTTCTTCCTAATGGGAAAAAAGATTGACCTGTGTCTGTCACAAAACCTAGAGCAAGTCTCTCATTGGTTCCCCCACTTCCCGTTCAATCTCAGGACACATTGCAACCTGTACAGAACAGGAGGTTAAAGGTGCTGATTCTCCAAGGGGGGAGATTGCTAGTAGAGTGGATGGAATGGCGAACCCGAGCACAAGGAGATGAGAAATGAGGTGCCTTTTAGAAACCTTTCCCAATCAGACGGTGTAACATCTTCTGGGTTTCTAGTGCATGTTTTCGATGTAGGTAGATGCCCTTGAACCTGGAGATTTGGGACCCATTGGACGGGTACCACGCAGTATTACTTTAAAGGGTCTGCGTTTGCTCACCCAACCTCACCAAACCTCTCAGCCCCAAGATTGTCCACACTTATGTCTCATCCAGGTGTGGGTCTAGATATGGTCAATCCAGGTTGCATCACAGCCCCTGAACGAATTGGGTAAGAATTTCTCGCTCTTTCACTCTCTTTGTTTCATTGGTTTTTAAAAGTAATTGATTTTTATAATGGGCTTTAGCTGCTTTTCACTGCTGTGTTTATGCTGCTTTACACCCACTTGACACACTTCCAGACAGATATCAATACATAGGTTTTACGATTTTTACTAGTCAGATATATTCTTGTGTGGTGAATAGTGGGTGTTGAGTCCAGTTCACTGAGCAAGGAGTAGGTCTTGTCTAGTACATATTGGGTTTATGGAACGGTATCTGAGCTTATTAGAAACCCTTGTTTTATGCATCACCCCACCTCACCTTTCCCGTTAAGCAGCCATAGTGTGTTTTCAAAATGTGTGACTCTGTTCTGTTTTGTAATACAGTTCAAGGGTTACGGTTTTTACATTCCCTCTATAAGTGATATCTTATGATAAGTGTCTTTTTCTGTGTGACTTATTTCACTTACAATCGTCATACCTAAATCCACTCATCATGCTGCTACTTGCCTTAGGACATTGATTTCATGGCTGAGTGAAAATCCATTGTACATAAGGACCTCAACATCTTTATCCATTTTAATATTTCCTGGGATATTTAAGGAGTCATGAAGTGGAGGTTCTTGTCAACAGAGCAGCCCTAAACTTTGGGGTGCCTCTGTCTTGCTGATTTTTAGTTTTCCCTATTTACACACCCATGAGTGGAAGTGCCCTGTGCTCACTAAGCTGTGTGTTTTAGATGTTTCCGGACACACCGTACACTTTTCCAGAGTGGCTGTTGGCAATTTACATCCCGCCCATCAGCGTAGCAAGGCTGCCATTTCTCCATGGCCTGTCCTGCATTTCTGGTTTTGACACTTTTTTCAGCATGGCCTTTGAACGATGGGACGCGAGACTTCTTTGTAGCGCTGATTTGCCTTTCCAGGTTGCTTGGTTGGCCAAAAAGGGCGTATGCGTTTTTTCCTGAATATATTCAGGAAAAAACGCATACGCCCTTTTAGGCCAAGGGCATCATTGTCCACGTTTTGCCGCTTTTCATGTGCTTTAAAGGCGATTCGAATCTACCTCCTGATACCTGTTTCCTGCAATTCTGTCTTGCTTTCAAATCCTCTTCATTGTCTTCCCTCAATATATTTGTGGACGAGACTTATCATTTATAACTCTGCAGGTTTGTGAATTGCTGTGTCCCTGACCTCCATTTTTCAACTGGATTTTTTGGGAGCTGGCCGCAAATGCGCAGGATTGCTTCAGGCCCTATTCTGGTTCCGGGGGGCATGCTGAGCCTGTGGTTAATTCTTCTTCCTGATGGGAAAATAGAGTGACCTGTGCCTGTCCCAACAGCTAGATCTAGTCTCTCATTGGTTCCCCCTCTTCCCGTTCATCCTCAGGACAAATTGCAACCTGTAGGGAACAGGAGCTTAAAGGTGCTGATTCCCCAAGTAGGGAGATTGCTAGTAAAGCGGCTGGAAAGGCGAACCCGAGCACAAGGAGATGAGAAATGAGGTGCGTTTCAGAAGCCTTTCCCGATCAGACGGTGTACCATCTTCTGGGTTTCTCATGCATGTTTTCGATGTAGGAAGATGCCCTTGAACCTGGAGATTTGGGAGCCATGGGATTGGTAACATGCAGTATTACTTTAAAGGGTCTGCGTTTGCTCACCCAACCTCACCCAAAGTCTCAGCCCCAAGAGTGCCCACCTTTATGTCTCAATCACCTGTGGGTCTAGATATGGTCAATCCAGGTTGCATCACAGCCCCTGCACGAATTTTGTAAGAATTTCTCTCTCTTTCACTGTCTTTGTTTCACGGGTTTTTAAAGGTAATTTATTTTTAAAATGGGCTTTCGCTGCTTTGCACGGCTGTGTTTATGCCGCTTTACACTCACTTGACTCTCTTCCAGAGAGAGATCAATACATAGGTTTTCAGATTCTTACTAGTCAGATATATTCTTGTGCGGTGAATCGGGGGTGTTGAGTCCAGTTCACTGAGCAAGGAGTAGGTCTTGTCTATTACATATTTGGTTTATGGAACGGTATCTGAGCTAATTTGAAACCCTTGTTTTATGCATCACCCCACCTCACCTTTCGCGTTAAGCAGCCATAGTGTGTTTTCAAAATGTGTGACTCTGTTCTGTTTTGTAATTCATTTCAAGGGTATCGGTTTTTACATTCCCTCTCTAAGTGATATCTTATGATAAGTGTGTTTTTCTGTGTGACTTATTTCACTTAGAATCGTCGTACCTAAATCCACTCATCATGCTGCTACTAGCCTTAGGACATTGATTTCATGGCTGAATGATATTCCATTGTACATAAGGACCACAACTTCTTTACCATTTTTTTCATCCCTGGGATATTTAAGATGTACACAAGTGGAGGTTCTTGTAACCAGAGCAGCCCTTTAACTTTGGGGTGCCTGTGTCTTTTTGATTTTTATTTTTCCAATTTATACGCCCATGAATGGATTTGCCCCTTTCTCTCTAGCTGTGTTTTTTAGATGTTTTAGGAAATACCATACCCTTCTCCAGAGTCGCCATTGGCAATTTGCATCCGGACCATCAGTGTAACAATGCTCCCTTTCCTCCCTGGCCTCTCCAGTATTTTTTTTTACACTTTTTTAGGAAGGCGCTTTTGACCGATGGGAAGTGAGACTTCTTTGTAGTGCTGAATTTCATTTCCGGCTTGCTTGGTTGGCCAAAGCGGGCCTATGCGTTTTTTCCTGAATTTATTCAGAAAAAAACACATATGCTCTTTTTGGCCATGTGCATCGTTGTCGACGTTTGGCCGCTTTTCATGTGCTTTAGGGGCTATTCGAATCTAACTCCTGAAATCTGTTTCCTGCAATTCTGCCTTCCTTTCCAATCCTGTTCATTGCCTTCCCTCAATATAGTTTTGGACGATAGTTATAATTTATAACTCTGCAGGTTTGTGAATTGCAGTGCCCCTGAGCTCCATTTTTCAACTCGCTTTTTTGGGAGCTGTCCGCAGAACCGCTGGTTTGCTTCTGGCCCTACTCTGGTTCCCGGTGGCAGGCTAAGCCTTTGCTTAATTCTTCTTCCTGATTGGAAAGTATAGTGACATGTTCCTGTCCGAACATCTAGGGCTTGGCTCTCCTTGTTTCTCCTCCTTCCCCTTCTTCCTTTGGAAAAATTCCAAATTTTGTGCAACTGGATGTTGAAGGTGCTGACATCCTCAAGTGGGGAGATTTTAAGGAAAAAGGCTGGAGGGGTGAACCCAACAACCAGGAAATTAGGAGTTTTGTGCCTTTTCCAAAATCTCCCTGATCCAACCGTGTTCCATCTTCTGGGTGTCACAGGCATGTTTTAGCTGTAGGAAAGGTCCCGTGTATGTAAGGAGAACACCAGGGATTTTTCCAAATCAGTGTCTCCCCGAACTCCAATCTGGGGAACGTTTAAGCTACTGGTACATGTGTGTTCATTAAGGGACTTGGGCCTTAGTCAGAGTCCGAACTTTAGATGATTGAAGTCTTCAGGTTCAGAAACGCTCACCATCGGCCTCCTTTAGTTTCCATTTTATCTGTAGTTGATAGATGATTTCGATATAGATATCTATTGTTTTTCAGATTATTTCCCCTTAGGGGTCATTACAAAATATTGAGTATAGTTCCCTGTGTTATACAGTAGTTCCTTGTTGATGATATATTTTATACATAGCAGTGTGTATATGTTAATCTGAAACTGTTAATTTATCCCTCCTCCCACCTTTCCCCTTTGGTAATAAAAAAATATAAGATTTTATACTTCTCAGAAATCTAGGAGCTGAAAGAGAGGTATCATTTTCAATGGAAAATCATTCAAAACAAGGTTGAAACTTCAACCAAGATTATTAGATGTCCATCCTTGGAAAGAAATCACTGCATTTCTCTACTGTTGACCTGACAAATAAGACAAACCCCTCCACTGAACTTGCTTATAATAAAGTGATGGAAATATCAAATGGAAGTGTTAGAAACATCTTATTTTACACGAGCCTTATACACTGCTCTATGTTAATTACAGTTTGGCTCACACATCTGTTCTTTGAAGTTACAATGTTCTCAAATTCTGTTACTGATCCTGCAGAGTGGGTCCCAACAAGGGTCTCCCTGCCCAGTGTCATTGGAGCCAACAGATCGAGACTGACTTTGGTTCAGAAGCAAAGGAAAACTTTATATTTTGATCAGAGAATGGAGAGGTGAGAGTGTGTGCTCCCTTGCGGGTTGTGGGCCGGGCTGCTGTGTAGAGATCCTGGCAGCGTCAGCGGGAGGGAGGGGTAGAGCTCTCGAGGGCCGGGTTGGCTGGAGCTCAGGCTCTATGTCGCAGAGTCTGCACGGGGCCCCACGAGCTGAGGTGTCGGCCCAGCCATTTTGCACTAGGAAATCGGGTCTGAAGTGTCGGGTGTGGGACCTCTGCATGTGGAAACCTAGGAGCAAGTGAAATTAGACAAAGCACAAAGGAAAAAATGGTTAGACTTTATTTTATTGCCCAGATTCTATTTTCATCTCCCAGGAATTTTTCATGGGCTTTGCCAGTGACAAAGCCCTCCTCTGCCTTTTGTCCCATTCCTCATTCTTGGGGTGCTGAGGGTGCAGACACCTCTCCTGTAAATGCTTCGTGCTGAGTTGGGTGTCCTCATACCCGGGGCAAGGGGGAGGACTTCTCCCAAGCAGCCTCCATGTGAGGTTGATTGTCCCCAGGCCTCTTCCCTCACTGCTCGTCTGCCTGAGCACCAGCATTGGAAGTTTTATAGATTCTAATGATCTTTAAGGGTCCAGGAAAGAGATGTGCAGAGACGCTGGGGGGGGGGGGGTGGGCCGTTTTACCCTGCTCCACATTGGTTCGGCCCCCTTAGGCTGACGGTTTCTGCCAGCCTAGATGCTCTGACCAGTAGTCTGCGCTTTCTTCAGTTAGGCCACTGAATTAACGTACAAACAGCACCAGGTGTCAGAGCCCTGCTTGCTCAACTCCCAGACAGTCCAGGGCCAGTGGTGATCCAGGACCATGATGGCCACTCAGTCAACGGCCTTTTGAAGTAGCCAGGAGTACAGCCGGTCTCATTGGCCGCCGTCACCGCGGTGTCTGTAGGCTTTTCTATGGTGGCAGCGTTATTTACGGTTCCCCTACCAAGTTTATTAGCTCCGCTCTGGGTGCAGTAAGTCCTGTAAGCAATAGTCTGCTCTTTTGGGGCACACTCTTGTTGTTTTATGAGAGAAGCTCCAGGTCAAGTGATGGTCACACGAGTCGTCATGGGGGCCCATTGCCCCAGGTTGTCTCTCGGGAGGTGGGGGTTGGAGGGCCTCCTCACTCGAGGTCATTGTGCCCACGGAGCAATCCCTGCAACTTCAGGGCATGGTGGGTGGTTAGGATCACCAAGTGGCGTCCTTTTCCCTTAGGAGGGAGCTGGCCTTGTGGGCTGCTGATTTCCAGGTTTTTAGATACCCCCAGTATCCTGGTCGGATGGGGTGGCTGGCCAATGCCTGGAGGGCATTCTTGCATTGTTCCATTTCAAGTGGTCCCAGTTTTTGCACTAATACTCCAAGGGCGATTCGCCTTGGACCAGGAATGTAAAGGTCAAAGGGTTTAGCTAACTTAGGGAGGTCCAGGGCACGGGTCTGAACTGACTGCTCTTTCCATTCTTGAAAGGCCGCTTCTGGATTCTATTCAAAAGGATCATCATCTTTTCCTTTCAGTGTTTCATATAGAGGCCCAGCTATTAGACTGTAGTTAGGGATTCAGATGCAGCAAACCCCGGTCTCCCCAGGAACCCCTAAGCTGTCTTCTAGTTTCAGGAAGGGTGAGGCTGCAAATGGCTTCTTCCCTTTCCTGGGGTGGGCTTCTCCGACCTTCTGAGCGAATGAAGCCCAGGAAGGTCACCTTAGTTTGTGATATTTGAGCCTTTTTCTTGGACACCTTCTATCTTTTATTGGCTAGGTAGTTCAGAGGCCTCCTTAGTCGGGCTGGTGATCAGAATGTCATCTGCATATTGAAGGAGGGTTCCCTTCTCCAGAGGTGGATCTTTTAGGTCTTTAGCTAACGTTTCCACAAAGATGGTGTGGGAATTTTTGAACCCCTGGGGCAGGACGGCCCAGCAGTATTGTTTTTGTTGTATGTTGAGTCCTGCCACTCACAGCCAAAATTTCTTGTGACTCTGGGACGAATGGAATACAGAAGAAGGCATCATTGAAGTCTAATACAGAATACCATGTCCTGGTGGATGGTAGAATGACCAGCAGGGTGTAGGAATTAGGAACTACTAGATGTATATCCTCTGTGGCTTCACTGACTGTCCTGGCGTCCTCTACCAGGTCCCCAGCAGCCCATGGGGCTCTGGTGGTCAGGCCCCTCCCAGGATATGGAGCTCACCTGGGCAGGTACCCAGCAGCCCACGGGGCTCTGGTGGTTAGGCCCCTCCCAGGATATGGAGCTCACCTGGGCAGGTACCCAGCAGCCCACGGGGCTCTCGTGGGCAGGCCCCTCCCTGGATATGGAGCTCCCGTGGACAGGTACCCCGACAGGGCTGGGCACACAGGAACTGTGCACATAGCCCTCATTGCAGAGCACCCCCAGCACACCTGTCACTCAGAGCTGACACAGAGCACCTCAGAGCAGAGCTTGAACTAATAAACAGCAGCTCCAACAGGTCTGTGACCCTAGGCTTCACTCTGTGCGACCTCCCTCTGCCTGGTCTTCCAGGGGCTTCCACAGCAGCCGGGGCACCAGGCCTCTGTCTCCACCCACCACCCCTCCTCTCCCTGACTCCTGGGTTCCTCTCATTAGCAGAGGGTCTTCTTGAAGTTGTCTCCCACTCATGGACCAGATAAAATGATTAGAAAACAAGCCAGGGCTGCCGCCCCTTATCTATCCTGACTCTCGGGACCCTACACCTGTTCCTTGGATCTGGCCGGTGCAGCAAGGCCCATTTTCTGCAAATCTGAGCCCCTGAGGGGCGAGGACTGGCTGACCTGGGCAGCCTGACCCGGCCGGCCAGCCCTTCCCAGGTGTGCCTGGGTTGAGGTCAATATAAACACCCCTCCAGGCAGCAAAAGCCTCTGCAGCTGTGCCTGACGCCATATTCTCTGCCCCGTCAGCAGTCTCGGGGTTGGGCTGGTGGGAGGCAGTAGGGCCCACGGCTCTATGAGTCGCCCGTTGTGACTGGGGCTCTACTGGACTTTCTGCAGGAGTTGCCGGGCTGCCACCTGCTAAAGAAGAGGATGTGTCACCCATACTTGCTGCTGGAATTTCTCCCCGGGCAGAGGTAAGGAAGGAAAAAAGCAGTGGGGGCCGGGACAGGAGGGGTACCTCAGGCAGGGAAATGGAAAGTTTCCAGACGAGCGCCCGGGGCCAGGACCATCCTGGCTGGCCTGCAGGCACCAAGTCGGCCTGCGTGCTGTCGCTGGTGTGACTCCAAGCCCCTTCCTCTAGTTTTTAGTCTTTGCACACATTCAGGTGTTTTACCTGGGAACGGTGGGAAAAGTTCAGCAGCAGCTGGCCTGGGGCTCAGCTCACGTTTAGTCAGAGACGCCTCCTCACGGTCCCCCAGCTTTGCAATGAGGACGCTCCTTGTGTGGGGGCTGCTGGCTGCATGGGAGATGATTCCACACCTGTGACCAACTTAAGAATTGTTTACCACTGGAGCAAGTGTGCTGATAGGGTTTTCCTCTGTATGACCAGTGGGTTCTGTTTTTTTTTTTTTTTCTTTTTTGGTTCAAGGTAAGTTTTATTCCTCTTTTTGTATTTATGGATATAAGCATGGAAATAATTCATTCATATAAATACGTCTATGGGAAGGACAGAACTTTTTTTTTTCTGTTTTATTTTTTTTAAGTATTATTTATGTTTTAATTTTTGAATTTATTTTATTCATTTTTTTATACAGCAGGCTCTTACTGGTTATCTATTTATACATATAAGTGTATATATGTCAATCCCAGGGTCGCAATTCATCCCACCACCACCACCCTGCCACTTTCCCCCCTTGGTGTCCATACATTTGTTCTCTACATCTGTGTCTCTACTTCTGCCTTGCAAACCAGTTCATCTTTACCATTTTTCTAGGTTCTACATGTATGCGTTAATATACGATATTTGTTTTTCTCTTTCTGACTTACTTCACTCTGTATGACAGTCTCTAGATCTATCCACGTCTCTACAAATGACCCAATTTCATTCCTTTTTATGGCTGAGTAATATTCCATTTTATATATGTAGCACATCTTTTCCGTTCGTCTGTCTATGGGCATTTAGGTTGCTTCCATGACCTGGCTATTGTAAATAGTGCTGCAATGAATATTGTGGTGAATATGTCTTTTTGAATTATGGTTTTCTCTGGGTATATGGCCAGTAGTGGGATTGCTGGGTCATATGGTAATTCTATTTTTAGTTTTTTAAGGAACCTCCATACTGTTCTCCATAGTGACTGTATCAATTTACATTCCCACAAATAGTGTAAGAGGGTTCCCTTTTCTCCACACCCTCTCCAGCATTTGTTGTTTGTAGATTTTCTGATGATGCCCATTCTAACTCGTGTGAGGTGATACCTCATTGTAGTTTTGGTTTATATTTCTCTAATAATTAGTGATGTTGAGTAGCTTTTCATGTGTTTCTTGGTCATCTGTATGTCTTCTTGGGACAAATGTCTATTTACGTCATCTGCCCATTTTTGGATTGGGTTGTTTGTTTTTTTTACTGTTGAGGTGCATGAGCTGTTTATATACATTGGAGATTAATCCTTTGTCCATTGATTCGTTTGCAAATATTTTCTCCCATTCTGAGGGTTGTCTTTTCGTCTTGTTTGTAGTTTCCTTTGCTTTGCAAAAGCTTTTAGGTTTCATTTGCTCCCATTTGTTTTTTTTTTTTTTATTCCATTACTCTAGGAGGTGGATCAAAAAAGATCTTGCTGTGATTTATGTCAAAGAGTATTCTTCCTATGTTTTCCTCTAAGAGTTTTATAGTGTCCGGTCTTACATTTCGGTCTCTAATCCATTTGGAGTTTATTTTTTGTGTATGGTGTTAGGGAGTGTTCTAATTTCATTCTTTTACATGTAGCTGTCCATTTTTCCCAGCACCACTTATTGAAGAGACTGTCTTTTCTCCATTGTATACCCTTGCCTCCTTTGTCATAGATTAGTGGGCCATAGGTGTGTAGGTTTATCTCTGGGCTTTCTTTTTTTTTTTTTTTTCTTTTACATCTTTATTGGAGTATAATTGCTTTACAATTGTGTGTTAGTTTCTGCTGTATAAAAAAGTGAATCAGCTATGCGTATACATATAACACCATATCCCCTCCCTCTTGCACCTCCCTCTCACTCCCTTATCCCACCCTTTTAGGTGGTCACAAAGCACAGAGCTGATCTCCCTGTGCTATGTGGCTGCTTCCCAGTAGCTATCAATTTTACATTTGGTAGTGTATATATGTCCATACCACTCTCTCACTTTGTCCCAGCTTACCCTTCCCTCTCCCCATGTCCTCAAGTCCTTTCTCTACGTCTGTGTCCTTAATCCTTTCCTGCCCCTAGGTTCTTCATAAACTTTTTTTTTTTTTAGATTCCATATATATGTGTTAGCATACGGTATTTGTTTTTCTCTTTCTGACTTACTTCACTCTGTAGGACAGACTCTAGATCCATCCACCTCACTAAAAATAACTCAATTTCGTTTCTTTTTATGGCTGAATAATGTTCCATTGTATATATGTGCCACATCTTCTTTATCCATTTATCTGTTGATGGACACTTAGGTTGCTTCCATGTCCTGGCTATTGTAAATAGAGCTACAGTGAACATTGTGGTACATGACTCTTTTTGAATTATGGTTTTCTCAGGGTAAATGTCCAGGATTGGGTTTGCTGGGTTGTATGGTAGTTCTATTTTTAGTTTTTAAGGAAGCCCCATACCGTTCTCCCTAGTGGCTATATCAATTTACATTCCCACCAACAGTGCAAGAGGGTTCCTTTTTCTCCAATAAATGCCTCTCCAGCATTTATTGTTGGTAGATTTTTTGATGATGGCCATTCTGACTGGTGTGAGGTGATACCTCACTGTAGTTTTGATTTGCATTTCTCTAATGATTAGTGATGTTCAGCATCCTTTCATGTGTTTGTTGGCAACCTGTATATCTTCTTTGGAGAAATGTCTATTTAGGTCTTCTGCCCATTTTTGGATTGGGTTTTTTGGTTTTGTGATACTGAGCTACATGAGCTGCTTTTTGTAGATTAATCCTTTGCCATTTGCTTCATTTGAAAATATTTTCTCCCATTCTGATGGTCGTCTTTTCATCTTGCTTAAGTTTTCCTTTGCTGTGCAAAAGAATTTATGTTTCATTCGGTCCCATTTTTTAATTTTTGTTTTTATTTCCATTTCTCTAGGAGGTGGGTCAAAAAGGATCTTGCTGTGATTTATGTCATAGACTGTTCTGCTTATGTTTTCTTCTAAGAGTTTTATAGTGGCTGGTCTTATATTTAGGTCTCTAATCCATTTTGAGTTATTTTTGTGTATGGTGTTAGGGAGTGTACTAATTTCATTATTTACATGTAGCTGTCGAGTTTTCCCAGCACCACTTACTGAAGACACTGTCTTTTCTCCATTGTATACCCTTGCCTCCTTTGTCATAGATTAGTTAACCATAGGTACGTGGGTTTATCTCTGTGCTTTCTATCCTTTTCTATTGACCTATATTTCTGTGTTTGTGTCAGTACCATATTATCTTGATTACTGTAGCTTTGTAATATAGTCTGAAGTCTGGAAGTCTGATTCCTCCAGCTCTTTTTTTTTCCCCCTCAAGACTGCTTTGGCTATCCAGGGTCTTTTGTGTCTCCCTACAAATTTTAAGATATTTTTTTCTTGTTCTGTAGAAAATGCCAAAGGTATTTTGATCGGGATTGCATTGAATCTGTAGATTGCTTTGGGTAGTATAGTCATTTTCACAATATTGATTCTTCTAATCCAAGGACATGGTATATGTCTCCATCTGTTTATATCATCTTTGATTTCTTTCATCAGTGTCTTATAGTTTTCTGAGTACAGGTCTTTTACTTCCTTAGGTAGGTTTATTCCTAGGTATTTTATTCTTTTTGTTGCAGTGGTAATGGGATTGTTTCCTTAATTTCTCTTTCTGATCTTTCATTGTTAGTGTATAGGAATGCAAGCAATTTCTGTGCATTAATTTTGTATCCTGCAACTTTACCAAATTCATTGATTAGCTCCAGTGGTTTTCTGGTGGCATCTTTAAGATTCTCTATCTATGATATCATGTCATCTGCAAACAGTGACAATTTTACTTCTTCTTTTCCTTTTTGTATTCCTTTTATTTCTTTTTCTTCTCTGATTGCCATGGCTAGGACTTCCAAAACTATGTTGAATAGCAGTGGTGAGAGTGGACATCCTCGTCTTGTTCCTGATCTTAGAGGAAACGCTTTCAGTTTTTCACCATTGAGAATGCTGTTTGCTGTGGGTTTGTCATATATGGCCTTTATTATGTTGAGGTAGTTTCCGTCTATGCCCACACTCTGCAGAGTTTTTATCGTAAATGAGTGTTGAATTTTCTCAAAATCTTTTCCTTCATCTATTGAGATGACCATATGGTTTTATTCTACAATTTGTTAATATGGTGTATCACATTGATTTGTGTATATTGAAGAATCCTTGCATCCCTGGGATAAACCCCACTTGATCATGGTGTATGATCCTTTTAATGTGTTGTTCGATTCTGTTTGCTAGTATTTTGTTGAGGATTTTTGCATCTATATTCATCAGGGATATTGGTCTATAATTTTCTTTCCTTGTAGTATCTCTGTCTGATTTTGGTATCAGGGTGATGGTGGTCTCACAGAATGAGTTTGGGAGTGTTCCTTCCCCTGCAATTGTTTTGAAGAATTTGAGAAGGTTGGGTGTTAGCTCTTCTCTAAATGTTTGATAGAATTCACCTGTAATGCCATCTGGTTCTGGACTTTTGTTTGTTGGAAGATTTTTAATCACAGTTTCAATTTCATTGCTTGTGATAGGTTTGTTCATATTTTCTATTTCTTCCTGGTTCAGTCTTAGAAGGTTATACCTTTCTAAGAATTTGTCCATTTCTTCCAGATTGTCCATTTTATTGGCACAGAGTTGCTTGTAGTAGTCTCTTAGGATGCTTTGTATTCCTGTGGTGTCTGTTGTAACTTCTCCTTTTTCACTTCTAATTTTGTTGATTTGCGTCCTCTCCCTCTTTTTCTTGAGTGTGGCTAAAAGTTGATCATTTCTGCTTATCTTCTCAAAGAACCAGCTTTTAGTTTTGATGATCTTTGCTTCCGTTTTCTTTGTTTCTATTTCATTTATTTCTGCTCTGATCTTTAGGATTTCTTTCCTTCTACTAACTTTGGGTTTTGTTCTTCTTTCTCTAGTTCCTCTAGGTGTAAGGTTAGATTGTTTATTTGAGATTTTTCTTGTTTCTTGAGGTAGGCTTGTATTGCTATAAACTTCCCTCTTAGAACTCCTTTTGCTGCATCCCATAGGTTTTGGATCATCGTGTTTTTGTTGTCATTTGTCTCTAGGTAGTTTTTGATTTCCCCTTTGATTTCTTCAGTGATCTCTTGGTTATTTAGTAACGTATTCTTTAGCCTCCATGTGTTTGTGTTTTTTACGGTTTTTTCCGTGTAATTGATTTCTAATCTCATAGCATTGTGGTCGGAACAGCTGCTTGATATGATTTCAGTTTTCTTAAATTTACTGAAGCTTTATCTGTGACCCAAGATGTGATCTATCCTGGAGAATGTTCCGTGTGCAGTTGAGAAGAACGTGTAATCTGCTGTTTTTGGATGGAATGTCCTATAAATATCAATGAACTCTATCTGGTCTATTGTGTCATTTAAAGCTTGTGTTTCCTTATTAATTTTCTGTCTGGCTGATCTCCACTGGTGTAAGTGAGCTGTTAAAGTCCCCCGCTATTATTGTGTTACTGTCGATTTCCTCTTTTATAGCTGTTAGCAGTTGCCTTATACATTGAGGTGCTCCTATGTTGGGTACATATATATTTATAATTGTTATATCTTCTTCTTGGATTGATCCCTTGACCATTATGTAGTGTCTTTCCTTGTCTCTTGTAACATTCTTTATTTTAAAGTCTATTTTATCTGATATGAGTATTGCTACTCCAGCTTTCTTTTGATTTTCATTAGCATAGAATATATTTTTCCATCGCCTCACTTTCAGTCTGTATGTGTCCCTAGGTCTGAAATGGGTCTCTTGTAGACAGCATATATATGGGTCTTGTTTTTGTATCCATTCAGCCAGTCTATGTCTTTTGGTTGGAACATTTAGTGCATTCACGTTTAAGGTAATTATCGATATGTATGTTCCTACTACTATTTTCTTAATTGTTATGGGTTTGTCTTGGTGGGTCCTTTTCTTCTCTTGTGTTTCCCACTTAGAGAAGTTCTTTTAGCATTTGGTGTAGAGCTGGTTGCATGGTGCTGAATTCTCTTAGCTTTTGCTTGTCTGTAAGGCTTTTGATTTCTCCATCAAATCTGAATGAGCTCTTTGCAGGGTGCAGTACCCTTGGTTGTAGGTTCTTCCCTTTCATCACTTTAAATTTATCATGCCACTTCCTTCTGGCTTGTAGATTTTCTGCTGAGAAATCAGCTGTTATCCTTATGGGATTTCCCTTGTATGTTATTTGTCATTTTTCCCTTGCTGCTTTCAATAATTTTTCTTTGTCGTTAATTTTTGTCAGTTTGATTACTATGTGTCTTGTCATTTTTCTCCTTTGGTTTCTCCTGCCTGGGACACTCTGTGCTTCTGGACTTGGGTGGCTATTTCTTTTCCCATGCTAGGGAAGTTTTTGACCATAATCTCTTCAAATATATTCTCGGGTCCTTTCTCTCTCTCTTCTCCTTCTGGGACCCCTATAATGCGAATGTTGTTGCGTTTAATGTTGTCCCAGGGGACTCTTGGGGTGTCTTCATTTATTTTCATTCTTTTTCTTTATTCTGTTCCATGGCAGTGATTTCCACCTTTCTGTCTTCCAGGCCACTTATCCGTTCTTCTGCCACAGTTATTCTGCTACTGATTCCTTCTAGTGTATTTTTCATTTCAGTTATTACATTGTTCACCTCTGTTTGTTTGTTCTTTAATTCTTCTAGGTGTTTGTTCCTTAATTCTTCTAGGTCTTTGTTAAGCATTTCTTGTGTCTTCTCGATCTTTGCCTCCTTTCTTTTTCTAAGGTCTTGGCTCAACTTCACTATCATTATTCTGAATTCTTTTTCTGGAAGGTTCCCTATCTCCACCTCATTTCGTTTTTTTTCTGGGGTTTTATCTTGTTCCTTGATCTGGTATAAAGTCCTCTGCCTTTTCATTTTGTCTATCTTTCTGTGAATGTGGTTTTCCTTCCACAGGCTGCAGAATTGTAGTTCTTCTTGCTTCTGCTGTCTGCTCTCTGGTGGATGAGTCTATCTTAGAGGCTTGTGCAAGCTTCCTGATGGGAGGGACTGGTGGTGGGTAGAGCTGGGTGTTGCTTTGGTGGGCAGAGCTTTAATCCGCTTGTCTACGGATTAAATAAAACTTTAATAAAAAGTTGAATCTGCTTGTCTGCTGATGCATGGGGCTGGGTTCCCTCCCTGTTGGTTGTTTGGCCTGAGGCGACCCAGCACTGGAGCCTACCTTGCTCTTGGTGGGGCTAATGGCGGACTCTGGGAGGGCTCACACCAAGGAGTATTTCCCAGAACTTCTGCTGCCAGTGTCGTTGTCCTCACGGTGAGCCACAGCCACAGCCACCAGCTGCCTCTGCAGGAGACCCTCTAAAAGTAGCAGGTAGTTCTGGTCATTCTCCTACGGGGTCACTGCTCCTTCCCCTGGGTCCTGATGTGCACACTACTTTGTGTGTGCCCTCCAAGAGTGGAGTATCTGAGTGGAGTTGAGACTCTGAGACTCTGTGTGGAGTCGCACAGACTCTGGGTCCTGTGAAGCTTCGATGTTTTGTGATTCTAGAAATCCTATAGGAGACGGTCCACAGCAGGTGAAGCTAATGTTGTCAGTAGAGGTGTTGAAGCCAAAGATCTGCAGTTCCGGCTAGAGGTGCCGATGTACATACAGGACAAAATCATCTCATGTGAATGTAGTTCAGGCATGTTTAAGATGAATGCAGTCATGTTAATGCCTACCATATTCTATCTTGAGCCTCTCCTCAGGGACCTCCTCCTCAGTTCCTGAGGCTCCTGTAAGTCATGTACAGGGGACTGGAGAGTGGGCTCTGTCCAGTCTGAGCCCTGAGTTACCCTGTGTGTATCTTAGGATACTTTGTATTTCTGTGGTGTCTGTTGTAACATCATCTCTTTCATTTCAGATTTATTTGGGCCCTCTCTTTTTTAACAAAACATACTACTGTTGTCTTTTATTCTTTACAGAAGTTTAATCAGTGTTTGATCTACTATCCTTACCCTATGTATACTTTTTGCAGTGAGATTTTTACTTTTCTTTGTTTCCTTGTTACTATCAATAATTAGTGAGACTTCTTTTAAGCTACCTTCAACATTGCTTATAAAGCTGCTTTATTAGTGATGACAGAGCCTTAATGGAAGTCATGTTCTGGTTGTAAATTAGAATGCAATGTGCCAGCAAAAAGCCCCTTAAGTTTATGTCTCATTACTTCTTGTTCTTTTTTTAATTTAATTTTTATTTTTTGTCAGAGCAAATTTGATTAAAATGTTTTGTTTCTTCTAGGTGTGCAAGATGTGGTTCTTTTAAACATATACATATATCTATTCTTCTTTGGATCATTTTCCCATGTAGGTTATGACACCATGTTGAGTAGTCTTGTCTTGGTATTACTTAGGTCTTTGGTGATTACATATTTCACATGTGTTTCTATATCTATCTTAACCCCAATATCCTAATGTATCCAATCCTCACACCTTTCCATTTGGTGAACCCTAAGTTTGTTTAATGAATCTGTGATTGCATTTCTCTGTGGAAATATCTTCATTGGTATCAATTTTTAGCTAAGACCTATAAGTGATATTATAGGATATGTGTCTTTTGCTTTCTGACTTAGTACAATTTGCCTGATTAACTCAAGAATCATACACGGTGCTGCAAATGGCATTGTTTTGTTTTTTTCCCTGGCTCATATTCCATCTGTACGTGTACCAGTTATTCTTTGGCCACGCACCTCTTGATGGACTTTTTGGTTGCCTCCATGACTTGGTTATTGTAATACTGCTGCAATGCACATTTGCTTGCCTGTGTCTTTCCAGTTCTATCTCCTTATGTTATAGGCCAAGGAGTGGGCTTGCTGTATCATATGGTAGCTCAGTGTGCACGTTTTAAAGGCACCACCATTCAGTTCTCATTAGTGGCTCTTTCCAGGTTATGTCCCACTTAAAATTGAGGGTATGCATTTCTCCAAAACACCTTCAATATTTATTGTTTGTAGTTTGCTTGCTGCTGGTTATTCTAACAGGTGCGAGCTGATACCTCTGTGTGGCTGAATTTGCATGTGTCCCATAATCTGTTGAAATTGATCTTTAAAGCATGCTCTTTTTATTTATCAAACTGTGATTACAGCTTAGTTCTTCAAATTGTTTTCTTAAAGTAAGTGTCACATTTTGAAAAGTTTTGGCCACTACCTCCCTCAAGACATTTTGAGGGCAGGTTTCATTTACAGCCCTGAAGTACTTGTTCATATGAAGTGACCATTACCACAGATTTTAAAGCTGCTTTTGCAGGTAACGGCCAGAGGGCGGCAGCCTATTTACGTTCCCCAATCTGGTAACTAGGGAAAGAGTCCTTCAGCTGCAAGAGTGTCCAGCTTTATTTCTCATCCAGCTGTGGGTCAAGATATGATCAAACAAGGTTGCATCAAAGCCCAGGAACGAATTATGTAAAATTGCCTCTCTCTATCACTGTCTTATTTTTTTGGGTTTTTTAAAGTTATTTAATTTAAAATGGGGATTCGCTACTTTTCACTGCTGTGTTTATGCCGCTTTACACCCACTTGACTCACTTCCAGACAGATATCAATACATAGGTTTTAAGATTCTTACTAGTCACATATATTCTTGTGCGGTGAATAGGGGGTGTTGAGTCCAGTTCACTGAGCAAGGAGTAGGTCTTGTCTATTACATATTGGGTGTATGGATCGGTATCTGAGCGAATTTGAAACCCTTGTTTTATGCATCACCCCACCTCACCTTTCCCGTTAAGCAGCCATAGTGTGTTTTCTAAACGTGTGACTCTGTTCTGTTTTGTAATTCAGTTCAAGTGTAGCGGTTTTTACATTCCCTCTATAAGTGATAGCTTATGAAAAGTGTCTTTTTCTGTGTGACTTATTTCACTTAGAATCGTTGTACCTAACTCCACTCACCTTGCTTCTACTAGCCTTATGACATTGATTTCATGTCTGAGTGATATTCCATTGTACATAAGGACCACAACTTCTTTATCCATTTTTCTCTTTCCTGGGATATTTAAGGTGTCATGAAGTGGAGGTTCTTGTCAACAGAGCAGCCCTAAACTTTGGGGTGCCTGTGTCTTGCTGATTTTTAGTTTTCCCAATTTATATGCCCATGAGAGGACATGCCCTATGCTCCCTAAGCTGTGTTTTTTCGATGTTTCAGGACACACCGTACACTTCTCCAGAGTGGCTGTTGGCAATTTACATCCCACCCATCAGTGTAGCAAGGCTGCCATTTCTCCATGGCCTGTCCTGCATTTCTGGTTTTGACACCTTTTGCAGCATGGCCCTTTTGACCGATGGGAAGCGAGACTTCTTTGTAGCGCTGATTTGCCTTTCCACGTTGCTTGGTTGGCCAAAAAGGGCGTATGCGTTTTTTCCTGAATATATTCAGGAAAAAAAACATACGCCCTTTTTGGCCAAGGGCATCATTGTCGACGTTTTGCCGCCTTTCATGTGCTTTAAAGGCGATTCGAATCTACCTCCTGAAACCTGTTTCCTGCAATTCGGCCTTGCTTTCAAATCCTCTTCGTTGCCCTCCCTCAATATATTTGTGGACGAGAGTTATCATTTATAACTCAGCAGGTTTGTGAATTGCAGTGCCCCTGAGCTCCATTTTTCAACTGTCTATTTTGGGAGCTGGCCGCAAAAGCACGGGATTGCTTAAGGCCCTTTTCTGGTTCCGGGCGGCAGGCTGAGCCTGTGGTTAATTCTTCTTCCTGATGGGAAAATAGAGTGACCTCTGCCGGTCCCAACACCAAGATCTAGTGTCTCATTGGTTGCCCCTCTTGCCGTTCATCCTCAGGACAAATTGCAACCTGTAGGGAACAGGAGGTTAAAGGTGCTGATTCTCCAAGTAGGGAGATTGCTAGTAAAGTAGCTGGAATGGCGAACCCGAACACAAGGAGATGAGAAATGAGGTGCGTATTAGAAACCTTTCAAAATCACACGGTGTACCATCTTCTGGGTTTCTCATGCATGTTTTCGATGTAGGAAAATGCCGTTGAATCTGGAGATTTGGGACCCATGGGATGGGTACCACGCAGTATTACTTTAAAGGGTCTGTGTTTGCTCACCCAACGTCACCCAACCTCTCAACCCCAAGAGTGTCCACCCTTATGTCTCATCCAGCTGTGGGTCTAGATATGGTCAATCCAGGTTGCATCACAGCCCCTGAACGAATTTTGTAAGAATTTCTCTCTCTTTCACTGTCTTTGTTTTATGGGTTTTTAAAAGTAATTTATTTTTATAATGGGGTTTAGCTGCTTTTCACGGCTGTGTTTATGCGGCTTTACACCCACTTGACTCACTTCCAGAGAGATATCAATACATAGGTTTTAAGATTCTTACTAGTCAGATATATTCTTGTGTGGTGAATAGGGGGTGTTGAGTCCAGTTCACTGAGCAAGGAGTAGGTCTTGTCTACTACATATTGGGTGTATGGAACGGTATCTGAACGAATTTGAAACCCTTGTTTTATGCATAACCCCACCTCACCTTTCCCGTTAAGCAGCCATAGTGTGTTTTCTAAACGTGTGACTCTCTTCTGTTTTGTAATTCAGTTCAAGTGTAGCGGTTTTTACATTCCCTCTATAAGTGATAGCTTATGATAAGTGTCTTTTTCTGTGTGACTTATTTCACTTAGAATCGTCGTACCTAAATCCACTCATCTTGCTTCTAGTAGCCTTATGACATTGATTTCATGTCTGAGTGATATTCCATTGTACATAAGGACCACAACTTCTTTATCCATTTTTCTCTTTCCTGGGATATTTAAGGTGTCATGAAGTGGAGGTTCTTGTCAACAGAGCAGCCCTAAACTTTGGGGTGCCTGTGTCTTGCTGATTTTTAGTTTTCCCAATTTATACGCCCATGAGTGGACGTGCCCTATGCTCCCTAAGCTGTGTGTTTTAGATGTTTCAGGATACACCGTACACTTCTCCAGAGTGGCTGTTGGCAATTTACATCCCGCCCATCAGCGTAGCAAGGCTGCCATTTCTCCATGGCCTGTCCTGCATTTCTGGTTTTCACACTTTTTGCAGCATGGCCCTTTTGATCGATGGGAAGCGAGACTACTTTGTAGCGCTGATTTGCCTTTCCAGGTTGCTTGGTTGGCCAAAAAGGGCGTATGCGTTTTTTCCTGAATATATTCAGGAAAAAACGCATACGCCCTTTTTGGCCAAGGGCATCATTGTCGACGTTTTGCGACTTTTCATGTGCTTTAAAGGCGATTCGAATCTACCTCCTGAAACCTGTTTCCTGCAATTCTGCCTTGCTTTCAAATCCTCTTCGTTGCCTTCCCTCAATATATTTGTGGACGAGTGTTATCATTTATAACTCTGCGGGTTTGTGAATGGCAGTGTCCCTGGGCTCCATTTTTCAACTCCCTTTTTTGGGAGCTGGCCGTAAGAGCGCGGGATTGCCTCAGGCCCTATTCTGCTTCAGGGCGGCAGGCTGAGCCTGTGGTTAATTCTTCTTCCTGATGGGAAAATGGAGTGACCTGTGCCTGTCCCAACACCTAGATCTAGCCTCTCATTGGTTGCCCCTCTTCCCGTTCATCCTCAGGACAAATTGCAACCTGTAGGGAACAGGAGGTTAAAGGTGCTGATTCTCCAAGTAGGGAGTTTGCTAGTAAAGTAGCTGGAATGGCGAACCCGAGCACAAGGTGATGAGAAATGAGGAGCCTTTTAAAAACCTTTCAAAATCACACGGTGTACCATCTTCTGGGTTTCTCATGCATGTTTTTGATGTAGGAAGATGCCCTTGAACCTGGAGATTTGGGACCCATGGGATGGGTACCACGCAGTATTACTTTAAAGGGTCTGCGTTTGCTCACCCAACCTCTCAGCCCCAAGAGTGTCCACCCTTATGTCTCATCCAGCTGTGGGTCTAGATATGGTCAATCCAGGTTGCATCACAGCCCCTGAACGAATTGTGTAAGAATTTCTCTCTCTTTCACTGTCTTTGTTTTATGTGTTTTTTAAAGTAATTTATTTTTATAATGGGGTTTAGCTCCTTTTCACGGCTGTGTTTATGAGGCTTTGCACCCACTTGACTCACTTCCAAAGAGATATCAATACATAGGTTTTACAATTCTTACTAGTCAGATATATTCTTGTGCGGTGAATAGGGGGTGTTGAGTCCAGTTCACTGAGCAAGGAGTAGGTCTTGTCTATTACATATTGGGTGTATGGATCGGTATCTCAGCGAATTTGAAACCCTTGTTTTATGCATCACCCCACCTCACCTTTCCCGTTAAGCAGCCATAGTGTGTTTTCTAAACGTGTGACTCTGTTCTGTTTTGTAATTCAGTTCAAGTGTAGCGGTTTTTACATTCCCTCTATAAGTGATAGCTTATGATAAGTGTCTTTTTCTGTGTGACTTATTTCACTTAGAATCGTCGTACCTAAATCCAATCATCTTGCTTCTCCTAGCCTTAGGACATTGATTTCATGTCTGAGTGATATTCCATTGTACTCAAGGACCACAACTTCTTTATCCATTTTTCTCTTTCCTGGGATATTTAAGGTGTCATGAAGTGGAGGTTCTTGTCAACAGAGCAGCCCTAAACTTTGGGGTGCCTCTGTCTTGCTGATTTTTAGTTTTCCCGATTTATACGCCCATGAGTGGACGTGCCCTATGCTCCCTAAGCTGTGTTTTTTCGATGTTTCAGGACACACCGTACACTTCTCCAGAGTGGCTGTTGGCAATTTACATCCCACCCATCAGTGTAGCAAGGCTGCCATTTCTCCATGGCCTGTCCTGCATTTCTGGTTTTGACACTTTTTGCAGCATGGCCCTTTTGACCGATGGGAAGCGAGACTTCTTTGTAGCGCTGATTTGCCTTTCCACGTTGCTTGGTTGGCCAAAAAGGGCGTATGCGTTTTTTCCTGAATATATTCAGGAAAAAACACATACGCCCTTTTTGGCCAAGGGCATCATTGTCGACGGTTTGCCGCCTTTCATGTGCTTTAAAGGCGATTCAAATCTACCTCCTGAAACCTGTTTCCTGCAATTGGGCCTTGCTTTCAAATCCTCTTCGTTGCCCTCCCTCAATATATTTGTGGACGAGAGTTATCATTTATAACTCAGCAGGTTTGTGAATTGCAGTGCCCCTGAGCTCCATTTTTCAACTGTCTATTTTGGGAGCTGGCCGCAAAAGCACGGGATTGCTTAAGGCCCTTTTCTGGTTCCGGGCGGCAGGCTGAGCCTGTGGTTAATTCTTCTTCCTGATGGGAAAATAGAGTGACCTCTGCCGGTCCCAACACCAAGATCTAGTCTCTCATTGGTTGCCCCTCTTGCCGTTCATCCTCAGGACAAATTGCAACCTGTAGGGAACAGGAGGTTAAAGGTGCTGATTCTCCAAGTAGGGAGATTGCTAGTAAAGTAGCTGGAATGGCGAACCCGAACACAAGGAGATGAGAAATGAGGTGCGTATTAGAAACCTTTCAAAATCACACGGTGTACCATCTTCTGGGTTTCTCATGCATGTTTTCGATGTAGGAAAATGCCGTTGAATCTGGAGATTTGGGACCCATGGGATGGGTACCACGCAGTATTACTTTAAAGGGTCTGTGTTTGCTCACCCAACGTCACCCAACCTCTCAACCCCAAGAGTGTCCACCCTTATGTCTCATCCAGCTGTGGGTCTAGATATGGTCAATCCAGGTTGCATCACAGCCCCTGAACGAATTTTGTAAGAATTTCTCTCTCTTTCACTGTCTTTGTTTTACGGGTTTTTAAAAGTAATTTATTTTTATAATGGGGTTTAGCTGCTTTTCACGGCTGTGTTTATGCGCCTTTACACCCACTTGACTCACTTCCAGAGAGATATGAATACATAGGTTTTAAGATTCTTACTAGTCACATATATTCTTGTGTGGTGAATAGGGGGTGTTAAGTCCAGTTCACTGAGCAAGGAGTAGGTCTTGTCTATTACATATTGGGTGTATGGAACGGTATCTGAGCGAATTTGAAACCCTTGTTTTATGCATCACCCCACCTCACCTTTCCCCTTAAGCAGCCATAGTGTGTTTTCTAAACGTGTGACTCTCTTCTGTTTTGTAATTCAGTTCAAGTGTAGCGGTTTTTACATTCCCTCTATAAGTGATAGCTTATGATAAGTGTCTTTTTCTGTGTGACATATTTCACTTAGAATCGTCGTACCTAAATCCACTCATCTTGCTTCTACTAGCCTTATGACTTTGATTTCATGTCTGAGTGATATTCCATTGTACATAAGGACCACAACTTCTTTATCCATTTTTCTCTTTCCTGGGATATTTAAGGTGTCATGAAGTGGAGGTTCTTGTCAACAGAGCAGCCCTAAACTTTGGGGTGCCTCTGTCTTGCTGATTTTTAGTTTTCCCAATTTATACGCCCATGAGTGGACGTGCCCTATGCTCCCTAAGCTGTGTGTTTTAGATGTTTCAGGACACACCGTACACTTCTCCAGAGTGGCTGTTGGCAATTTACATCCCGCCCATCAGCGTAGCAAGGCTGCCATTTCTCCATGGCCTGTCCTGCATTTCTGGTTTTCACACTTTTTGCAGCATGGCCCTTTTGACCGATGGGAAGCGAGACTTCTTTGTAGCGCTGATTAGCCTTTCCAGGTTGCTTGGTTGGCCAAAAAGGGCGTATGCGTTTTTTCCTGAATATATTCAGGAAAAAACGCATACGCCCTTTTTGGCCAAGGGCATCATTGTCGACGTTTTGCGACTTTTCATGTGCTTTAAAGGCGATTCGAATCTACCTCCTGAAACCTGGTTCCTGCAATTCTGCCTTGCTTTCAAATCCTCTTCGTTGCCTTCCCTCAATATATTTGTGGACGAGAGTTATCATTTATAACTCTGCGGGTTTGTGAATGGCAGTGTCCCTGGGCTCCATTTTTCAACTCCCTTTTTTGGGAGCTGGCTGTAAGAGCGCGGGATTGCCTCAGGCCCTATTCTGCTTCAGGGCGGCAGGCTGAGCCTGTGGTTAATTCTTCTTCCTGATGGGAAAATAGAGTGACCTGTGCCTGTCCCAACACCTAGATCTAGTCTCTCATTGGTTGCCCCTCTTCCCGTTCATCCTCAGGACAAATTGCAACCTGTAGGGAACAGGAGGTTAAAGGTGCTGATTCTCCAAGTAGGGAGTTTGCTAGTAAAGTAGCTGGAATGGCGAACCCGAGCACAAGGAGATGAGAAATGAGGAGCGTTTTAAAAACCTTTCAAAATCACACGGTGTACCATCTTCTGGGTTTCTCATGCATGTTTTTGATGTAGGAAGATGCCCTTGAACCTGGAGATTTGGGACCCATGGGATGGGTACCACGCAGTATTACTTTAAAGGGTCTGCGTTTGCTCACCCAACCTCTCAGCCCCAAGAGTGTCCACCCTTATGTCTCATCCAGCTGTGGGTCTAGATATGGTCAATCCAGGTTGCATCACAGCCCCTGAACGAATTGTGTAAGAATTTCTCTCTCTTTCACTGTCTTTGTTTTATGTGTTTTTTAAAGTAATTTATTTTTATAATGGGGTTTAGCTCCTTTTCACGGCTGTGTTTATGAGGCTTTGCACCCACTTGACTCACTTCCAAAGAGATATCAATACATAGGTTTTACAATTCTTACTAGTCAGATATATTCTTGTGCGGTGAATAGGGGATGTTGAGTCCAGTTCACTGAGCAAGGAGTAGGTCTTGTCTATTACATATTGGGTGTATGGATCGGTATCTCAGCGAATTTGAAACCCTTGTTTTATGCATCACCCCACCTCACCTTTCCCGTTAAGCAGCCATAGTGTGTTTTCTAAACGTGTGACTCTGTTCTGTTTTGTAATTCAGTTCAAGTGTAGCGGTTTTTACATTCCCTCTATAAGTGATAGCTTATGATAAGTGTCTTTTTCTGTGTGACTTATTTCACTTAGAATCGTCGTACCTAAATCCAATCATCTTGCTTCTCCTAGCCTTATGACATTGATTTCATGTCTGAGTGATATTCCATTGTACTCAAGGACCACAACTTCTTTATCCATTTTTCTCTTTCCTGGGATATTTAAGGTGTCATGAAGTGGAGGTTCTTGTCAACAGAGCAGCCCTAAACTTTGGGGTGCCTCTGTCTTGCTGATTTTTAGTTTTCCCGATTTATACGCCCATGAGTGGACGTGCCCTATGCTCCCTAAGCTGTGTTTTTTCGATGTTTCATGACACACCGTACACTTCTCCAGAGTGGCTGTTGGCAATTTACATCCCACCCATCAGCGTAGCAAGGCTGCCATTTCTCCATGGCCTGTCCTGCATTTCTGGTTTTGACACTTTTTGCAGCATGGCCCTTTTGACCGATGGGAAGCGAGACTTCTTTGTAGCGCTGATTTGCCTTTCCAGGTTGCTTGGTTGGCCAAAAAGGGCGTATGCGTTTTTTCCTGAATATATTCAGGAAAAAACACATACGCCCTTTTTGGCCAAGGGCATCATTGTCGACGTTTTGCCGCCTTTCATGTGCTTTAAAGGCGATTCAAATCTACCTCCTGAAACCTGTTTCCTGCAATTGGGCCTTGCTTTCAAATCCTCTTCGTTGCCCTCCCTCAATATATTTGTGGACGAGAGTTATCATTTATAACTCAGCAGGTTTGTGAATTGCAGTGCCCCTGAGCTCCATTTTTCAACTGTCTATTTTGGGAGCTGGCCGCAAAAGCACGGGATTGCTTAAGGCCCTTTTCTGGTTCCGGGCGGCAGGCTGAGCCTGTGGTTAATTCTTCTTCCTGATGGGAAAATAGAGTGACCTCTGCCGGTCCCAACACCAAGATCTAGTCTCTCATTGGTTGCCCCTCTTGCCGTTCATCCTCAGGACAAATTGCAACCTGTAGGGAACAGGAGGTTAAAGGTGCTGATTCTCCAAGTAGGGAGATTGCTAGTAAAGTAGCTGGAATGGCGAACCCGAACACAAGGAGATGAGAAATGAGGTGCGTATTAGAAACCTTTCAAAATCACACGGTGTACCATCTTCTGGGTTTCTCATGCATGTTTTCGATGTAGGAAAATGCCGTTGAATCTGGAGATTTGGGACCCATGGGATGGGTACCACGCAGTATTACTTTAAAGGGTCTGTGTTTGCTCACCCAACGTCACCCAACCTCTCAACCCCAAGAGTGTCCACCCATATGTCTCATCCAGCTGTGGGTCTAGATATGGTCAATCCAGGTTGCATCACAGCCCCTGAACGAATTTTGTAAGAATTTCTCTCTCTTTCACTGTCTTTGTTTTACGGGTTTTTAAAAGTAATTTATTTTTATAATGGGGTTTAGCTGCTTTTCACGGCTGTGTTTATGCGCCTTTACACCCACTTGACTCACTTCCAGAGAGATATCAATACATAGGTTTTAAGATTCTTACTAGTCACATATATTCTTGTGTGGTGAATAGGGGGTGTTAAGTCCAGTTCACTGAGCAAGGAGTAGGTCTTGTCTATTACATATTGGGTGTATGGAACGGTATCTGAGCGAATTTGAAACCCTTGTTTTATGCATCACCCCACCTCACCTTTCCCCTTAAGCAGCCATAGTGTGTTTTCTAAACGTGTGACTCTCTTCTGTTTTGTAATTCAGTTCAAGTGTAGCGGTTTTTACATTCCCTCTATAAGTGATAGCTTATGATAAGTGTCTTTTTCTGTGTGACATATTTCACTTAGAATCGTCGTACCTAAATCCACTCATCTTGCTTCTACTAGCCTTATGACTTTGATTTCATGTCTGAGTGATATTCCATTGTACATAAGGACCACAACTTCTTTATCCATTTTTCTCTTTCCTGGGATATTTAAGGTGTCATGAAGTGGAGGTTCTTGTCAACAGAGCAGCCCTAAATTTTGGGGTGCCTCTGTCTTGCTGATTTTTAGTTTTCCCAATTTATACGCCCATGAGTGGACGTGCCCTATGCTCCCTAAGCTGTGTGTTTTAGATGTTTCAGGACACACCGTATACTTCTCCAGAGTGGCTGTTGGCAATTTACATCCCGCCCATCAGCGTAGCAAGGCTGCCATTTCTCCATGGCCTGTCCTGCATTTCTGGTTTTGACACTTTTTGCAGCATGGCCCTTTTGACCCATGGGAAGCGAGACTTCTTTGTAGCGCTGATTAGACTTTCCAGGTTGCTTGGTTGGCCAAAAAGGGCGTATGCGTTTTTTCCTGAATATATTCAGGAAAACACGCATACGCCCTTTTTGGCCAAGGGCATCATTGTCGACGTTTTGCGACTTTTCCTGTGCTTTAAAGGCGATTCGAATCTACCTCCTGAAACCTGGTTCCTGCAATTCTGCCTTGCTTTCAAATCCTCTTCGTTGCCTTCCCTCAATATATTTGTGGACGAGAGTTATCATTTATAACTCTGCGGGTTTGTGAATGGCAGTGTCCCTGGGCTCCATTTTTCAACTCCCTTTTTTGGGAGCTGGCCGTAAGAGCGCGGGATTGCCTCAGGCTCTATTCTGCTTCAGGGCGGCAGGCTGAGCCTGTGGTTAATTCTTCTTCCTGATGGGAAAATAGAGTGACCTGTGCCTGTCCCAACACCTAGATCTAGTCTCTCATTGGTTGCCCCTCTTCCCGTTCATCCTCAGGACAAATTGCAACCTGTAGGGAACAGGAGGTTAAAGGTGCTGATTCTCCAAGTAGGGAGTTTGCTAGTAAAGTAGCTGGAATGGCGAACCCGAGCACAAGGAGATGAGAAATGAGGAGCGTTTTAAAAACCTTTCAAAATCACACGGTGTACCATCTTCTGGGTTTCTCATGCATGTTTTTGATGTAGGAAGATGCCCTTGAACCTGGAGATTTGGGACCCATGGGATGGGTACCACGCAGTATTACTTTAAAGGGTCTGCGTTTGCTCACCCAACCTCTCAGCCCCAAGAGTGTCCACCCTTATGTCTCATCCAGCTGTGGGTCTAGATATGGTCAATCCAGGTTGCATCACAGCCCCTGAACGAATTGTGTAAGAATTTCTCTCTCTTTCACTGTCTTTGTTTTATGTGTTTTTTAAAGTAATTTATTTTTATAATGGGGTTTAGCTCCTTTTCACGGCTGTGTTTGTGAGGCTTTGCACCCACTTGACTCACTTCCAAAGAGATATCAATACATAGGTTTTACAATTCTTACTAGTCAGATATATTCTTGTGCGGTGAATAGGGGATGTTGAGTCCAGTTCACTGAGCAAGGAGTAGGTCTTGTCTATTACATATTGGGTGTATGGATCGGTATCTCAGCGAATTTGAAACCCTTGTTTTATGCATCACCCCACCTCACCTTTCCCGTTAAGCAGCCATAGTGTGTTTTCTAAACGTGTGACTCTGTTCTGTTTTGTAATTCAGTTCAAGTGTAGCGGTTTTTACATTCCCTCTATAAGTGATAGCTTATGATAAGTGTCTTTTTCTGTGTGACTTATTTCACTTAGAATCGTCGTACCTAAATCCAATCATCTTGCTTCTCCTAGCCTTATGACATTGATTTCATGTCTGAGTGATATTCCATTGTACTCAAGGACCACAACTTCTTTATCCATTTTTCTCTTTCCTGGGATATTTAAGGTGTCATGAAGTGGAGGTTCTTGTCAACAGAGCAGCCCTAAACTTTGGGGTGCCTCTGTCTTGCTGATTTTTAGTTTTCCCGATTTATACGCCCATGAGTGGACGTGCCCTATGCTCCCTAAGCTGTGTTTTTTCGATGTTTCAGGACACACCGTACACTTCTCCAGAGTGGCTGTTGGCAATTTACATCCCACCCATCAGTGTAGCAAGGCTGCCATTTCTCCATGGCCTGTCCTGCATTTCTGGTTTTGACACTTTTTGCAGCATGGCCCTTTTGACCGATGGGAAGCGAGACTTCTTTGTAGCGCTGATTTGCCTTTCCACGTTGCTTGGTTGGCCAAAAAGGGCGTATGCGTTTTTTCCTGAATATATTCAGGAAAAAACACATACGCCCTTTTTGGCCAAGGGCATCATTGTCGACGTTTTGCCGCCTTTCATGTGCTTTAAAGGCGATTCAAATCTACCTCCTGAAACCTGTTTCCTGCAATTGGGCCTTGCTTTCAAATCCTCTTCGTTGCCCTCCCTCAATATATTTGTGGACGAGAGTTATCATTTATAACTCAGCAGGTTTGTGAATTGCAGTGCCCCTGAGCTCCATTTTTCAACTGTCTATTTTGGGAGCTGGCCGCAAAAGCACGGGATTGCTTAAGGCCCTTTTCTGGTTCCGGGCGGCAGGCTGAGCCTGTGGTTAATTCTTCTTCCTGATGGGAAAATAGAGTGACCTCTGCCTGTCCCAACACCTAGATCTAGTCTCTCATTGGTTGCCCCTCTTGCCGTTCATCCTCAGGACCAATTGCAACCTGTAGGGAACAGGAGGTTAAAGGTGCTGATTCTCCAAGTAGGGAGATTGCTAGTAAAGTAGCTGGAATGGCGAACCCGAACACAAGGAGATGAGAAATGAGGTGCGTATTAGAAACCTTTCAAAATCACACGGTGTACCATCTTCTGGGTTTCTCATGCATGTTTTCGATGTAGGAAAATGCCGTTGAATCTGGAGATTTGGGACCCATGGGATGGGTACCACGCAGTATTACTTTAAAGGGTCTGTGTTTGCTCACCCAACGTCACCCAAACTCTCAACCCCAAGAGTGTCCACCCATATGTCTCATCCAGCTGTGGGTCTAGATATGGTCAATCCAGGTTGCATCACAGCCCCTGAACGAATTTTGTAAGAATTTCTCTCTCTTTCACTGTCTTTGTTTTACGGGTTTTTAAAAGTAATTTATTTTTATAATGGGGTTTAGCTGCTTTTCACGGCTGTGTTTATGCGCCTTTACACCCACTTGACTCACTTCCAGAGAGATATCAATACATAGGTTTTAAGATTCTTACTAGTCACATATATTCTTGTGTGGTGAATAGGGGGTGTTAAGTCCAGTTCACTGAGCAAGGAGTAGGTCTTGTCTATTACATATTGGGTGTATGGAACGGTATCTGAGCGAATTTGAAACCCTTGTTTTATGCATCACCCCACCTCACCTTTCCCCTTAAGCAGCCATAGTGTGTTTTCTAAACGTGTGACTCTCTTCTGTTTTGTAATTCTGTTCAAGTGTAGCGGTTTTTACATTCCCTCTATAAGTGATAGCTTATGATAAGTGTCTTTTTCTGTGTGACATATTTCACTTAGAATCGTCGTACCTAAATCCACTCATCTTGCTTCTACTAGCCTTATGACTTTGATTTCATGTCTGAGTGATATTCCATTGTACATAAGGACCACAACTTCTTTATCCATTTTTCTCTTTCCTGGGATATTTAAGGTGTCATGAAGTGGAGGTTCTTGTCAACAGAGCAGCCCTAAACTTTGGGGTGCCTCTGTCTTGCTGATTTTTAGTTTTCCCAATTTATACGCCCATGAGTGGACGTGCCCTATGCTCCCTAAGCTGTGTGTTTTAGATGTTTCAGGACACACCGTACACTTCTCCAGAGTGGCTGTTGGCAATTTACATCCCGCCCATCAGCGTAGCAAGGCTGCCATTTCTCCATGGCCTGTCCTGCATTTCTGGTTTTCACACTTTTTGCAGCATGGCCCTTTTGACCGATGGGAAGCGAGACTTCTTTGTAGCGCTGATTAGCCTTTCCAGGTTGCTTGGTTGGCCAAAAAGGGCGTATGCGTTTTTTCCTGAATATATTCAGGAAAAAACGCATACGCCCTTTTTGGCCAAGGGCATCATTGTCGACGTTTTGCGACTTTTCATGTGCTTTAAAGGTGATTCGAATCTACCTCCTGAAACCTGGTTCCTGCAATTCTGCCTTGCTTTCAAATCCTCTTCGTTGCCTTCCCTCAATATATTTGTGGACGAGAGTTATCATTTATAACTCTGCGGGTTTGTGAATGGCAGTGTCCCTGGGCTCCATTTTTCAACTCCCTTTTTTGGGAGCTGGCCGTAAGAGTGCGGGATTGCCTCAGGCCCTATTCTGCTTCTGGGCGGCAGGCTGAGCCTGTGGTTAATTCTTCTTCCTGATGGGAAAATAGAGTGACCTGTGCCTGTCCCAACACCTAGATCTAGTCTCTCATTGGTTGCCCCTCTTCCCGTTCATCCTCAGGACAAATTGCAACCTGTAGGGAACAGGAGGTTAAAGGTGCTGATTCTCCACGTAGGGAGTTTGCTAGTAAAGTAGCTGGAATGGCGAACCCGAGCACAAGGAGATGAGAAATGAGGAGCGTTTTAAAAACCTTTCAAAATCACACGGTGTACCATCTTCTGGGTTTCTCATGCATGTTTTTGATGTAGGAAGATGCCCTTGAACCTGGAGATTTGTGACCCATGGGATGGGTACCACGCATTATTACTTTAAAGGGTCTGCGTTTGCTCACCCAACCTCTCAGCCCCAAGAGTGTCCACCCTTATGTCTCATCCAGCTGTGGGTCTAGATATGGTCAATCCAGGTTGCATCACAGCCCCTGAACGAATTGTGTAAGAATTTCTCTCTCTTTCACTGTCTTTGTTTTATGTGTTTTTTAAAGTAATTTATTTTTATAATGGGGTTTAGCTCCTTTTCACGGCTGTGTTTATGAGGCTTTGCACCCACTTGACTCACTTCCAAAGAGATATCAATACATAGGTTTTACGATTCTTACTAGTCAGATATATTCTTGTGCGGTGAATAGGGGGTGTTGAGTCCAGTTCACTGAGCAAGGAGTAGGTCTTATCTATTACATATTGGGTGTATGGATCGGTATCTCAGCGAATTTGAAACCCTTGTTTTATGCATCACCCCACCTCACCTTTCCCGTTAAGCAGCCATAGTGTGTTTTCTAAACGTGTGACTCTGTTCTGTTTTGTAATTCAGTTCAAGTGTAGCGGTTTTTACATTCCCTCTATAAGTGATAGCTTATGATAAGTGTCTTTTTCTGTGTGACTTATTTCACTTAGACTCGTCGTACCTAAATCCAATCGTCTTGCTTCTCCTAGCCTTATGACATTGATTTCATGTCTGAGTGATATTCCATTGTACTCAAGGACCACAACTTCTTTATCCATTTTTATCTTTCCTGGGATATTTAAGGTGTCATGAAGTGGAGGTTCTTGTCAACAGAGCAGCCCTAAACTTTGGGGAGCCTGTGTCTTGCTGATTTTTAGTTTTCCCGATTTATACGCCCATGAGTGGACGTGCCCTATGCTCCCTAAGCTGTGTTTTTTCGATGTTTCAGGACACACCGTACACTTCTCCAGAGTGGCTGTTGGCAATTTACATCCCACCCATCAGTGTAGCAAGGCTGCCATTTCTCCATGGCCTGTCCTGCATTTCTGGTTTTGACACTTTTTGCAGCATGGCCCTTTTGACCGATGGGAAGCGAGACTTCTTTGTAGCGCTGATTTGCCTTTCCAGGTTGCTTGGTTGGCCAAAAAGGGCGTATGCGTTTTTTCCTGAATATATTCAGGAAAAAACGCATACGCCCTTTTTGGCCAAGGGCATCATTGTCGACGTTTTGCCGCCTTTCATGTGCTTTGAAGGCGATTCGAATCTACCTCCTGAAACCTGTTTCCTGCAATTCTGCCTTGCTTTCAAATCCTCTTCGTTGCCTTCCCTCAATATATTTGTGGACGAGAGTTATCATTTATAACTCTGCGGGTTTGTGAATTGCAGTGTCCCTGGGCTCCATTTTTCAACTCCCTTTTTTGGGAGCTGGCCGTAAGAGTGCGGGATTGCCTCAGGCCCTTTTCTGCTTCTGGGCGGCAGGCTGAGCCTGTGGTTAATTCTTCTTCCTGATGGGAAAATAGAGTGACCTGTGCCTGTCCCAACACCTAGATCTAGTCTCTCATTGGTTGCCCCTCTTCCCGTTCATCCTCAGGACAAATTGCAACCTGTAGGGAACAGGAGGTTAAAGGTGCTGATTCTCCACGTAGGGAGTTTGCTAGTAAAGTAGCTGGAATGGCGAACCCGAGCACAAGGAGATGAGAAATGAGGAGCGTTTTAAAAACCTTTCAAAATCACACGGTGTACCATCTTCTGGGTTTCTCATGCATGTTTTTGATGTAGGAAGATGCCCTTGAACCTGGAGATTTGGGACCCATGGGATGGGTACCACGCAGTATTACTTTAAAGGGTCTGCGTTTGCTCACCCAACCTCTCAGCCCCAAGAATGTCCACCCTTATGTCTCATCCAGCTGTGGGTCTAGATATGGTCAATCCAGGTTGCATCACAGCCCCTGAACGAATTGTGTAAGAATTTCTCTCTCTTTCACCGTCTTTGTTTTATGTGTTTTTTAAAGTAATTTATTTTTATAATGGGGTTTAGCTCCTTTTCACGGCTGTGTATATGAGGCTTTGCACCCACTTGACTCACTTCCAAAGAGATATCAATACATAGGTTTTACGATTCTTACTAGTCAGATATATTCTTGTGCGTTGAATAGGGGGTGTTGAGTCCAGTTCACTGAGCAAGGAGTAGGTCTTGTCTATTACATATTGGGTGTATGGATCGGTATCTCTGCGAATTTGAAACCCTTGTTTTATGCATCACCCCACCTCACCTTTCCCGTTAAGCAGCCATAGTGTGTTTTCTAAACGTGTGACTCTGTTCTGTTTTGTAATTCAGTTCAAGTGTAGCGGTTTTTACATTCCCTCTATAAGTGATAGCTTATGATAAGTGTCTTTTTCTGTGTGACTTATTTCACTTAGAATCATCGTACCTAAGTCCACTCATCTTGCTTCTTCTAGACTTATGACATTGATTTCATGTCTGAGTGATATTCCTTTGTACATAAGACCACAACTTCTTTATCCATTTTTCTCTTTCCTGGGATATTTAAGGTGTCATGAAGTGGAGGTTCTTGTCAACAGAGCAGCCCTAAACTTTGGGGTGCCTGTGTCTTGCTGATTTTTAGTTTTCCCAATTTATACGCCCATGAGTGGACGTGCCCTATGCTCCCTAAGCTGTGTGTTTTAGATGTTTCAGGACACACCGTACACTTCTCCAGAGTGGCTGTTGGCAATTTACATCCCGCCCATCAGCGTAGCAAGGCTGCCATTTCTCCATGGCCTGTCCTGCATTTCTGGTTTTGACACTTTTTGCAGCATGGCCCTTTTGACCGATGGGAAGCGAGACTACTTTGTAGCGCTGATTTGCCTTTCCAGGTTGCTTGGTTGGCCAAAAAGGGCGTATGCGTTTTTTCCTGAATATATTCAGGAAAAAACGCATACGCCCTTTTTGGCCAAGGGCATCATTGTCGACGTTTTGCCACTTTTCATGTGCTTTAAAGGCGATTCGAATCTACCTCCTGAAACCTGTTTCCTGCAATTCTGCCTTGCTTTCAAATCCTCTTCGTTGCCTTCCCTCAATATATTTGTGGACGAGAGTTATCATTTATAACTCTGCGGGTTAGTGAATGGCAGTGTCCCTGGGCTCCATTTTTCAACTCCCTTTTTTGGGAGCTGGCCTTAAGAGCGCGGGATTGCCTCAGGCCCTATTCTGCTTCTGGGCGGCAGGCTGAGCCTGTGGTTAATTCTTCTTCCTGATGGGAAAATAGAGTGACCTGTGCCTGTCCCAACACCTAGATCTAGTCTCTCATTGGTTGCCCCTCTTCCGTTCATCCTCAGGACAAATTGCAACCTGTAGGGAACAGGAGGTTAAAGGTGCTGATTCTCCAAGTAGGGAGATTGCTAGTAAAGTAGCTGGAATGGCGAACCCGAGCACAAGGAGATGAGAAATGAGGTGCGTTTTAGAAACCTTTCAAAATCACACGGTGTACCACCTTCTGGGTTTCTCATGCATGTTTTCGATGTAGGAATATGCCCTTGAACCTGGAGATTTGGGACCCATGGGATGGGTACCAGGCAGTATTACTTTAAAGGGTCTGTGTTTGCTCACCCAACCTCACCCAACCTCTCAGCCCCAAGTGTGTCCACCCTTATGTCTCATCCAGCTGTGGGTCTAGATATGGTCAATCCAGGTTGCATCACAGCCTCTGAACGAATTTTGTAAGAATTTCTCTCTCTTTCACTGTCTTTGTTTTACGGGTTTTTAAAAGTAATTTATTTTTATAATGGGGTTATCTGCTTTTCACGGCTGTGTTTATGCGGCTTTACACCCACTTGACTCACTTCCAGACAGATATCAATACATAGGTTTTAAGATTCTTACTAGTCACCTATATTCTTCTGCGGTGAATAGGGGGTGTTGATTCCAGTTCACTGAGCAAGGAGTAGGTCTTGTCTATTACATATTGGGTGTATGGAACGGTATCTGAGCAAATTTGAAAACCTTGTTTTATGCATCACCCCACCTCACCTTTCCCGTTAAGCAGCCATAGTGTGTTTTCTAAGCGTGAGACTCTGTTCTGTTTTGTAATTCAGTGCAAGTGTAGCGGATTTTACATTCCCTCTATAAGTGATAGCTTATGATAAGTGTCTTTTTCTGTGTGACTTATTTCACTTAGAATCGTCGTACCTAAATCCACTCATCTTGCTTCTACTAGCCTTATGACATTGATTTCATGTCTGAGTGATATTCCATTGTACATAAGGACCACAACTTCTTTATCCATTTTTCTCTTTCCTGGGATATTTAAGGTGTCATGAAGTGGAGGTTCTTGTCAACAGAGCAGCCCTAAACTTTGGGGTGCCTGTGTCTTCCTGATTTTTAGTTTTCCCAATTTATACGCCCATGAG
Source organism: Eschrichtius robustus (assembly GCF_028021215.1). NCBI lineage: Eukaryota > Metazoa > Chordata > Mammalia > Artiodactyla > Eschrichtiidae > Eschrichtius > Eschrichtius robustus. The sequence continues at coordinate 273,593 of NW_027175427.1, forward strand.
TGGACGTGCCCTATGCTCCCTAAGCTGTGTTTTTTCGATGTTTCAGGACATACAGTACACTTCTCCAGAGTGGCTGTTGGCAATTTACATCCCGCCCATCAGCGTAGCAAGGCTGCCATTTCTCTATGGCCTGTCCTGCATTTCTGGTTTTGACACTTTCTGCAGCATGGCCCTTTTGACCGATGGGAAGCGAGACTTCTTTGTAGCGCTGATTTGCCTTTCCAGGTTGCTTGGTTGGCCAAAAAGGGCGTATGCGTTTTTTCCTGAATATATTCAGGAAAAAACGCATATGCCCTTTTTGGCCAAGGGCATCATTGTCGACGTTTTGCGACTTTTCATGTGCTTTAAAGGCGATTCGAATCTACCTCCTGAAACCTGTTTCCTGCAATTCTGCCTTGCTTTCAAATCCTCTTCGTTGCCTTCCCTCAATATATTTGTGGACGAGAGTTATCATTTATAACTCTGCGGGTTTGTGAATGGCAGTGTCCCTGGGCTCCATTTTTCAACTCGCTTTTTTGGGAGCTGGCCGCAGGAGCGCGGGATTGCCTCAGGCCCTATTCTGCTTCTGGGCGGCAGGCTGAGCCTGTGGTTAATTCTTCTTCCTGATGGGAAAATAGAGTGACCTGTGCCTGTCCCAACACCTAGATCTAGTCTCTCATTGGTTGCCCCTCTTCCGTTCATCCTCAGGACAAATTGCAACCTGTAGGGAACAGGAGGTTAAAGGTGCTGATTCTCCAAGTAGGGAGATTGCTAGTAAAGTAGCTGGAATGGCGAACCCGAGCACAAGGAGATGAGAAATGAGGTGCGTTTTAGAAACCTTTCAAAATCACACGGTGTACCACCTTCTGGGTTTCTCATGCATGTTTTCGATGTAGGAATATGCCCTTGAACCTGGAGATTTGGGACCCATGCGATGGGTACCAGGCAGTATTACTTTAAAGGGTCTGTGTTTGCTCACCCAACCTCACCCAACCTCTCAGCCCCAAGTGTGTCCACCCTTATGTCTCATCCATCTGTGGGTCTAGATATGGTCAATCCAGGTTGCATCACAGCCTCTGAACGAATTTTGTAAGAATTTCTCTCTCTTTCACTGTCTTTGTTTTACGGGTTTTTAAAAGTAATTTATTTTTATAATGGGGTTATCTGCTTTTCACGGCTGTGTTTATGCGGCTTTACACCCACTTGACTCACTTCCAGACAGATATCAATACATAGGTTTTAAGATTCTTACTAGTCACCTATATTCTTCTGCGGTGAATAGGGGGTGTTGAGTCCAGTTCACTGAGCAAGGAGTAGGTCTTGTCTATTACATATTGGGTGTATGGAACGGTATCTGAGCAAATTTGAAAACCTTGTTTTATGCATCACCCCACCTCACCTTTCCCGTTAAGCAGCCATAGTGTGTTTTCTAAGCGTGAGACTCTGTTCTGTTTTGTAATTCAGTGCAAGTGTAGCGGTTTTTACATTCCCTCTATAAGTGATAGCTTATGATAAGTGTCTTTTTTTGTGTGACTTATTTCACTTAGAATCATCGTACCTAAGTCCACTCATCTTGCTTCTTCTCGCCTTATGACATTGATTTCATGTCTGAGTGATATTCCTTTGTACATAAGGACCACAACTTCTTTATCCATTTTTCTCTTTCCTGGGATATTTAAGGTGTCATGAAGTGGAGGTTCTTGTCAACAGAGCAGCCCTAAACTTTGGGGTGCCTGTGTCTTCCTGATTTTTAGTTTTCCCAATTTATACGCCCATGAGTGGACGTGCCCTATGCTCCCTAAGCTGTGTTTTTTCGATGTTTCAGGACATACAGTACACTTCTCCAGAGTGGCTGTTGGCAATTTACATCCCGCCCATCAGCGTAGCAAGGCTGCCATTTCTCTATGGCCTGTCCTGCATTTCTGGTTTTGACACTTTCTGCAGCATGGCCCTTTTGACCGATGGGAAGCGAGACTTCTTTGTAGCGCTGATTTGCCTTTCCAGGTTGCTTGGTTGGCCAAAAAGGGCGTATGCGTTTTTTCCTGAATATATTCAGGAAAAAACGCATACGCCCTTTTTGGCCAAGGGCATCATTGTCGACGTTTTGCGACTTTTCATGTGCTTTAAAGGCGATTCGAATCTACCTCCTGAAACCTGTTTCCTGCAATTCTGCCTTGCTTTCAAATCCTCTTCGTTGCCTTCCCTCAATATATTTGTGGACGAGAGTTATCATTTATAACTCTGCGGGTTTGTGAATGGCAGTGTCCCTGGGCTCCATTTTTCAACTCGCTTTTTTGGGAGCTGGCCACAGGAGCGCGGGATTGCCTCAGGCCCTATTCTGCTTCTGGGCGGCAGGCTGAGCCTGTGGTTAATTCTTCTTCCCGATGGGAAAATAGAGTGACCTGTGCCTGTCCCAACACCTAGATCTAGTCTCTCATTGGTTGCCCCTCTTCCGTTCATCCTCAGGACAAATTGCAACCTGTAGGGAACAGGAGGTTAAAGGTGCTGATTCTCCAAGTAGGGAGATTGCTAGTAAAGTAGCTGGAATGGCGAACCCGAGCACAAGGAGATGAGAAATGAGGTGCGTTTTAGAAACCTTTCAAAATCACACGGTGTACCACCTTCTGGGTTTCTCATGCATGTTTTCGATGTAGGAATATGCCCTTGAACCTGGAGATTTGGGACCCATGGGATGGGTACCAGGCAGTATTACTTTAAAGGGTCTGTGTTTGCTCACCCAACCTCACCCAACCTCTCAGCCCCAAGTGTGTCCACCCTTATGTCTCATCCAGCTGTGGGTCTAGATATGGTCAATCCAGGTTGCATCACAGCCCCTGAACGAATTTTGTAAGAATTTCTCTCTCTTTCACTGTCTTTGTTTTACGGGTTTTTAAAAGTAATTTATTTTTATAATGGGGTTTAGCTGCTTTTCACGGCTGTGTTTATGCGGCTTTACACCCACTTGACTCACTTCCAGACAGATATCAATACATAGGTTTTAAGATTCTTACTAGTCACATATATTCTTGTGCGGTGAATAGGGGGTGTTGAGTCCAGTTCACTGAGCAAGGAGTCGGTCTTTTCTATTACATATTGGGTGTATGGAACGGTATCTGAGCCAATTTGAAACCCTTGTTTTATGCATCACCCCACCTCACCTTTCCCGTTAAGCAGCCATAGTGTGTTTTCTAAACGTGTGACTCTGTTCTGTTTTGTAATTCAGTTCAAGTGTAGCGGTTTTTACATTCCCTCTATAAGTGATAGCTTATGATAAGTGTCTTTTTCTGTGTGACTTATTTCACTTAGAATCATCGTACCTAAGTCCACTCATCTTGCTTCTTCTAGCCTTATGACATTGATTTCATGTCTGAGTGATATTCCTTTGTACATAAGGACCACAACTTCTTTATCCATTTTTCTCTTTCCTGGGATATTTAAGGTGTCATGAAGTGGAGGTTCTTGTCAACAGAGCAGCCCTAAACTTTGGGGTGCCTGTGTCTTGCTGATTTTTAGTTTTCCCAATTTATACGCCCATGAGTGAACGTGCCCTATGCTCCCTAAGCTGTGTGTTTTAGATGTTTCAGGACACACCGTACACTTCTCCAGAGTGGCTGTTGGCAATTTACATCCCGCCCATCAGCGTAGCAAGGCTGCCATTTCTCCATGGCCTGTCCTGCATTTCTGGTTTTGACACTTTTTGCAGAATGGCCCTTTTGACCGATGGGAAGCGAGACATCTTTGTAGCGCTGATTTGCCTTTCCAGGTTGCTTGGTTGGCCAAAAAGGGCGTACGCGTTTTTTCCTGAATATATTCAGGAAAAAACGCGTACGCCCTTTTTGGCCAAGGGCATCATTGTCGACGTTTTGCGACTTTTCATGTGCTTTAAAGGCGATTCGAATCTACCTCCTGAAACCTGTTTCCTGCAATTCTGCCTTGCTTTCAAATCCTCTTCGTTGCCTTCCCTCAATATATTTGTGGACGAGAGTTATCATTTATAACTCTGCGGGTTTGTGAATGGCAGTGTCCCTGGGCTCCATTTTTCAACTCCCTTTTTTGGGAGCTGGCCTTAAGAGCGCGGCATTGCCTCAGGCCCTATTCTGCTTCTGGGCGGCAGGCTGAGCCTGTGGTTAATTCTTCTTCCTGATGGGAAAATAGAGTGACCTGTGTCTGTCCCAACACCTAGATCTAGTCTCTCATTGGTTGCCCCTCTTCCGTTCATCCTCAGGACAAATTGCAACCTGTAGGGAACAGGAGGTTAAAGGTGCTGATTCTCCAAGTAGGGAGATTGCTAGTAAAGTAGCTGGAATGGCGAACCCGAGCACAAGGAGATGAGAAATGAGGTGCGTTTTAGAAACCTTTCAAAATCACACGGTGTACCACCTTCTGGGTTTCTCATGCATGTTTTCGATGTAGGAATATGCCCTTGAACCTGGAGATTTGGGACCCATGGGATGGGTACCAGGCAGTATTACTTTAAAGGGTCTGTGTTTGCTCACCCAACCTCACCCAACCTCTCAGCCCCAAGTGTGTCCACCCTTATGTCTCATCCAGCTGTGGGTCTAGATATGGTCAATCCAGGTTGCATCACAGCCCCTGAACGAATTTTGTAAGAATTTCTCTCTCTTTCACTGTCTTTGTTTTACGGGTTTTTAAAAGTAATTTATTTTTATAATGGGGTATAGCTGCTTTTCACGGCTGTGTTTATGCGGCTTTACACCCACTTGACTCACTTCCAGACAGATATCAATACATAGGTTTTAAGATTCTTACTAGTCACATATATTCTTGTGCGGTGAATAGGGGGTGTTGAGTCCAGTTCACTGAGCAAGGAGTCGGTCTTTTCTATTACATATTGGGTGTATGGAACGGTATCTGAGCCAATTTGAAACCCTTGTTTTATGCATCACCCCACCTCACCTTTCCCGTTAAGCAGCCATAGTGTGTTTTCTAAACGTGTGACTCTGTTCTGTTTTGTAATTCAGTTCAAGTGTAGCGGTTTTTACATTCCCTCTATAAGTGATAGCTTATGATAAGTGTCTTTTTCTGTGTGACTTATTTCACTTAGAATCATCGTACCTAAGTCCACTCATCTTGCTTCTTCTAGCCTTATGACATTGATTTCATGTCTGAGTGATATTCCTTTGAACATAAGGACCACAACTTCTTTATCCATTTTTCTCTTTCCTGGGATATTTAAGGTGTCATGAAGTGGAGGTTCTTGTCAACAGAGCAGCCCTAAACTTTGGGGTGCCTGTGTCTTGCTGATTTTTAGTTTTCCCAATTTATACGCCCATGAGTGAACGTGCCCTATGCTCCCTAAGCTGTGTGTTTTAGATGTTTCAGGACACACCGTACACTTCTCCAGAGTGGCTGTTGGCAATTTACATCCCGCCCATCAGCGTAGCAAGGCTGCCATTTCTCCATGGCCTGTCCTGCATTTCTGGTTTTGAAAATTTTTGCAGCATGGCCCTTTTGACCGATGGGAAGCGAGACTACTTTGTAGCGCTGATTTGCCTTTCCAGGTTGCTTGGTTGGCCAAAAAGGGCGTATGCGTTTTTTCCTGAATATATACAGGAAAAAACACATACGCCCTTTTTGGCCAAGGGCATCATTGTTGACGTTTTGCGACTTTTCATGTGCTTTAAAGGCGATTCGAATCTACCTCCTGAAACCTGTTTCCTGCAATTCTGCCTTGCTTTCAAATCCTCTTCGTTGCCTTCCCTCAATATATTTGTGGACGAGAGTTATCATTTATAACTCTGCGGGTTTGTGAATGGCAGTGTCCCTGGGCTCCATTTTTCAACTCCTTTTTTTGGGAGCTGGCCTTAAGAGCGCGGGATTGCCTCAGGCCCTATTCTGCTTCTGGGCGGCAGGCTGAGCCTGTGGTTAATTCTTCTTCCTGATGGGAAAATAGAGTGACCTGTGCCTGTCCCAACACCTAGATCTAGTCTCTCATTGGTTGCCCCTCTTCCGTTCATCCTCAGGACAAATTGCAACCTGTAGGGAACAGGAGGTTAAAGGTGCTGATTCTCCAAGTAGGGAGATTGCTAGTAAAGTAGCTGGAATGGCGAACCCGAGCACAAGGAGATGAGAAATGAGGTGCGTTTTAGAATCCTTTCAAAATCACACGGTGTACCACCTTCTGGGTTTCTCATGCATGTTTTCGATGTAGGAATATGCCCTTGAACCTGGAGATTTGGGACCCATGGGATGGGTACCAGGCAGTATTACTTTAAAGGGTCTGTGTTTGCTCACGCAACCTCACCCAACCTCTCAGCCCCAAGTGTGTCCACCCTTATGTCTCATCCAGCTGTGGGTCTAGATATGGTCAATCCAGGTTGCATCACAGCCCGTGAACGAATTTTGTAAGAATTTCTCTCTCTTTCACTGTCTTTGTTTTACGGGTTTTTAAAGTAATTTATTTTTATAATGGGGTATAGCTGCTTTTCACGGCTGTGTTTATGCGGCTTTACACCCACTTGACTCACTTCCAGACAGATATCAATACATAGGTTTTAAGATTCTTACTAGTCACATATATTCTTGTGCGGTGAATAGGGGGTGTTGAGTCCAGTTCACTGAGCAAGGAGTCGGTCTTTTCTATTACATATTGGGTGTATGGAACGGTATCTGAGCCAATTTGAAACCCTTGTTTTATGCCTCAACCCACCTCACCTTTCCCGTTAAGCAGCCATAGTGTGTTTTCTAAACGTGTGACTCTGTTCTGTTTTGTAATTCAGTTCAAGTGTAGCGGTTTTTACATTCCCTCTATAAGTGATAGCTTATGATAAGTGTCTTTTTCTGTGTGACTTATTTCACTTAGAATCATCGTACCTAAGTCCACTCATCTTGCTTCTTCTAGCCTTATGACATTGATTTCATGTCTGAGTGATATTCCTTTGTACATAAGGACCACAACTTCTTTATCCATTTTTCTCTTTCCTGGGATATTTAAGGTGTCATGAAGTGGAGGTTCTTGTCAACAGAGCAGCCCTAAACTTTGGGGTGCCTGTGTCTTGCTGATTTTTAGTTTTCCCAATTTATACGCCCATGAGTGAACGTGCACTATGCTCCCTAAGCTGTGTGTTTTAGATGTTTCAGGACACACCGTACACTTCTCCAGAGTGGCTGTTGGCAATTTACATCCCGCCCATCAGCGTAGCAAGGCTGCCATTTCTCCATGGCCTGTCCTGCATTTCTGGTTTTGACACTTTTTGCAGAATGGCCCTTTTGACCGATGGGAAGCGAGACATCTTTGTAGCGCTGATTTGCCTTTCCAGGTTGCTTGGTTGGCCAAAAAGGGCGTACGCGTTTTTTCCTGAATATATTCAGGAAAAAACGCGTACGCCCTTTTTGGCCAAGGGCATCATTGTCGACGTTTTGCGACTTTTCATGTGCTTTAAAGGCGATTCGAATCTACCTCCTGAAACCTGTTTCCTGCAATTCTGCCTTGCTTTCAAATCCTCTTCGTTGCCTTCCCTCAATATATTTGTGGACGAGAGTTATCATTTATAACTCTGCGGGTTTGTGAATGGCAGTGTCCCTGGGCTCCATTTTTCAACTCCCTTTTTTGGGAGCTGGCCTTAAGAGCGCGGCATTGCCTCAGGCCCTATTCTGCTTCTGGGCGGCAGGCTGAGCCTGTGGTTAATTCTTCTTCCTGATGGGAAAATAGAGTGACCTGTGTCTGTCCCAACACCTAGATCTAGTCTCTCATTGGTTGCCCCTCTTCCGTTCATCCTCAGGACAAATTTCAACCTGTAGGGAACAGGAGGTTAAAGGTGCTGATTCTCCAAGTAGGGAGATTGCTAGTAAAGTAGCTGGAATGGCGAACCCGAGCACAAGGAGATGAGAAATGAGGTGCGTTTTGGAATCCTTTCAAAATCACACGGTGTACCACCTTCTGGGTTTCTCATGCATGTTTTCGATGTAGGAATATGCCCTTGAACCTGGAGATTTGGGACCCATGGGATGGGTACCAGGCAGTATTACTTTAAAGGGTCTGTGTTTGCTCACCCAACCTCACCCAACCTCTCAGCCCCAAGTGTGTCCACCCTTATGTCTCATCCAGCTGTGGGTCTAGATATGGTCAATCCAGGTTGCATCACAGCCCCTGAACGAATTTTGTAAGAATTTCTCTCTCTTTCACTGTCTTTGTTTTACGGGTTTTTAAAAGTAATTTATTTTTATAATGGGGTATAGCTGCTTTTCACGGCTGTGTTTATGCGGCTTTACACCCACTTGACTCACTTCCAGACAGATATCAATACATAGGTTTTAAGATTCTTACTAGTCACATATATTCTTGTGCGGTGAATAGGGGGTGTTGAGTCCAGTTCACTGAGCAAGGAGTCGGTCCTTTCTATTACATATTGGGTGTATGGAACGGTATCTGAGCCAATTTGAAACCCTTGTTTTATGCATCACCCCACCTCACCTTTCCCGTTAAGCAGCCATAGTGTGTTTTCTAAACGTGTGACTCTGTTCTGTTTTGTAATTCAGTTCAAGTGTAGCGGTTTTTACATTCCCTCTATAAGTGATAGCTTATGATAAGTGTCTTTTTCTGTGTGACTTATTTCACTTAGAATCATCGTACCTAAGTCCACTCATCTTGCTTCTCCTAGCCTTATGACATTGATTTCATGTCTGAGTGATATTCCTTTGAACATAAGGACCACAACTTCTTTATCCATTTTTCTCTTTCCTGGGATATTTAAGGTGTCATGAAGTGGAGGTTCTTGTCAACAGAGCAGCCCTAAACTTTGGGGTGCCTGTGTCTTGCTGATTTTTAGTTTTCCCAATTTATACACCCATGAGTGGACGTGCCCTATGCTCCCTAAGCTGTGTGTTTTAGATGTTTCAGGACACACCGTACACTTCTCCAGAGTGGCTGTTGGCAATTTACATCCCGCCCATCAGCGTAGCAATGCTGCCATTTCTCCATGGCCTGTCCTGCATTTCTGGTTTTCACACTTTTTGCAGCATGGCCCTTTTGACCGATGGGAAGCGAGACTTCTTTGTAGCGCTGATTAGCCTTTCCAGGTTGCTTGGTTGGCCAAAAAGGGCGTATGCGTTTTTTCCTGAATATATTCAGGAAAAAACGCATACGCCCTTTTTGGCCAAGGGCATCATTGTCGACGTTTTGCGACTTTTCATGTGCTTTAAAGGCGATTCGAATCTACCTCCTGAAACCTGGTTCCTGCAATTCTGCCTTGCTTTCAAATCCTCTTCGTTGCCTTCCCTCAATATATTTGTGGACGAGAGTTATCATTTATAACTCTGCGGGTTTGTGAATGGCAGTGTCCCTGGGCTCCATTTTTCAACTCCCTTTTTTGGGAGCTGGCCGTAAGAGCGCGGGATTGCCTCAGGCCCTATTCTGCTTCAGGGCGGCAGGCTGAGCCTGTGGTTAATTCTTCTTCCTGATGGGAAAATAGAGTGACCTGTGCCTGTCCCAACACCTAGATCTAGTCTCTCATTGGTTGCCCCTCTTCCCGTTCATCCTCAGGACAAATTGCAACCTGTAGGGAACAGGAGGTTAAAGGTGCTGATTCTCCAAGTAGGGAGTTTGCTAGTAAAGTAGCTGGAATGGCGAACCCGAGCACAAGGAGATGAGAAATGAGGAGCGTTTTAAAAACCTTTCAAAATCACACGGTGTACCATCTTCTGGGTTTCTCATGCATGTTTTTGATGTAGGAAGATGCCCTTGAACCTGGAGATTTGGGACCCATGGGATGGGTACCACGCAGTATTACTTTAAAGGGTCTGCGTTTGCTCACCCAACCTCTCAGCCCCAAGAGTGTCCACCCTTATGTCTCATCCAGCTGTGGGTCTAGATATGGTCAATCCAGGTTGCATCACAGCCCCTGAAAGAATTGTGTAAGAATTTCTCTCTCTTTCACTGTCTTTGTTTTATGTGTTTTTTAAAGTTATTTATTTTTATAATGGGGTTTAGCTCCTTTTCACGGCTGTGTTTATGAGGCTTTGCACCCACTTGACTCACTTCCAAAGAGATATCAATACATAGGTTTTACAATTCTTACTAGTCAGATATATTCTTGTGCGGTGAATAGGGGGTGTTGAGTCCAGTTCACTGAGCAAGGAGTAGGTCTTGTCTATTACATATTGGGTGTATGGATCGGTATCTCAGCGAATTTGAAACCCTTGTTTTATGCATCACCCCACCTCACCTTTCCCGTTAAGCAGTCATAGTGTGTTTTCTAAACGTGTGACTCTGTTCTGTTTTGTAATTCAGTTCAAGTGTAGCGGTTTTTACATTCCCTCTATAAGTGATAGCTTATGATAAGTGTCTTTTTCTGTGTGACTTATTTCACTTAGAATCGTCGTACCTAAATCCAATCATCTTGCTTCTCCTAGCCTTATGACATTGATTTCATGTCTGAGTGATATTCCATTGTACTCAAGGACCACAACTTCTTTATCCATTTTTCTCTTTCCTGGGATATTTAAGGTGTCATGAAGTGGAGGTTCTTGTCAACAGAGCAGCCCTAAACTTTGGGGTGCCTCTGTCTTGCTGATTTTTAGTTTTCCCGATTTATACGCCCATGAGTGGACGTGCCCTATGCTCCCTAAGCTGTGTTTTTTCGATGTTTCAGGACACACCGTACACTTCTCCAGAGTGGCTGTTGGCAATTTACATCCCACCCATCAGTGTAGCAAGGCTGCCATTTCTCCATGGCCTGTCCTGCATTTCTGGTTTTGACACTTTTTGCAGCATGGCCCTTTTGCCCGATGGGAAGCGAGACTTCTTTGTAGCGCTGATTTGCCTTTCCACGTTGCTTGGTTGGCCAAAAAGGGCGTATGCGTTTTTTCCTGAATATATTCAGGAAAAAACACATACGCCCTTTTTGGCCAAGGGCATCATTGTCGACGTTTTGCCGCCTTTCATGTGCTTTAAAGGCGATTCAAATCTACCTCCTGAAACCTGTTTCCTGCAATTGGGCCTTGCTTTCAAATCCTCTTCGTTGCCCTCCCTCAATATATTTGTGGACGAGAGTTATCATTTATAACTCAGCAGGTTTGTGAATTGCAGTGCCCCTGAGCTCCATTTTTCAACTGTCTATTTTGGGAGCTGGCCGCAAAAGCACGGGATTGCTTAAGGCCCTTTTCTGGTTCCGGGCGGCAGGCTGAGCCTGTGGTTAATTCTTCTTCCTGATGGGAAAATAGAGTGACCTCTGCCGGTCCCAACACCAAGATCTAGTCTCTCATTGGTTGCCCCTCTTGCCGTTCATCCTCAGGACAAATTGCAACCTGTAGGGAACAGGAGGTTAAAGGTGCTGATTCTCCAAGTAGGGAGATTGCTAGTAAAGTAGCTGGAATGGCGAACCCGAACACAAGGAGATGAGAAATGAGGTGCGTATTAGAAACCTTTCAAAATCACACGGTGTACCATCTTCTGGGTTTCTCATGCATGTTTTCGATGTAGGAAAATGCCGTTGAATCTGGAGATTTGGGTCCCATGGGATGGGTACCACGCAGTATTACTTTAAAGGGTCTGTGTTTGCTCACCCAACGTCACCCAACCTCTCAACCCCAAGAGTGTCCACCCATATGTCTCATCCAGCTGTGGGTCTAGATATGGTCAATCCAGGTTGCATCACAGCCCCTGAACGAATTTTGTAAGAATTTCTCTCTCTTTCACTGTCTTTGTTTTACGGGTTTTTAAAAGTAATTTATTTTTATAATGGGGTTTAGCTGCTTTTCACGGCTGTGTTTATGCGCCTTTACACCCACTTGACTCACTTCCAGAGAGATATCAATACATAGGTTTTAAGATTCTTACTAGTCACATATATTCTTGTGTGGTGAATAGGGGGTGTTAAGTCCAGTTCACTGAGCAAGGAGTAGGTCTTGTCTATTACATATTGGGTGTATGGAACGGTATCTGAGCGAATTTGAAACCCTTGTTTTATGCATCACCCCACCTCACCTTTCCCCTTAAGCAGCCATAGTGTGTTTTCTAAACGTGTGACTCTCTTCTGTTTTGTAATTCAGTTCAAGTGTAGCGGTTTTTACATTCCCTCTATAAGTGATAGCTTATGATAAGTGTCTTTTTCTGTGTGACATATTTCACTTAGAATCGTCGTACCTAAATCCACTCATCTTGCTTCTACTAGCCTTATGACTTTGATTTCATGTCTGAGTGATATTCCATTGTACATAAGACCACTACTTCTTTATCCATTTTTCTCTTTCCTGGGATATTTAAGGTGTCATGAAGTGGAGGTTCTTGTCAACAGAGCAGCCCTAAACTTTGGGGTGCCTCTGCCTTGCTGATTTTTAGTTTTCCCAATTTATACGCCCATGAGTGGACGTGCCCTATGCTCCCTAAGCTGTGTTTTTTCAATGTTTCAGGACACACCGTACACTTCTCCAGAGTGGCTGTTGGCAATTTACATCCCGCCCATCAGCGTAGCAAGGCTGCCATTTCTCCATGGCCTGTCCTGCATTTCTGGTTTTCACACTTTTTGCAGCATGGCCCTTTTGACCGATGGGAAGCGAGACTTCTTTGTAGCGCTGATTAGCCTTTCCAGGTTGCTTGGTTGGCCAAAAAGGGCGTATGCGTTTTTTCCTGAATATATTCAGGAAAAAACGCATACGCCCTTTTTGGCCAAGGGCATCATTGTCGACGTTTTGCGACTTTTCATGTGCTTTAAAGGCGATTCGAATCTACCTCCTGAAACCTGGTTCCTGCAATTCTGCCTTGCTTTCAAATCCTCTTCGTTGCCTTCCCTCAATATATTTGTGGACGAGAGTTATCATTTATAACTCTGCGGGTTTGTGAATGGCAGTGTCCCTGGGCTCCATTTTTCAACTCCCTTTTTTGGGAGCTGGCCGTAAGAGTGCGGGATTGCCTCAGGCCCTATTCTGCTTCTGGGCGGCAGGCTGAGCCTGTGGTTAATTCTTCTTCCTGATGGGAAAATAGAGTGACCTGTGCCTGTCCCAACACCTAGATCTAGTCTCTCATTGGTTGCCCCTCTTCCCGTTCATCCTCAGGACAAATTGCAACCTGTAGGGAACAGGAGGTTAAAGGTGCTGATTCTCCACGTAGGGAGTTTGCTAGTAAAGTAGCTGGAATGGCGAACCCGAGCACAAGGAGATGAGAAATGAGGAGCGTTTTAAAAACCTTTCAAAATCACACGGTGTACCATCTTCTGGGTTTCTCATGCATGTTTTTGATGTAGGAAGATGCCCTTGAACCTGGAGATTTGGGACCCATGGGATGGGTACCACGCAGTATTACTTTAAAGGGTCTGCGTTTGCTCACCCAACCTCTCAGCCCCAAGAGTGTCCACCCTTATGTCTCATCCAGCTGTGGGTCTAGATATGGTCAATCCAGGTTGCATCACAGCCCCTGAACGAATTGTGTAAGAATTTCTCTCTCTTTCACTGTCTTTGTTTTATGTGTTTTTTAAAGTAATTTATTTTTATAATGGGGTTTAGCTCCTTTTCACGGCTGTGTTTATGAGGCTTTGCACCCACTTGACTCACTTCCAAAGAGATATCAATACATAGGTTTTACGATTCTTACTAGTCAGATATATTCTTGTGCGGTGAATAGTGGGTGTTGAGTCCAGTTCACTGAGCAAGGAGTAGGTCTTATCTATTACATATTGGGTGTATGGATCGGTATCTCAGCGAATTTGAAACCCTTGTTTTATGCATCACCCCACCTCACCTTTCCCGTTAAGCAGCCATAGTGTGTTTTCTAAACGTGTGACTCTGTTCTGTTTTGTAATTCAGTTCAAGTGTAGCGGTTTTTACATTCCCTCTATAAGTGATAGCTTATGATAAGTGTCTTTTTCTGTGTGACTTATTTCACTTAGAGTCGTCGTACCTAAATCCAATCATCTTGCTTCTCCTAGCCTTATGACATTGATTCCATGTCTGAGTGATATTCCATTGTACTCAAGGACCACAACTTCTTTATCCATTTTTATCTTTCCTGGGATATTTAAGGTGTCATGAAGTGGAGGTTCTTGTCAACAGAGCAGCCCTAAACTTTGGGGAGCCTGTGTCTTGCTGATTTTTAGTTTTCCCGATTTATACGCCCATGAGTGGACGTGCCCTATGCTCCCTAAGCTGTGTTTTTTCGATGTTTCAGGACACACCGTACACTTCTCCAGAGTGGCTGTTGGCAATTTACATCCCACCCATCAGTGTAGCAAGGCTGCCATTTCTCCATGGCCTGTCCTGCATTTCTGGTTTTGACACTTTTTGCAGCATGGCCCTTTTGACCGATGGGAAGCGAGACTTCTTTGTAGCGCTGATTTGCCTTTCCAGGTTGCTTGGTTGGCCAAAAAGGGCGTATGCGTTTTTTCCTGAATATATTCAGGAAAAAACGCATACGCCCTTTTTGGCCAAGGGCATCATTGTCGACGTTTTGCCGCCTTTCATGTGCTTTGAAGGCGATTCGAATCTACCTCCTGAAACCTGTTTCCTGCAATTCTGCCTTGCTTTCAAATCCTCTTCGTTGCCTTCCCTCAATATATTTGTGGACGAGAGTTATCATTTATAACTCTGCGGGTTTGTGAATGGCAGTGTCCCTGGGCTCCATTTTTCAACTCCCTTTTTTGGGAGCTGGCCGTAAGAGTGCGGGATTGCCTCAGGCCCTATTCTGCTTCTGGGCGGCAGGCTGAGCCTGTGGTTAATTCTTCTTCCTGATGGGAAAATAGAGTGACCTGTGCCTGTCCCAACACCTAGATCTAGTCTCTCATTGGTTGCCCCTCTTCCCGTTCATCCTCAGGACAAATTGCAACCTGTAGGGAACAGGAGGTTAAAGGTGCTGATTCTCCACGTAGGGAGTTTGCTAGTAAAGTAGCTGGAATGGCGAACCCGAGCACAAGGAGATGAGAAATGAGGAGCGTTTTAAAAACCTTTCAAAATCACACGGTGTACCATCTTCTGGGTTTCTCATGCATGTTTTTGATGTAGGAAGATGCCCTTGAACCTGGAGATTTGGGACCCATGGGATGGGTACCACGCAGTATTACTTTAAAGGGTCTGCGTTTGCTCACCCAACCTCTCAGCCCCAAGAATGTCCACCCTTATGTCTCATCCAGCTGTGGGTCTAGATATGGTCAATCCAGGTTGCATCACAGCCCCTGAACGAATTGTGTAAGAATTTCTCTCTCTTTCACTGTCTTTGTTTTATGTGTTTTTTAAAGTAATTTATTTTTATAATGGGGTTTAGCTCCTTTTCACGGCTGTGTTTATGAGGCTTTGCACCCACTTGACTCACTTCCAAAGAGATATCAATACATAGGTTTTACGATTCTTACTAGTCAGATATATTCTTGTGCGTTGAATAGGGGGTGTTGAGTCCAGTTCACTGAGCAAGGAGTAGGTCTTGTCTATTACATATTGGGTGTATGGATCGGTATCTCAGCGAATTTGAAACCCTTGTTTTATGCATCACCCCACCTCACCTTTCCCGTTAAGCAGCCATAGTGTGTTTTCTAAACGTGTGACTCTGTTCTGTTTTGTAATTCAGTTCAAGTGTAGCGGTTTTTACATTCCCTCTATAAGTGATAGCTTATGATAAGTGTCTTTTTCTGTGTGACTTATTTCACTTAGAATCGTCGTACCTAAATCCAATCATCTTGCTTCTCCTAGCCTTATGACATTGATTTCATGTCTGAGTGATATTCCATTGTACTCAAGGACCACAACTTCTTTATCCATTTTTCTCTTTCCTGGGATATTTAAGGTGTCATGAAGTGGAGGTTCTTGTCAACAGAGCAGCCCTAAACTTTGGGGTGCCTCTGTCTTGCTGATTTTTAGTTTTCCCGATTTATACGCCCATGAGTGGACGTGCCCTATGCTCCCTAAGCTGTGTTTTTTCGATGTTTCAGGACACACCGTACACTTCTCCAGAGTGGCTGTTGGCAATTTACATCCCACCCATCAGTGTAGCAAGGCTGCCATTTCTCCATGGCCTGTCCTGCATTTCTGGTTTTGACACTTTTTGCAGCATGGCCCTTTTGACCGATGGGAAGCGAGACTTCTTTGTAGCGCTGATTTGCCTTTCCACGTTGCTTGGTTGACCAAAAAGGGCGTATGCGTTTTTTCCTGAATATATTCAGGAAAAAACGCATACGCCCTTTTTGGCCAAGGGCATCATTGTCGACGTTTTGCCGCCTTTCATGTGCTTTAAAGGCGATTCAAATCTACCTCCTGAAACCTGTTTCCTGCAATTGGGCCTTGCTTTCAAATCCTCTTCGTTGCCCTCCCTCAATATATTTGTGGACGAGAGTTATCATTTATAACTCAGCAGGTTTGTGAATTGCAGTGCCCCTGAGCTCCATTTTTCAACTGTCTATTTTGGGAGCTGGCCGCAAAAGCACGGGATTGCTTAAGGCCCTTTTCTGGTTCCGGGCGGCAGGCTGAGCCTGTGGTTAATTCTTCTTCCTGATGGGAAAATAGAGTGACCTCTGCCGGTCCCAACACCAAGATCTAGTCTCTCATTGGTTGCCCCTCTTGCCGTTCATCCTCAGGACAAATTGCAACCTGTAGGGAACAGGAGGTTAAAGGTGCTGATTCTCCAAGTAGGGAGATTGCTAGTAAAGTAGCTGGAATGGCGAACCCGAACACAAGGAGATGAGAAATGAGGTGCGTATTAGAAACCTTTCAAAATCACACGGTGTACCATCTTCTGGGTTTCTCATGCATGTTTTCGATGTAGGAAAATACCGTTGAATCTGGAGATTTGGGACCCATGGGATGGGTACCACGCAGTATTACTTTAAAGGGTCTGTGTTTGCTCACCCAACGTCACCCAACCTCTCAACCCCAAGAGTGTCCACCCATATGTCTCATCCAGCTGTGGGTCTAGATATGGTCAATCCAGGTTGCATCACAGCCCCTGAACGAATTGTGTAAGAATTTCTCTCTCTTTCACTGTCTTTGTTTTACGGGTTTTTAAAAGTAATTTATTTTTATAATGGGGTTTAGCTGCTTTTCACGGCTGTGTTTATGCGCCTTTACACCCACTTGACTCACTTCCAGAGAGATATCAATACATAGGTTTTAAGATTCTTACTAGTCACATATATTCTTGTGTGGTGAATAGGGGGTGTTAAGTCCAGTTCACTGAGCAAGGAGTAGGTCTTGTCTATTACATATTGGGTGTATGGAACGGTATCTGAGCGAATTTGAAACCCTTGTTTTATGCATCACCCCACCTCACCTTTCCCCTTAAGCAGCCATAGTGTGTTTTCTAAACGTGTGACTCTCTTCTGTTTTGTAATTCAGTTCAAGTGTAGCGGTTTTTACATTCCCTCTATAAGTGATAGCTTATGATAAGTGTCTTTTTCTGTGTGACATATTTCACTTAGAATCGTCGTACCTAAATCCACTCATCTTGCTTCTACTAGCCTTATGACTTTGATTTCATGTCTGAGTGATATTCCATTGTACATAAGGACCACAACTTCTTTATCCATTTTTCTCTTTCCTGGGATATTTAAGGTGTCATGAAGTGGAGGTTCTTGTCAACAGAGCAGCCCTAAACTTTGGGGTGCCTCTGTCTTGCTGATTTTTAGTTTTCCCAATTTATACGCCCATGAGTGGACGTGCCCTATGCTCCCTAAGCTGTGTGTTTTAGATGTTTCAGGACACACCGTACACTTCTCCAGAGTGGCTGTTGGCAATTTACATCCCGCCCATCAGCGTAGCAAGGCTGCCATTTCTCCATGGCCTGTCCTGCATTTCTGGTTTTCACACTTTTTGCAGCATGGCCCTTTTGACCGATGGGAAGCGAGACTTCTTTGTAGCGCTGATTAGCCTTTCCAGGTTGCTTGGTTGGCCAAAAAGGGCGTATGCGTTTTTTCCTGAATATATTCAGGAAAAAACGCATACGCCCTTTTTGGCCAAGGGCATCATTGTCGACGTTTTGCGACTTTTCATGTGCTTTAAAGGCGATTCGAATCTACCTCCTGAAACCTGGTTCCTGCAATTCTGCCTTGCTTTCAAATCCTCTTCGTTGCCTTCCCTCAATATATTTGTGGACGAGAGTTATCATTTATAACTCTGCGGGTTTGTGAATGGCAGTGTCCCTGGGCTCCATTTTTCAACTCCCTTTTTTGGGAGCTGGCCGTAAGAGTGCGGGATTGCCTCAGGCCCTATTCTGCTTCTGGGCGGCAGGCTGAGCCTGTGGTTAATTCTTCTTCCTGATGGGAAAATAGAGTGACCTGTGCCTGTCCCAACACCTAGATCTAGTCTCTCATTGGTTGCCCCTCTTCCCGTTCATCCTCAGGACAAATTGCAACCTGTAGGGAACAGGAGGTTAAAGGTGCTGATTCTCCACGTAGGGAGTTTGCTAGTAAAGTAGCTGGAATGGCGAACCCGAGCACAAGGAGATGAGAAATGAGGAGCGTTTTAAAAACCTTTCAAAATCACACGGTGTACCATCTTCTGGGTTTCTCATGCATGTTTTTGATGTAGGAAGATGCCCTTGAACCTGGAGATTTGGGACCCATGGGATGGGTACCACGCAGTATTACTTTAAAGGGTCTGCGTTTGCTCACCCAACCTCTCAGCCCCAAGAGTGTCCACCCTTATGTCTCATCCAGCTGTGGGTCTAGATATGGTCAATCCAGGTTGCATCACAGCCCCTGAACGAATTGTGTAAGAATTTCTCTCTCTTTCACTGTCTTTGTTTTATGTGTTTTTTAAAGTAATTTATTTTTATAATGGGGTTTAGCTCCTTTTCACGGCTGTGTTTATGAGGCTTTGCACCCACTTGACTCACTTCCAAAGAGATATCAATACATAGGTTTTACGATTCTTACTAGTCAGATATATTCTTGTGCGGTGAATAGTGGGTGTTGAGTCCAGTTCACTGAGCAAGGAGTAGGTCTTATCTATTACATATTGGGTGTATGGATCGGTATCTCAGCGAATTTGAAACCCTTGTTTTATGCATCACCCCACCTCACCTTTCCCGTTAAGCAGCCATAGTGTGTTTTCTAAACGTGTGACTCTGTTCTGTTTTGTAATTCAGTTCAAGTGTAGCGGTTTTTACATTCCCTCTATAAGTGATAGCTTATGATAAGTGTCTTTTTCTGTGTGACTTATTTCACTTAGAGTCGTCGTACCTAAATCCAATCATCTTGCTTCTCCTAGCCTTATGACATTGATTTCATGTCTGAGTGATATTCCATTGTACTCAAGGACCACAACTTCTTTATCCATTTTTATCTTTCCTGGGATATTTAAGGTGTCATGAAGTGGAGGTTCTTGTCAACAGAGCAGCCCTAAACTTTGGGGAGCCTGTGTCTTGCTGATTTTTAGTTTTCCCGATTTATACGCCCATGAGTGGACGTGCCCTATGCTCCCTAAGCTGTGTTTTTTCGATGTTTCAGGACACACCGTACACTTCTCCAGAGTGGCTGTTGGCAATTTACATCCCACCCATCAGTGTAGCAAGGCTGCCATTTCTCCATGGCCTGTCCTGCATTTCTGGTTTTGACACTTTTTGCAGCATGGCCCTTTTGACCGATGGGAAGCGAGACTTCTTTGTAGCGCTGATTTGCCTTTCCAGGTTGCTTGGTTGGCCAAAAAGGGCGTATGCGTTTTTTCCTGAATATATTCAGGAAAAAACGCATACGCCCTTTTTGGCCAAGGGCATCATTGTCGACGTTTTGCCGCCTTTCATGTGCTTTGAAGGCGATTCGAATCTACCTCCTGAAACCTGTTTCCTGCAATTCTGCCTTGCTTTCAAATCCTCTTCGTTGCCTTCCCTCAATATATTTGTGGACGAGAGTTATCATTTATAACTCTGCGGGTTTGTGAATGGCAGTGTCCCTGGGCTCCATTTTTCAACTCCCTTTTTTGGGAGCTGGCCATAAGAGTGCGGGATTGCCTCAGGCCCTATTCTGCTTCTGGGCGGCAGGCTGAGCCTGTGGTTAATTCTTCTTCCTGATGGGAAAATAGAGTGACCTGTGCCTGTCCCAACACCTAGATCTAGTCTCTCATTGGTTGCCCCTCTTCCCGTTCATCCTCAGGACAAATTGCAACCTGTAGGGAACAGGAGGTTAAAGGTGCTGATTCTCCACGTAGGGAGTTTGCTAGTAAAGTAGCTGGAATGGCGAACCCGAGCACAAGGAGATGAGAAATGAGGAGCGTTTTAAAAACCTTTCAAAATCACACGGTGTACCATCTTCTGGGTTTCTCATGCATGTTTTTGATGTAGGAAGATGCCCTTGAACCTGGAGATTTGGGACCCATGGGATGGGTACCACGCAGTATTACTTTAAAGGGTCTGCGTTTGCTCACCCAACCTCTCAGCCCCAAGAATGTCCACCCTTATGTCTCATCCAGCTGTGGGTCTAGATATGGTCAATCCAGGTTGCATCACAGCCCCTGAACGAATTGTGTAAGAATTTCTCTCTCTTTCACTGTCTTTGTTTTATGTGTTTTTTAAAGTAATTTATTTTTATAATGGGGTTTAGCTCCTTTTCACGGCTGTGTTTATGAGGCTTTGCACCCACTTGACTCACTTCCAAAGAGATATCAATACATAGGTTTTACGATTCTTACTAGTCAGATATATTCTTGTGCGTTGAATAGGGGGTGTTGAGTCCAGTTCACTGAGCAAGGAGTAGGTCTTGTCTATTACATATTGGGTGTATGGATCGGTATCTCAGCGAATTTGAAACCCTTGTTTTATGCATCACCCCACCTCACCTTTCCCGTTAAGCAGCCATAGTGTGTTTTCTAAACGTGTGACTCTGTTCTGTTTTGTAATTCAGTTCAAGTGTAGCGGTTTTTACATTCCCTCTATAAGTGATAGCTTATGATAAGTGTCTTTTTCTGTGTGACTTATTTCACTTAGAATCGTCGTACCTAAATCCAATCATCTTGCTTCTCCTAGCCTTATGACATTGATTTCATGTCTGAGTGATATTCCATTGTACTCAAGGACCACAACTTCTTTATCCATTTTTCTCTTTCCTGGGATATTTAAGGTGTCATGAAGTGGAGGTTCTTGTCAACAGAGCAGCCCTAAACTTTGGGGTGCCTCTGTCTTGCTGATTTTTAGTTTTCCCGATTTATACGCCCATGAGTGGACGTGCCCTATGCTCCCTAAGCTGTGTTTTTTCGATGTTTCAGGACACACCGTACACTTCTCCAGAGTGGCTGTTGGCAATTTACATCCCACCCATCAGTGTAGCAAGGCTGCCATTTCTCCATGGCCTGTCCTGCATTTCTGGTTTTGACACTTTTTGCAGCATGGCCCTTTTGACCGATGGGAAGCGAGACTTCTTTGTAGCGCTGATTTGCCTTTCCACGTTGCTTGGTTGACCAAAAAGGGCGTATGCGTTTTTTCCTGAATATATTCAGGAAAAAACGCATACGCCCTTTTTGGCCAAGGGCATCATTGTCGACGTTTTGCCGCCTTTCATGTGCTTTAAAGGCGATTCAAATCTACCTCCTGAAACCTGTTTCCTGCAATTGGGCCTTGCTTTCAAATCCTCTTCGTTGCCCTCCCTCAATATATTTGTGGACGAGAGTTATCATTTATAACTCAGCAGGTTTGTGAATTGCAGTGCCCCTGAGCTCCATTTTTCAACTGTCTATTTTGGGAGCTGGCCGCAAAAGCACGGGATTGCTTAAGGCCCTTTTCTGGTTCCGGGCGGCAGGCTGAGCCTGTGGTTAATTCTTCTTCCTGATGGGAAAATAGAGTGACCTCTGCCGGTCCCAACACCAAGATCTAGTCTCTCATTGGTTGCCCCTCTTGCCGTTCATCCTCAGGACAAATTGCAACCTGTAGGGAACAGGAGGTTAAAGGTGCTGATTCTCCAAGTAGGGAGATTGCTAGTAAAGTAGCTGGAATGGCGAACCCGAACACAAGGAGATGAGAAATGAGGTGCGTATTAGAAACCTTTCAAAATCACACGGTGTACCATCTTCTGGGTTTCTCATGCATGTTTTCGATGTAGGAAAATACCGTTGAATCTGGAGATTTGGGACCCATGGGATGGGTACCACGCAGTATTACTTTAAAGGGTCTGTGTTTGCTCACCCAACGTCACCCAACCTCTCAACCCCAAGAGTGTCCACCCATATGTCTCATCCAGCTGTGGGTCTAGATATGGTCAATCCAGGTTGCATCACAGCCCCTGAACGAATTGTGTAAGAATTTCTCTCTCTTTCACTGTCTTTGTTTTACGGGTTTTTAAAAGTAATTTATTTTTATAATGGGGTTTAGCTGCTTTTCACGGCTGTGTTTATGCGCCTTTACACCCACTTGACTCACTTCCAGAGAGATATCAATACATAGGTTTTAAGATTCTTACTAGTCACATATATTCTTGTGTGGTGAATAGGGGGTGTTAAGTCCAGTTCACTGAGCAAGGAGTAGGTCTTGTCTATTACATATTGGGTGTATGGAACGGTATCTGAGCGAATTTGAAACCCTTGTTTTATGCATCACCCCACCTCACCTTTCCCCTTAAGCAGCCATAGTGTGTTTTCTAAACGTGTGACTCTCTTCTGTTTTGTAATTCAGTTCAAGTGTAGCGGTTTTTACATTCCCTCTATAAGTGATAGCTTATGATAAGTGTCTTTTTCTGTGTGACATATTTCACTTAGAATCGTCGTACCTAAATCCACTCATCTTGCTTCTACTAGCCTTATGACTTTGATTTCATGTCTGAGTGATATTCCATTGTACATAAGGACCACAACTTCTTTATCCATTTTTCTCTTTCCTGGGATATTTAAGGTGTCATGAAGTGGAGGTTCTTGTCAACAGAGCAGCCCTAAACTTTGGGGTGCCTCTGTCTTGCTGATTTTTAGTTTTCCCAATTTATATGCCCATGAGTGGACGTGCCCTATGCTCCCTAAGCTGTGTGTTTTAGATGTTTCAGGACACACCGTACACTTCTCCAGAGTGGCTGTTGGCAATTTACATCCCGCCCATCAGCGTAGCAAGGCTGCCATTTCTCCATGGCCTGTCCTGCATTTCTGGTTTTCACACTTTTTGCAGCATGGCCCTTTTGACCGATGGGAAGCGAGACTTCTTTGTAGCGCTGATTAGCCTTTCCAGGTTGCTTGGTTGGCCAAAAAGGGCGTATGCGTTTTTTCCTGAATATATTCAGGAAAAAACGCATACGCCCTTTTTGGCCAAGGGCATCATTGTCGACGTTTTGCGACTTTTCATGTGCTTTAAAGGCGATTCGAATCTACCTCCTGAAACCTGGTTCCTGCAATTCTGCCTTGCTTTCAAATCCTCTTCGTTGCCTTCCCTCAATATATTTGTGGACGAGAGTTATCATTTATAACTCTGCGGGTTTGTGAATGGCAGTGTCCCTGGGCTCCATTTTTCAACTCCCTTTTTTGGGAGCTGGCCATAAGAGTGCGGGATTGCCTCAGGCCCTATTCTGCTTCTGGGCGGCAGGCTGAGCCTGTGGTTAATTCTTCTTCCTGATGGGAAAATAGAGTGACCTGTGCCTGTCCCAACACCTAGATCTAGTCTCTCATTGGTTGCCCCTCTTCCCGTTCATCCTCAGGACAAATTGCAACCTGTAGGGAACAGGAGGTTAAAGGTGCTGATTCTCCACGTAGGGAGTTTGCTAGTAAAGTAGCTGGAATGGCGAACCCGAGCACAAGGAGATGAGAAATGAGGAGCGTTTTAAAAACCTTTCAAAATCACACGGTGTACCATCTTCTGGGTTTCTCATGCATGTTTTTGATGTAGGAAGATGCCCTTGAACCTGGAGATTTGGGACCCATGGGATGGGTACCACGCAGTATTACTTTAAAGGGTCTGCGTTTGCTCACCCAACCTCTCAGCCCCAAGAGTGTCCACCCTTATGTCTCATCCAGCTGTGGGTCTAGATATGGTCAATCCAGGTTGCATCACAGCCCCTGAACGAATTGTGTAAGAATTTCTCTCTCTTTCACTGTCTTTGTTTTATGTGTTTTTTAAAGTAATTTATTTTTATAATGGGGTTTAGCTCCTTTTCACGGCTGTGTTTATGAGGCTTTGCACCCACTTGACTCACTTCCAAAGAGATATCAATACATAGGTTTTACGATTCTTACTAGTCAGATATATTCTTGTGCGGTGAATAGGGGGTGTTGAGTCCAGTTCACTGAGCAAGGAGTAGGTCTTATCTATTACATATTGGGTGTATGGATCGGTATCTCAGCGAATTTGAAACCCTTGTTTTATGCATCACCCCACCTCACCTTTCCCGTTAAGCAGCCATAGTGTGTTTTCTAAACGTGTGACTCTGTTCTGTTTTGTAATTCAGTTCAAGTGTAGCGGTTTTTACATTCCCTCTATAAGTGATAGCTTATGATAAGTGTCTTTTTCTGTGTGACTTATTTCACTTAGAGTCGTCATACCTAAGTCCACTCATCTTGCTTCTTCTAGCCTTATGACATTGATTTCATGTCTGAGTGATATTCCTTTGTACATAAGACCACAACTTCTTTATCCATTTTTCTCTTTCCTGGGATATTTAAGGTGTCATGAAGTGGAGGTTCTTGTCAACAGAGCAGCCCTAAACTTTGGAGTGCCTGTGTCTTGCTGATTTTTAGTTTTCCCAATTTATACGCCCATGAGTGGACGTGACCTATGCTCCCTAAGCTGTGTGTTTTAGATGTTTCAGGACACACCGTACACTTCTCCAGAGTGGCTGTTGGCAATTTACATCCCGCCCATCAGCGTAGCAAGGCTGCCATTTCTCCATGGCCTGTCCTGCATTTCTGGTTTTGACACTTTTTGCAGCATGGCCCTTTTGACCGATGGGAAGCGAGACTACTTTGTATCGCTGATTTGCCTTTCCAGGTTGCTTGGTTGGCCAAAAAGGGCGTATGCGTTTTTTCCTGAATATATTCAGGAAAAAACGCATACGCCCTTTTTGGCCAAGGGCATCATTGTCGACGTTTTGCCACTTTTCATGTGCTTTAAAGGCGATTCGAATCTACCTCCTGAAACCTGTTTCCTGCAATTCTGCCTTGCTTTCAAATCCTCTTCGTTGCCTTCCCTCAATATATTTGTGGACGAGAGTTATCATTTATAACTCTGCGGGTTTGTGAATGGCAGTGTCCCTGGGCTCCATTTTTCAACTCCCTTTTTTGGGAGCTGGCCTTAAGAGCGCGGGATTGCCTCAGGCCCTATTCTGCTTCTGGGCGGCAGGCTGAGCCTGTGGTTAATTCTTCTTCCTGATGGGAAAATAGAGTGACCTGTGCCTGTCCCAACACCTAGATCTAGTCTCTCATTGGTTGCCCCTCTTCCGTTCATCCTCAGGACAAATTGCAACCTGTAGGGAACAGGAGGTTAAAGGTGCTGATTCTCCAAGTAGGGAGATTGCTAGTAAAGTAGCTGGAATGGCGAACCCGAGCACAAGGAGATGAGAAATGAGGTGCGTTTTAGAAACCTTTCAAAATCACACGGTGTACCACCTTCTGGGTTTCTCATGCATGTTTTCGATGTAGGAATATGCCCTTGAACCTGGAGATTTGGGACCCATGCGATGGGTACCAGGCAGTATTACTTTAAAGGGTCTGTGTATGCTCACCCAACCTCACCCAACCTCTCAGCCCCAAGTGTGTCCACCCTTATGTCTCATCCAGCTTGGGTCTAGATATGGTCAATCCAGGTTGCATCACAGCCTCTGAACGAATTTTGTAAGAATTTCTCTCTCTTTCACTGTCTTTGTTTTACGGGTTTTTAAAAGTAATTTATTTTTATAATGGGGTTATCTGCTTTTCACGGCTGTGTTTATGCGGCTTTACACCCACTTGACTCACTTCCAGACAGATATCAATACATAGGTTTTAAGATTCTTACTAGTCACCTATATTCTTCTGCGGTGAATAGGGGGTGTTGAGTCCAGTTCACTGAGCAAGGAGTAGGTCTTGTCTATTACATATTGGGTGTATGGAACGGTATCTGAGCAAATTTGAAAACCTTGTTTTATGCATCACCCCACCTCACCTTTCCCGTTAAGCAGCCATAGTGTGTTTTCTAAGCGTGAGACTCTGTTCTGTTTTGTAATTCAGTGCAAGTGTAGCGGTTTTTACATTCCCTCTATAAGAGATAGCTTATGATAAGTGTCTTTTTTTGTGTGACTTATTTCACTTAGAATCATCGTACCTAAGGCCACTCATCTTGCTTCTTCTAGCCTTATGACATTGATTTCATGTCTGAGTGATATTCCTTTGTACATAAGGACCACAACTTCTTTATACATTTTTCTCTTTCCTGGGATATTTAAGGTGTCATGAAGTGGAGGTTCTTGTCAACAGAGCAGCCCTAAACTTTGGGGTGCCTGTGTCTTCCTGATTTTTAGTTTTCCCAATTTATACGCCCATGAGTGGACGTGCCCTATGCTCCCTAAGCTGTGTTTTTTCGATGTTTCAGGACATACAATACACTTCTCCAGAGTGGCTGTTGGCAATTTACATCCCGCCCATCAGCGTAGCAAGGCTGCCATTTCTCTATGGCCTGTCCTGCATTTCTGGTTTTGACACTTTCTGCAGCATGGCCCTTTTGACCGATGGGAAGCGAGACTTCTTTGTAGCGCTGATTTGCCTTTCCAGGTTGCTTGGTTGGCCAAAAAGGGCGTATGCGTTTTTTCCTGAATATATTCAGGAAAAAACGCATACGCCCTTTTTGGCCAAGGGCATCATTGTCGACATTTTGCGACTTTTCATGTGCTTTAATGGCGATTCGAATCTACCTCCTGAAACCTGTTTCCTGCAATTCTGCCTTGCTTTCAAATCCTCTTCATTGCCTTCCCTCAATATATTTGTGGACGAGAGTTATCATTTATAACTCTGCGGGTTTGTGAATGGCAGTGTCCCTGGGCTCCATTTTTCAACTCGCTTTTTTGGGAGCTGGCCGCAAGAGCGCGGGATTGCCTCAGGCCCTATTCTGCTTCTGGGCGGCAGGCTGAGCCTGTGGTTAATTCTTCTTCCTGATGGGAAAATAGAGTGACCTGTGCCTGTCCCAACACCTAGATCTAGTCTCTCATTGGTTGCCCCTCTTCCCGTTCATCCTCAGGACAAATTGCAACCTGTAGGGAACAGGAGGTTAAAGGTGCTGATTCTCCACGTAGGGAGTTTGCTAGTAAAGTAGCTGGAATGGCGAACCCGAGCACAAGGAGATGAGAAATGAGGAGCGTTTTAAAAACCTTTCAAAATCACACGGTGTACCATCTTCTGGGTTTCTCATGCATGTTTTTGATGTAGGAAGATGCCCTTGAACCTGGAGATTTGGGACCCATGGGATGGGTACCACGCAGTATTACTTTAAAGGGTCTGCGTTTGCTCACCCAACCTCTCAGCCCCAAGAGTGTCCACCCTTATGTCTCATCCAGCTGTGGGTCTAGATATGGTCAATCCAGGTTGCATCACAGCCCCTGAACGAATTGTGTAAGAATTTCTCTCTCTTTCACTGTCTTTGTTTTATGTGTTTTTTAAAGTAATTTATTTTTATAATGGGGTTTAGCTCCTTTTCACGGCTGTGTTTATGAGGCTTTGCACCCACTTGACTCACTTCCAAAGAGATATCAATACATAGGTTTTACGATTCTTACTAGTCAGATATATTCTTGTGCGGTGAATAGGGGGTGTTGAGTCCAGTTCACTGAGCAAGGAGTAGGTCTTATCTATTACATATTGGGTGTATGGATCGGTATCTCAGCGAATTTGAAACCCTTGTTTTATGCATCACCCCACCTCACCTTTCCCGTTAAGCAGCCATAGTGTGTTTTCTAAACGTGTGACTCTGTTCTGTTTTGTAATTCAGTTCAAGTGTAGCGGTTTTTACATTCCCTCTATAAGTGATAGCTTATGATAAGTGTCTTTTTCTGTGTGACTTATTTCACTTAGAGTCGTCGTACCTAAGTCCACTCATCTTGCTTCTTCTAGCCTTATGACATTGATTTCATGTCTGAGTGATATTCCTTTGTACATAAGACCACAACTTCTTTATCCATTTTTCTCTTTCCTGGGATATTTAAGGTGTCATGAAGTGGAGGTTCTTGTCAACAGAGCAGCCCTAAACTTTGGAGTGCCTGTGTCTTGCTGATTTTTAGTTTTCCCAATTTATACGCCCATGAGTGGACGTGACCTATGCTCCCTAAGCTGTGTGTTTTAGATGTTTCAGGACACACCGTACACTTCTCCAGAGTGGCTGTTGGCAATTTACATCCCGCCCATCAGCGTAGCAAGGCTGCCATTTCTCCATGGCCTGTCCTGCATTTCTGGTTTTGACACTTTTTGCAGCATGGCCCTTTTGACCGATGGGAAGCGAGACTACTTTGTATCGCTGATTTGCCTTTCCAGGTTGCTTGGTTGGCCAAAAAGGGCGTATGCGTTTTTTCCTGAATATATTCAGGAAAAAACGCATACGCCCTTTTTGGCCAAGGGCATCATTGTCGACGTTTTGCCACTTTTCATGTGCTTTAAAGGCGATTCGAATCTACCTCCTGAAACCTGTTTCCTGCAATTCTGCCTTGCTTTCAAATCCTCTTCGTTGCCTTCCCTCAATATATTTGTGGACGAGAGTTATCATTTATAACTCTGCGGGTTTGTGAATGGCAGTGTCCCTGGGCTCCATTTTTCAACTCCCTTTTTTGGGAGCTGGCCTTAAGAGCGCGGGATTGCCTCAGGCCCTATTCTGCTTCTGGGCGGCAGGCTGAGCCTGTGGTTAATTCTTCTTCCTGATGGGAAAATAGAGTGACCTGTGCCTGTCCCAACACCTAGATCTAGTCTCTCATTGGTTGCCCCTCTTCCGTTCATCCTCAGGACAAATTGCAACCTGTAGGGAACAGGAGGTTAAAGGTGCTGATTCTCCAAGTAGGGAGATTGCTAGTAAAGTAGCTGGAATGGCGAACCCGAGCACAAGGAGATGAGAAATGAGGTGCGTTTTAGAAACCTTTCAAAATCACACGGTGTACCACCTTCTGGGTTTCTCATGCATGTTTTCGATGTAGGAATATGCCCTTGAACCTGGAGATTTGGGACCCATGCGATGGGTACCAGGCAGTATTACTTTAAAGGGTCTGTGTATGCTCACCCAACCTCACCCAACCTCTCAGCCCCAAGTGTGTCCACCCTTATGTCTCATCCAGCTTGGGTCTAGATATGGTCAATCCAGGTTGCATCACAGCCTCTGAACGAATTTTGTAAGAATTTCTCTCTCTTTCACTGTCTTTGTTTTACGGGTTTTTAAAAGTAATTTATTTTTATAATGGGGTTATCTGCTTTTCACGGCTGTGTTTATGCGGCTTTACACCCACTTGACTCACTTCCAGACAGATATCAATACATAGGTTTTAAGATTCTTACTAGTCACCTATATTCTTCTGCAGTGAATAGGGGGTGTTGAGTCCAGTTCACTGAGCAAGGAGTAGGTCTTGTCTATTACATATTGGGTGTATGGAACGGTATCTGAGCAAATTTGAAAACCTTGTTTTATGCATCACCCCACCTCACCTTTCCCGTTAAGCAGCCATAGTGTGTTTTCTAAGCGTGAGACTCTGTTCTGTTTTGTAATTCAGTGCAAGTGTAGCGGTTTTTACATTCCCTCTATAAGTGATAGCTTATGATAAGTGTCTTTTTTTGTGTGACTTATTTCACTTAGAATCATCGTACCTAAGGCCACTCATCTTGCTTCTTCTAGCCTTATGACATTGATTTCATGTCTGAGTGATATTCCTTTGTACATAAGGACCACAACTTCTTTATCCATTTTTCTCTTTCCTGGGATATTTAAGGTGTCATGAAGTGGAGGTTCTTGTCAACAGAGCAGCCCTAAACTTTGGGGTGCCTGTGTCTTCCTGATTTTTAGTTTTCCCAATTTATACGCCCATGAGTGGACGTGCCCTATGCTCCCTAAGCTGTGTTTTTTCGATGTTTCAGGACATACAATACACTTCTCCAGAGTGGCTGTTGGCAATTTACATCCCGCCCATCAGCGTAGCAAGGCTACCATTTCTCTATGGCCTGTCCTGCATTTCTGGTTTTGACACTTTCTGCAGCATGGCCCTTTTGACCGATGGGAAGCGAGACTTCTTTGTAGCGCTGATTTGCCTTTCCAGGTTGCTTGGTTGGCCAAAAAGGGCGTATGCGTTTTTTCCTGAATATATTCAGGAAAAAACGCATACGCCCTTTTTGGCCAAGGGCATCATTGTCGACGTTTTGCGACTTTTCATGTGCTTTAAAGGCGATTCGAATCTACCTCCTGAAACCTGGTTCCTGCAATTCTGCCTTGCTTTCAAATCCTCTTCGTTGCCTTCCCTCAATATATTTGTGGACGAGAGTTA
This sequence comes from Eschrichtius robustus, assembly GCF_028021215.1. Taxonomy (NCBI): domain Eukaryota; kingdom Metazoa; phylum Chordata; class Mammalia; order Artiodactyla; family Eschrichtiidae; genus Eschrichtius; species Eschrichtius robustus. The sequence goes on from NW_027175427.1 coordinate 303,877, forward strand.
TCATTTATAACTCTGCGGGTTTGTGAATGGCAGTGTCCCTGGGCTCCATTTTTCAACTCCCTTTTTTGGGAGCTGGCCGTAAGAGTGCGGGATTGCCTCAGGCCCTATTCTGCTTCTGGGCGGCAGGCTGAGCCTGTGGTTAATTCTTCTTCCTGATGGGAAAATAGAGTGACCTGTGCCTGTCCCAACACCTAGATCTAGTCTCTCATTGGTTGCCCCTCTTCCCGTTCATCCTCAGGACAAATTGCAACCTGTAGGGAACAGGAGGTTAAAGGTGCTGATTCTCCACGTAGGGAGTTTGCTAGTAAAGTAGCTGGAATGGCGAACCCGAGCACAAGGAGATGAGAAATGAGGAGCGTTTTAAAAACCTTTCAAAATCACACGGTGTACCATCTTCTGGGTTTCTCATGCATGTTTTTGATGTAGGAAGATGCCCTTGAACCTGGAGATTTGGGACCCATGGGATGGGTACCACGCAGTATTACTTTAAAGGGTCTGCGTTTGCTCACCCAACCTCTCAGCCCCAAGAGTGTCCACCCTTATGTCTCATCCAGCTGTGGGTCTAGATATGGTCAATCCAGGTTGCATCACAGCCCCTGAACGAATTGTGTAAGAATTTCTCTCTCTTTCACTGTCTTTGTTTTATGTGTTTTTTAAAGTAATTTATTTTTATAATGGGGTTTAGCTCCTTTTCACGGCTGTGTTTATGAGGCTTTGCACCCACTTGACTCACTTCCAAAGAGATATCAATACATAGGTTTTACGATTCTTACTAGTCAGATATATTCTTGTGCGGTGAATAGTGGGTGTTGAGTCCAGTTCACTGAGCAAGGAGTAGGTCTTATCTATTACATATTGGGTGTATGGATCGGTATCTCAGCGAATTTGAAACCCTTGTTTTATGCATCACCCCACCTCACCTTTCCCGTTAAGCAGCCATAGTGTGTTTTCTAAACGTGTGACTCTGTTCTGTTTTGTAATTCAGTTCAAGTGTAGCGGTTTTTACATTCCCTCTATAAGTGATAGCTTATGATAAGTGTCTTTTTCTGTGTGACTTATTTCACTTAGAGTCGTCGTACCTAAATCCAATCATCTTGCTTCTCCTAGCCTTATGACATTGATTTCATGTCTGAGTGATATTCCATTGTACTCAAGGACCACAACTTCTTTATCCATTTTTATCTTTCCTGGGATATTTAAGGTGTCATGAAGTGGAGGTTCTTGTCAACAGAGCAGCCCTAAACTTTGGGGAGCCTGTGTCTTGCTGATTTTTAGTTTTCCCGATTTATACGCCCATGAGTGGACGTGCCCTATGCTCCCTAAGCTGTGTTTTTTCGATGTTTCAGGACACACCGTACACTTCTCCAGAGTGGCTGTTGGCAATTTACATCCCACCCATCAGTGTAGCAAGGCTGCCATTTCTCCATGGCCTGTCCTGCATTTCTGGTTTTGACACTTTTTGCAGCATGGCCCTTTTGACCGATGGGAAGCGAGACTTCTTTGTAGCGCTGATTTGCCTTTCCAGGTTGCTTGGTTGGCCAAAAAGGGCGTATGCGTTTTTTCCTGAATATATTCAGGAAAAAACGCATACGCCCTTTTTGGCCAAGGGCATCATTGTCGACGTTTTGCCGCCTTTCATGTGCTTTGAAGGCGATTCGAATCTACCTCCTGAAACCTGTTTCCTGCAATTCTGCCTTGCTTTCAAATCCTCTTCGTTGCCTTCCCTCAATATATTTGTGGACGAGAGTTATCATTTATAACTCTGCGGGTTTGTGAATGGCAGTGTCCCTGGGCTCCATTTTTCAACTCCCTTTTTTGGGAGCTGGCCGTAAGAGTGCGGGATTGCCTCAGGCCCTATTCTGCTTCTGGGCGGCAGGCTGAGCCTGTGGTTAATTCTTCTTCCTGATGGGAAAATAGAGTGACCTGTGCCTGTCCCAACACCTAGATCTAGTCTCTCATTGGTTGCCCCTCTTCCCGTTCATCCTCAGGACAAATTGCAACCTGTAGGGAACAGGAGGTTAAAGGTGCTGATTCTCCACGTAGGGAGTTTGCTAGTAAAGTAGCTGGAATGGCGAACCCGAGCACAAGGAGATGAGAAATGAGGAGCGTTTTAAAAACCTTTCAAAATCACACGGTGTACCATCTTCTGGGTTTCTCATGCATGTTTTTGATGTAGGAAGATGCCCTTGAACCTGGAGATTTGGGACCCATGGGATGGGTACCACGCAGTATTACTTTAAAGGGTCTGCGTTTGCTCACCCAACCTCTCAGCCCCAAGAATGTCCACCCTTATGTCTCATCCAGCTGTGGGTCTAGATATGGTCAATCCAGGTTGCATCACAGCCCCTGAACGAATTGTGTAAGAATTTCTCTCTCTTTCACTGTCTTTGTTTTATGTGTTTTTTAAAGTAATTTATTTTTATAATGGGGTTTAGCTCCTTTTCACGGCTGTGTTTATGAGGCTTTGCACCCACTTGACTCACTTCCAAAGAGATATCAATACATAGGTTTTACGATTCTTACTAGTCAGATATATTCTTGTGCGTTGAATAGGGGGTGTTGAGTCCAGTTCACTGAGCAAGGAGTAGGTCTTGTCTATTACATATTGGGTGTATGGATCGGTATCTCAGCGAATTTGAAACCCTTGTTTTATGCATCACCCCACCTCACCTTTCCCGTTAAGCAGCCATAGTGTGTTTTCTAAACGTGTGACTCTGTTCTGTTTTGTAATTCAGTTCAAGTGTAGCGGTTTTTACATTCCCTCTATAAGTGATAGCTTATGATAAGTGTCTTTTTCTGTGTGACTTATTTCACTTAGAATCGTCGTACCTAAATCCAATCATCTTGCTTCTCCTAGCCTTATGACATTGATTTCATGTCTGAGTGATATTCCATTGTACTCAAGGACCACAACTTCTTTATCCATTTTTCTCTTTCCTGGGATATTTAAGGTGTCATGAAGTGGAGGTTCTTGTCAACAGAGCAGCCCTAAACTTTGGGGTGCCTCTGTCTTGCTGATTTTTAGTTTTCCCGATTTATACGCCCATGAGTGGACGTGCCCTATGCTCCCTAAGCTGTGTTTTTTCGATGTTTCAGGACACACCGTACACTTCTCCAGAGTGGCTGTTGGCAATTTACATCCCACCCATCAGTGTAGCAAGGCTGCCATTTCTCCATGGCCTGTCCTGCATTTCTGGTTTTGACACTTTTTGCAGCATGGCCCTCTTGACCGATGGGAAGCGAGACTTCTTTGTAGCGCTGATTTGCCTTTCCACGTTGCTTGGTTGACCAAAAAGGGCGTATGCGTTTTTTCCTGAATATATTCAGGAAAAAACGCATACGCCCTTTTTGGCCAAGGGCATCATTGTCGACGTTTTGCCGCCTTTCATGTGCTTTAAAGGCGATTCAAATCTACCTCCTGAAACCTGTTTCCTGCAATTGGGCCTTGCTTTCAAATCCTCTTCGTTGCCCTCCCTCAATATATTTGTGGACGAGAGTTATCATTTATAACTCAGCAGGTTTGTGAATTGCAGTGCCCCTGAGCTCCATTTTTCAACTGTCTATTTTGGGAGCTGGCCGCAAAAGCACGGGATTGCTTAAGGCCCTTTTCTGGTTCCGGGCGGCAGGCTGAGCCTGTGGTTAATTCTTCTTCCTGATGGGAAAATAGAGTGACCTCTGCCGGTCCCAACACCAAGATCTAGTCTCTCATTGGTTGCCCCTCTTGCCGTTCATCCTCAGGACAAATTGCAACCTGTAGGGAACAGGAGGTTAAAGGTGCTGATTCTCCAAGTAGGGAGATTGCTAGTAAAGTAGCTGGAATGGCGAACCCGAACACAAGGAGATGAGAAATGAGGTGCGTATTAGAAACCTTTCAAAATCACACGGTGTACCATCTTCTGGGTTTCTCATGCATGTTTTCGATGTAGGAAAATACCGTTGAATCTGGAGATTTGGGACCCATGGGATGGGTACCACGCAGTATTACTTTAAAGGGTCTGTGTTTGCTCACCCAACGTCACCCAACCTCTCAACCCCAAGAGTGTCCACCCATATGTCTCATCCAGCTGTGGGTCTAGATATGGTCAATCCAGGTTGCATCACAGCCCCTGAACGAATTTTGTAAGAATTTCTCTCTCTTTCACTGTCTTTGTTTTACGGGTTTTTAAAAGTAATTTATTTTTATAATGGGGTTTAGCTGCTTTTCACGGCTGTGTTTATGCGCCTTTACACCCACTTGACTCACTTCCAGAGAGATATCAATACATAGGTTTTAAGATTCTTACTAGTCACATATATTCTTGTGTGGTGAATAGGGGGTGTTAAGTCCAGTTCACTGAGCAAGGAGTAGGTCTTGTCTATTACATATTGGGTGTATGGAACGGTATCTGAGCGAATTTGAAACCCTTGTTTTATGCATCACCCCACCTCACCTTTCCCCTTAAGCAGCCATAGTGTGTTTTCTAAACGTGTGACTCTCTTCTGTTTTGTAATTCAGTTCAAGTGTAGCGGTTTTTACATTCCCTCTATAAGTGATAGCTTATGATAAGTGTCTTTTTCTGTGTGACATATTTCACTTAGAATCGTCGTACCTAAATCCACTCATCTTGCTTCTACTAGCCTTATGACTTTGATTTCATGTCTGAGTGATATTCCATTGTACATAAGGACCACAACTTCTTTATCCATTTTTCTCTTTCCTGGGATATTTAAGGTGTCATGAAGTGGAGGTTCTTGTCAACAGAGCAGCCCTAAACTTTGGGGTGCCTCTGTCTTGCTGATTTTTAGTTTTCCCAATTTATACGCCCATGAGTGGACGTGCCCTATGCTCCCTAAGCTGTGTGTTTTAGATGTTTCAGGACACACCGTACACTTCTCCAGAGTGGCTGTTGGCAATTTACATCCCGCCCATCAGCGTAGCAAGGCTGCCATTTCTCCATGGCCTGTCCTGCATTTCTGGTTTTCACACTTTTTGCAGCATGGCCCTTTTGACCGATGGGAAGCGAGACTTCTTTGTAGCGCTGATTAGCCTTTCCAGGTTGCTTGGTTGGCCAAAAAGGGCGTATGCGTTTTTTCCTGAATATATTCAGGAAAAAACGCATACGCCCTTTTTGGCCAAGGGCATCATTGTCGACGTTTTGCGACTTTTCATGTGCTTTAAAGGCGATTCGAATCTACCTCCTGAAACCTGGTTCCTGCAATTCTGCCTTGCTTTCAAATCCTCTTCGTTGCCTTCCCTCAATATATTTGTGGACGAGAGTTATCATTTATAACTCTGCGGGTTTGTGAATGGCAGTGTCCCTGGGCTCCATTTTTCAACTCCCTTTTTTGGGAGCTGGCCGTAAGAGTGCGGGATTGCCTCAGGCCCTATTCTGCTTCTGGGCGGCAGGCTGAGCCTGTGGTTAATTCTTCTTCCTGATGGGAAAATAGAGTGACCTGTGCCTGTCCCAACACCTAGATCTAGTCTCTCATTGGTTGCCCCTCTTCCCGTTCATCCTCAGGACAAATTGCAACCTGTAGGGAACAGGAGGTTAAAGGTGCTGATTCTCCACGTAGGGAGTTTGCTAGTAAAGTAGCTGGAATGGCGAACCCGAGCACAAGGAGATGAGAAATGAGGAGCGTTTTAAAATCCTTTCAAAATCACACGGTGTACCATCTTCTGGGTTTCTCATGCATGTTTTTGATGTAGGAAGATGCCCTTGAACCTGGAGATTTGGGACCCATGGGATGGGTACCACGCAGTATTACTTTAAAGGGTCTGCGTTTGCTCACCCAACCTCTCAGCCCCAAGAGTGTCCACCCTTATGTCTCATCCAGCTGTGGGTCTAGATATGGTCAATCCAGGTTGCATCACAGCCCCTGAACGAATTGTGTAAGAATTTCTCTCTCTTTCACTGTCTTTGTTTTATGTGTTTTTTAAAGTAATTTATTTTTATAATGGGGTTTAGCTCCTTTTCACGGCTGTGTTTATGAGGCTTTGCACCCACTTGACTCACTTCCAAAGAGATATCAATACATAGGTTTTACGATTCTTACTAGTCAGATATATTCTTGTGCGGTGAATAGGGGGTGTTGAGTCCAGTTCACTGAGCAAGGAGTAGGTCTTATCTATTACATATTGGGTGTATGGATCGGTATCTCAGCGAATTTGAAACCCTTGTTTTATGCATCACCCCACCTCACCTTTCCCGTTAAGCAGCCATAGTGTGTTTTCTAAACGTGTGACTCTGTTCTGTTTTGTAATTCAGTTCAAGTGTAGCGGTTTTTACATTCCCTCTATAAGTGATAGCTTATGATAAGTGTCTTTTTCTGTGTGACTTATTTCACTTAGAGTCGTCGTACCTAAGTCCACTCATCTTGCTTCTTCTAGCCTTATGACATTGATTTCATGTCTGAGTGATATTCCTTTGTACATAAGACCACAACTTCTTTATCCATTTTTCTCTTTCCTGGGATATTTAAGGTGTCATGAAGTGGAGGTTCTTGTCAACAGAGCAGCCCTAAACTTTGGAGTGCCTGTGTCTTGCTGATTTTTAGTTTTCCCAATTTATACGCCCATGAGTGGACGTGACCTATGCTCCCTAAGCTGTGTGTTTTAGATGTTTCAGGACACACCGTACACTTCTCCAGAGTGGCTGTTGGCAATTTACATCCCGCCCATCAGCGTAGCAAGGCTGCCATTTCTCCATGGCCTGTCCTGCATTTCTGGTTTTGACACTTTTTGCAGCATGGCCCTTTTGACCGATGGGAAGCGAGACTACTTTGTATCGCTGATTTGCCTTTCCAGGTTGCTTGGTTGGCCAAAAAGGGCGTATGCGTTTTTTCCTGAATATATTCAGGAAAAAACGCATACGCCCTTTTTGGCCAAGGGCATCATTGTCGACGTTTTGCCACTTTTCATGTGCTTTAAAGGCGATTCGAATCTACCTCCTGAAACCTGTTTCCTGCAATTCTGCCTTGCTTTCAAATCCTCTTCGTTGCCTTCCCTCAATATATTTGTGGACGAGAGTTATCATTTATAACTCTGCGGGTTTGTGAATGGCAGTGTCCCTGGGCTCCATTTTTCAACTCCCTTTTTTGGGAGCTGGCCTTAAGAGCGCGGGATTGCCTCAGGCCCTATTCTGCTTCTGGGCGGCAGGCTGAGCCTGTGGTTAATTCTTCTTCCTGATGGGAAAATAGAGTGACCTGTGCCTGTCCCAACACCTAGATCTAGTCTCTCATTGGTTGCCCCTCTTCCGTTCATCCTCAGGACAAATTGCAACCTGTAGGGAACAGGAGGTTAAAGGTGCTGATTCTCCAAGTAGGGAGATTGCTAGTAAAGTAGCTGGAATGGCGAACCCGAGCACAAGGAGATGAGAAATGAGGTGCGTTTTAGAAACCTTTCAAAATCACACGGTGTACCACCTTCTGGGTTTCTCATGCATGTTTTCGATGTAGGAATATGCCCTTGAACCTGGAGATTTGGGACCCATGCGATGGGTACCAGGCAGTATTACTTTAAAGGGTCTGTGTATGCTCACCCAACCTCACCCAACCTCTCAGCCCCAAGTGTGTCCACCCTTATGTCTCATCCAGCTTGGGTCTAGATATGGTCAATCCAGGTTGCATCACAGCCTCTGAACGAATTTTGTAAGAATTTCTCTCTCTTTCACTGTCTTTGTTTTACGGGTTTTTAAAAGTAATTTATTTTTATAATGGGGTTATCTGCTTTTCACGGCTGTGTTTATGCGGCTTTACACCCACTTGACTCACTTCCAGACAGATATCAATACATAGGTTTTAAGATTCTTACTAGTCACCTATATTCTTCTGCGGTGAATAGGGGGTGTTGAGTCCAGTTCACTGAGCAAGGAGTAGGTCTTGTCTATTACATATTGGGTGTATGGAACGGTATCTGAGCAAATTTGAAAACCTTGTTTTATGCATCACCCCACCTCACCTTTCCCGTTAAGCAGCCATAGTGTGTTTTCTAAGCGTGAGACTCTGTTCTGTTTTGTAATTCAGTGCAAGTGTAGCGGTTTTTACATTCCCTCTATAAGTGATAGCTTATGATAAGTGTCTTTTTTTGTGTGACTTATTTCACTTAGAATCATCGTACCTAAGGCCACTCATCTTGCTTCTTCTAGCCTTATGACATTGATTTCATGTCTGAGTGATATTCCTTTGTACATAAGGACCACAACTTCTTTATCCATTTTTCTCTTTCCTGGGATATTTAAGGTGTCATGAAGTGGAGGTTCTTGTCAACAGAGCAGCCCTGAACTTTGGGGTGCCTGTGTCTTCCTGATTTTTAGTTTTCCCAATTTATACGCCCATGAGTGGACGTGCCCTATGCTCCCTAAGCTGTGTTTTTTCGATGTTTCAGGACATACAATACACTTCTCCAGAGTGGCTGTTGGCAATTTACATCCCGCCCATCAGCGTAGCAAGGCTGCCATTTCTCTATGGCCTGTCCTGCATTTCTGGTTTTGACACTTTCTGCAGCATGGCCCTTTTGACCGATGGGAAGCGAGACTTCTTTGTAGCGCTGATTTGCCTTTCCAGGTTGCTTGGTTGGCCAAAAAGGGCGTATGCGTTTTTTCCTGAATATATTCAGGAAAAAACGCATACGCCCTTTTTGGCCAAGGGCATCATTGTCGACGTTTTGCGACTTTTCATGTGCTTTAAAGGCGATTCGAATCTACCTCCTGAAACCTGGTTCCTGCAATTCTGCCTTGCTTTCAAATCCTCTTCGTTGCCTTCCCTCAATATATTTGTGGACGAGAGTTATCATTTATAACTCTGCGGGTTTGTGAATGGCAGTGTCCCTGGGCTCCATTTTTCAACTCCCTTTTTTGGGAGCTGGCCGTAAGAGTGCGGGATTGCCTCAGGCCCTATTCTGCTTCTGGGCGGCAGGCTGAGCCTGTGGTTAATTCTTCTTCCTGATGGGAAAATAGAGTGACCTGTGCCTGTCCCAACACCTAGATCTAGTCTCTCATTGGTTGCCCCTCTTCCCGTTCATCCTCAGGACAAATTGCAACCTGTAGGGAACAGGAGGTTAAAGGTGCTGATTCTCCACGTAGGGAGTTTGCTAGTAAAGTAGCTGGAATGGCGAACCCGAGCACAAGGAGATGAGAAATGAGGAGCGTTTTAAAAACCTTTCAAAATCACACGGTGTACCATCTTCTGGGTTTCTCATGCATGTTTTTGATGTAGGAAGATGCCCTTGAACCTGGAGATTTGGGACCCATGGGATGGGTACCACGCAGTATTACTTTAAAGGGTCTGCGTTTGCTCACCCAACCTCTCAGCCCCAAGAGTGTCCACCCTTATGTCTCATCCAGCTGTGGGTCTAGATATGGTCAATCCAGGTTGCATCACAGCCCCTGAACGAATTGTGTAAGAATTTCTCTTTCTTTCACTGTCTTTGTTTTATGTGTTTTTTAAAGTAATTTATTTTTATAATGGGGTTTAGCTCCTTTTCACGGCTGTGTTTATGAGGCTTTGCACCCACTTGACTCACTTCCAAAGAGATATCAATACATAGGTTTTACGATTCTTACTAGTCAGATATATTCTTGTGCGGTGAATAGTGGGTGTTGAGTCCAGTTCACTGAGCAAGGAGTAGGTCTTATCTATTACATATTGGGTGTATGGATCGGTATCTCAGCGAATTTGAAACCCTTGTTTTATGCATCACCCCACCTCACCTTTCCCGTTAAGCAGCCATAGTGTGTTTTCTAAACGTGTGACTCTGTTCTGTTTTGTAATTCAGTTCAAGTGTAGCGGTTTTTACATTCCCTCTATAAGTGATAGCTTATGATAAGTGTCTTTTTCTGTGTGACTTATTTCACTTAGAGTCGTCGTACCTAAATCCAATCATCTTGCTTCTCCTAGCCTTATGACATTGATTTCATGTCTGAGTGATATTCCATTGTACTCAAGGACCACAACTTCTTTATCCATTTTTCTCTTTCCTGGGATATTTAAGGTGTCATGAAGTGGAGGTTCTTGTCAACAGAGCAGCCCTAAACTTTGGGGAGCCTGTGTCTTGCTGATTTTTAGTTTTCCCGATTTATACGCCCATGAGTGGACGTGCCCTATGCTCCCTAAGCTGTGTTTTTTGGATGTTTCAGGACACACCGTACACTTCTCCAGAGTGGCTGTTGGCAATTTACATCCCACCCATCAGTGTAGCAAGGCTGCCATTTCTCCATGGCCTGTCCTGCATTTCTGGTTTTGACACTTTTTGCAGCATGGCCCTTTTGACCGATGGGAAGCGAGACTTCTTTGTAGCGCTGATTTGCCTTTCCAGGTTGCTTGGTTGGCCAAAAAGGGCGTATGCGTTTTTTCCTGAATATATTCAGGAAAAAACGCATACGCCCTTTTTGGCCAAGGGCATCATTGTCGACGTTTTGCCGCCTTTCATGTGCTTTGAAGGCGATTCGAATCTACCTCCTGAAACCTGTTTCCTGCAATTCTGCCTTGCTTTCAAATCCTCTTCGTTGCCTTCCCTCAATATATTTGTGGACGAGAGTTATCATTTATAACTCTGCGGGTTTGTGAATGGCAGTGTCCCTGGGCTCCATTTTTCAACTCCCTTTTTTGGGAGCTGGCCGTAAGAGTGCGGGATTGCCTCAGGCCCTATTCTGCTTCTGGGCGGCAGGCTGAGCCTGTGGTTAATTCTTCTTCCTGATGGGAAAATAGAGTGACCTGTGCCTGTCCCAACACCTAGATCTAGTCTCTCATTGGTTGCCCCTCTTCCCGTTCATCCTCAGGACAAATTGCAACCTGTAGGGAACAGGAGGTTAAAGGTGCTGATTCTCCACGTAGGGAGTTTGCTAGTAAAGTAGCTGGAATGGCGAACCCGAGCACAAGGAGATGAGAAATGAGGAGCGTTTTAAAAACCTTTCAAAATCACACGGTGTACCATCTTCTGGGTTTCTCATGCATGTTTTTGATGTAGGAAGATGCCCTTGAACCTGGAGATTTGGGACCCATGGGATGGGTACCACGCAGTATTACTTTAAAGGGTCTGCGTTTGCTCACCCAACCTCTCAGCCCCAAGAATGTCCACCCTTATGTCTCATCCAGCTGTGGGTCTAGATATGGTCAATCCAGGTTGCATCACAGCCCCTGAACGAATTGTGTAAGAATTTCTCTCTCTTTCACTGTCTTTGTTTTATGTGTTTTTTAAAGTAATTTATTTTTATAATGGGGTTTAGCTCCTTTTCACGGCTGTGTTTATGAGGCTTTGCACCCACTTGACTCACTTCCAAAGAGATATCAATACATAGGTTTTACGATTCTTACTAGTCAGATATATTCTTGTGCGTTGAATAGGGGGTGTTGAGTCCAGTTCACTGAGCAAGGAGTAGGTCTTGTCTATTACATATTGGGTGTATGGATCGGTATCTCAGCGAATTTGAAACCCTTGTTTTATGCATCACCCCACCTCACCTTTCCCGTTAAGCAGCCATAGTGTGTTTTCTAAACGTGTGACTCTGTTCTGTTTTGTAATTCAGTTCAAGTGTAGCGGTTTTTACATTCCCTCTATAAGTGATAGCTTATGATAAGTGTCTTTTTCTGTGTGACTTATTTCACTTAGAATCGTCGTACCTAAATCCAATCATCTTGCTTCTCCTAGCCTTATGACATTGATTTCATGTCTGAGTGATATTCCATTGTACTCAAGGACCACAACTTCTTTATCCATTTTTCTCTTTCCTGGGATATTTAAGGTGTCATGAAGTGGAGGTTCTTGTCAACAGAGCAGCCCTAAACTTTGGGGTGCCTCTGTCTTGCTGATTTTTAGTTTTCCCGATTTATACGCCCATGAGTGGACGTGCCCTATGCTCCCTAAGCTGTGTTTTTTCGATGTTTCAGGACACACCGTACACTTCTCCAGAGTGGCTGTTGGCAATTTACATCCCACCCATCAGTGTAGCAAGGCTGCCATTTCTCCATGGCCTGTCCTGCATTTCTGGTTTTGACACTTTTTGCAGCATGGCCCTTTTGACCGATGGGAAGCGAGACTTCTTTGTAGCGCTGATTTGCCTTTCCACGTTGCTTGGTTGACCAAAAAGGGCGTATGCGTTTTTTCCTGAATATATTCAGGAAAAAACACATACGCCCTTTTTGGCCAAGGGCATCATTGTCGACGTTTTGCCGCCTTTCATGTGCTTTAAAGGCGATTCAAATCTACCTCCTGAAACCTGTTTCCTGCAATTGGGCCTTGCTTTCAAATCCTCTTCGTTGCCCTCCCTCAATATATTTGTGGACGAGAGTTATCATTTATAACTCAGCAGGTTTGTGAATTGCAGTGCCCCTGAGCTCCATTTTTCAACTGTCTATTTTGGGAGCTGGCCGCAAAAGCACGGGATTGCTTAAGGCCCTTTTCTGGTTCCGGGCGGCAGGCTGAGCCTGTGGTTAAATCTTCTTCCTGATGGGAAAATAGAGTGACCTCTGCCGGTCCCAACACCAAGATCTAGTCTCTCATTGGTTGCCCCTCTTGCCGTTCATCCTCAGGACAAATTGCAACCTGTAGGGAACAGGAGGTTAAAGGTGCTGATTCTCCAAGTAGGGAGATTGCTAGTAAAGTAGCTGGAATGGCGAACCCGAACACAAGGAGACGAGAAATGAGGTGCGTATTAGAAACCTTTCAAAATCACACGGTGTACCATCTTCTGGGTTTCTCATGCATGTTTTCGATGTAGGAAAATACCGTTGAATCTGGAGATTTGGGACCCATGGGATGGGTACCACGCAGTATTACTTTAAAGGGTCTGTGTTTGCTCACCCAACGTCACCCAACCTCTCAACCCCAAGAGTGTCCACCCATATGTCTCATCCAGCTGTGGGTCTAGATATGGTCAATCCAGGTTGCATCACAGCCCCTGAACGAATTTTGTAAGAATTTCTCTCTCTTTCACTGTCTTTGTTTTACGGGTTTTTAAAAGTAATTTATTTTTATAATGGGGTTTAGCTGCTTTTCACGGCTGTGTTTATGCGCCTTTACACCCACTTGACTCACTTCCAGAGAGATATCAATACATAGGTTTTAAGATTCTTACTAGTCACATATATTCTTGTGTGGTGAATAGGGGGTGTTAAGTCCAGTTCACTGAGCAAGGAGTAGGTCTTGTCTATTACATATTGGGTGTATGGAACGGTATCTGAGCGAATTTGAAACCCTTGTTTTATGCATCACCCCACCTCACCTTTCCCCTTAAGCAGCCATAGTGTGTTTTCTAAACGTGTGACTCTCTTCTGTTTTGTAATTCAGTTCAAGTGTAGCGGTTTTTACATTCCCTCTATAAGTGATAGCTTATGATAAGTGTCTTTTTCTGTGTGACATATTTCACTTAGAATCGTCGTACCTAAATCCACTCATCTTGCTTCTACTAGCCTTATGACTTTGATTTCATGTCTGAGTGATATTCCATTGTACATAAGGACCACAACTTCTTTATCCATTTTTCTCTTTCCTGGGATATTTAAGGTGTCATGAAGTGGAGGTTCTTGTCAACAGAGCAGCCCTAAACTTTGGGGTGACTCTGTCTTGCTGATTTTTAGTTTTCCCAATTTATACGCCCATGAGTGGACGTGCCCTATGCTCCCTAAGCTGTGTGTTTTAGATGTTTCAGGACACACCGTACACTTCTCCAGAGTGGCTGTTGGCAATTTACATCCCGCCCATCAGCGTAGCAAGGCTGCCATTTCTCCATGGCCTGTCCTGCATTTCTGGTTTTCACACTTTTTGCAGCATGGCCCTTTTGACCGATGGGAAGCGAGACTTCTTTGTAGCGCTGATTAGCCTTTCCAGGTTGCTTGGTTGGCCAAAAAGGGCGTATGCGTTTTTTCCTGAATATATTCAGGAAAAAACGCATACGCCCTTTTTGGCCAAGGGCATCATTGTCGACGTTTTGCGACTTTTCATGTGCTTTAAAGGCGATTCAAATCTACCTCCTGAAACCTGGTTCCTGCAATTCTGCCTTGCTTTCAAATCCTCTTCGTTGCCTTCCCTCAATATATTTGTGGACGAGAGTTATCATTTATAACTCTGCGGGTTTGTGAATGGCAGTGTCCCTGGGCTCCATTTTTCAACTCCCTTTTTTGGGAGCTGGCCGTAAGAGTGCGGGATTGCCTCAGGCCCTATTCTGCTTCTGGGCGGCAGGCTGAGCCTGTGGTTAATTCTTCTTCCTGATGGGAAAATAGAGTGACCTGTGCCTGTCCCAACACCTAGATCTAGTCTCTCATTGGTTGCCCCTCTTCCCGTTCATCCTCAGGACAAATTGCAACCTGTAGGGAACAGGAGGTTAAAGGTGCTGATTCTCCACGTAGGGAGTTTGCTAGTAAAGTAGCTGGAATGGCGAACCCGAGGACAAGGAGATGAGCAATGAGGAGCGTTTTAAAATCCTTTCAAAATCACACGGTGTACCATCTTCTGGGTTTCTCATGCATGTTTTTGATGTAGGAAGATGCCCTTGAACCTGGAGATTTGGGACCCATGGGATGGGTACCACGCAGTATTACTTTAAAGGGTCTGCGTTTGCTCACCCAACCTCTCAGCCCCAAGAGTGTCCACCCTTATGTCTCATCCAGCTGTGGGTCTAGATATGGTCAATCCAGGTTGCATCACAGCCCCTGAATGAATTGTGTAAGAATTTCTCTCTCTTTCACTGTCTTTGTTTTATGTGTTTTTTAAAGTAATTTATTTTTATAATGGGGTTTAGCTCCTTTTCACGGCTGTGTTTATGAGGCTTTGCACCCACTTGACTCACTTCCAAAGAGATATCAATACATAGGTTTTACGATTCTTACTAGTCAGATATATTCTTGTGCGGTGAATAGGGGGTGTTGAGTCCAGTTCACTGAGCAAGGAGTAGGTCTTATCTATTACATATTGGGTGTATGGATCGGTATCTCAGCGAATTTGAAACCCTTGTTTTATGCATCACCCCACCTCACCTTTCCCGTTAAGCAGCCATAGTGTGTTTTCTAAACGTGTGACTCTGTTCTGTTTTGTAATTCAGTTCAAGTGTAGCGGTTTTTACATTCCCTCTATAAGTGATAGCTTATGATAAGTGTCTTTTTCTGTGTGACTTATTTCACTTAGAGTCGTCGTACCTAAGTCCACTCATCTTGCTTCTTCTAGCCTTATGACATTGATTTCATGTCTGAGTGATATTCCTTTGTACATAAGACCACAACTTCTTTATCCATTTTTCTCTTTCCTGGGATATTTAAGGTGTCATGAAGTGGAGGTTCTTGTCAACAGAGCAGCCCTAAACTTTGGAGTGCCTGTGTCTTGCTGATTTTTAGTTTTCCCAATTTATACGCCCATGAGTGGACGTGACCTATGCTCCCTAAGCTGTGTGTTTTAGATGTTTCAGGACACACCGTACACTTCTCCAGAGTGGCTGTTGGCAATTTACATCCCGCCCATCAGCGTAGCAAGGCTGCCATTTCTCCATGGCCTGTCCTGCATTTCTGGTTTTGACACTTTTTGCAGCATGGCCCTTTTGACCGATGGGAAGCGAGACTACTTTGTATCGCTGATTTGCCTTTCCAGGTTGCTTGGTTGGCCAAAAAGGGCGTATGCGTTTTTTCCTGAATATATTCAGGAAAAAACGCATACGCCCTTTTTGGCCAAGGGCATCATTGTCGACGTTTTGCCACTTTTCATGTGCTTTAAAGGCGATTCGAATCTACCTCCTGAAACCTGTTTCCTGCAATTCTGCCTTGCTTTCAAATCCTCTTCGTTGCCTTCCCTCAATATATTTGTGGACGAGAGTTATCATTTATAACTCTGCGGGTTTGTGAATGGCAGTGTCCCTGGGCTCCATTTTTCAACTCCCTTTTTTGGGAGCTGGCCTTAAGAGCGCGGGATTGCCTCAGGCCCTATTCTGCTTCTGGGCGGCAGGCTGAGCCTGTGGTTAATTCTTCTTCCTGATGGGAAAATAGAGTGACCTGTGCCTGTCCCAACACCTAGATCTAGTCTCTCATTGGTTGCCCCTCTTCCGTTCATCCTCAGGACAAATTGCAACCTGTAGGGAACAGGAGGTTAAAGGTGCTGATTCTCCAAGTAGGGAGATTGCTAGTAAAGTAGCTGGAATGGCGAACCCGAGCACAAGGAGATGAGAAATGAGGTGCGTTTTAGAAACCTTTCAAAATCACACGGTGTACCACCTTCTGGGTTTCTCATGCATGTTTTCGATGTAGGAATATGCCCTTGAACCTGGAGATTTGGGACCCATGGGATGGGTACCAGGCAGTATTACTTTAAAGGGTCTGTGTTTGCTCACCCAACCTCACCCAACCTCTCAGCCCCAAGTGTGTCCACCCTTATGTCTCATCCAGCTGTGGGTCTAGATATGGTCAATCCAGGTTGCATCACAGCCTCTGAACGAATTTTGTAAGAATTTCTCTCTCTTTCACTGTCTTTGTTTTACGGGTTTTTAAAAGTAATTTATTTTTATAATGGGGTTATCTGCTTTTCACGGCTGTGTTTATGCGGCTTTACACCCACTTGACTCACTTCCAGACAGATATCAATACATAGGTTTTAAGATTCTTACTAGTCACCTATATTCTTCTGCGGTGAATAGGGGGTGTTGAGTCCAGTTCACTGAGCAAGGAGTAGGTCTTATCTATTACATATTGGGTGTATGGATCGGTATCTCAGCGAATTTGAAACCCTTGTTTTATGCATCACCCCACCTCACCTTTCCCGTTAAGCAGCCATAGTGTGTTTTCTAAGCGTGAGACTCTTTTCTGTTTTGTAATTCAGTGCAAGTGTAGCGGATTTTACATTCCCTCTATAAGTGATAGCTTATGATAAGTGTCTTTTTCTGTGTGACTTATTTCACTTAGAGTCGTCGTACCTAAATCCAATCATCTTGCTTCTCCTAGCCTTATGACATTGATTTCATGTCTGAGTGATATTCCATTGTACTCAAGGACCACAACTTCTTTATCCATTTTTATCTTTCCTGGGATATTTAAGGTGTCATGAAGTGGAGGTTCTTGTCAACAGAGCAGCCCTAAACTTTGGGGAGCCTGTGTCTTGCTGATTTTTAGTTTTCCCGATTTATACGCCCATGAGTGGACGTGCCCTATGCTCCCTAAGCTGTGTTTTTTCGATGTTTCAGGACACACCGTACACTTCTCCAGAGTGGCTGTTGGCAATTTACATCCCACCCATCAGTGTAGCAAGGCTGCCATTTCTCCATGGCCTGTCCTGCATTTCTGGTTTTGACACTTTTTGCAGCATGGCCCTTTTGACCGATGGGAAGCGAGACTTCTTTGTAGCGCTGATTTGCCTTTCCAGGTTGCTTGGTTGGCCAAAAAGGGCGTATGCGTTTTTTCCTGAATATATTCAGGAAAAAACGCATACGCCCTTTTTGGCCAAGGGCATCATTGTCGACGTTTTGCCGCCTTTCATGTGCTTTGAAGGCGATTCGAATCTACCTCCTGAAACCTGTTTCCTGCAATTCTGCCTTGCTTTCAAATCCTCTTCGTTGCCTTCCCTCAATATATTTGTGGACGAGAGTTATCATTTATAACTCTGCGGGTTTGTGAATGGCAGTGTCCCTGGGCTCCATTTTTCAACTCCCTTTTTTGGGAGCTGGCCATAAGAGTGCGGGATTGCCTCAGGCCCTATTCTGCTTCTGGGCGGCAGGCTGAGCCTGTGGTTAATTCTTCTTCCTGATGGGAAAATAGAGTGACCTGTGCCTGTCCCTACACCTAGATCTAGTCTCTCATTGGTTGCCCCTCTTCCCGTTCATCCTCAGGACAAATTGCAACCTGTAGGGAACAGGAGGTTAAAGGTGCTGATTCTCCACGTAGGGAGTTTGCTAGTAAAGTAGCTGGAATGGCGAACCCGAGCACAAGGAGATGAGAAATGAGGAGCGTTTTAAAAACCTTTCAAAATCACACGGTGTACCATCTTCTGGGTTTCTCATGCATGTTTTTGATGTAGGAAGATGCCCTTGAACCTGGAGATTTGGGACCCATGGGATGGGTACCACGCAGTATTACTTTAAAGGGTCTGCGTTTGCTCACCCAACCTCTCAGCCCCAAGAATGTCCACCCTTATGTCTCATCCAGCTGTGGGTCTAGATATGGTCAATCCAGGTTGCATCACAGCCCCTGAACGAATTGTGTAAGAATTTCTCTCTCTTTCACTGTCTTTGTTTTATGTGTTTTTTAAAGTAATTTATTTTTATAATGGGGTTTAGCTCCTTTTCACGGCTGTGTTTATGAGGCTTTGCACCCACTTGACTCACTTCCAAAGAGATATCAATACATAGGTTTTACGATTCTTACTAGTCAGATATATTCTTGTGCGTTGAATAGGGGGTGTTGAGTCCAGTTCACTGAGCAAGGAGTAGGTCTTGTCTATTACATATTGGGTGTATGGATCGGTATCTCAGCGAATTTGAAACCCTTGTTTTATTCATCACCCCACCTCACCTTTCCCGTTAAGCAGCCATAGTGTGTTTTCTAAACGTGTGACTCTGTTCTGTTTTGTAATTCAGTTCAAGTGTAGCGGTTTTTACATTCCCTCTATAAGTGATAGCTTATGATAAGTGTCTTTTTCTGTGTGACTTATTTCACTTAGAATCGTCATACCTAAATCCAATCATCTTGCTTCTCCTAGCCTTATGACATTGATTTCATGTCTGAGTGATATTCCATTGTACTCAAGGACCACAACTTCTTTATCCATTTTTCTCTTTCCTGGGATATTTAAGGTGTCATGAAGTGGAGGTTCTTGTCAACAGAGCAGCCCTAAACTTTGGGGTGCCTCTGTCTTGCTGATTTTTAGTTTTCCCGATTTATACGCCCATGAGTGGACGTTCCCTATGCTCCCTAAGCTGTGTTTTTTCGATGTTTCAGGACACACCGTACACTTCTCCAGAGTGGCTGTTGGCAATTTACATCCCACCCATCAGTGTAGCAAGGCTGCCATTTCTCCATGGCCTGTCCTGCATTTCTGGTTTTGACACTTTTTGCAGCATGGCCCTTTTGACCGATGGGAAGCGAGACTTCTTTGTAGCGCTGATTTGCCTTTCCACGTTGCTTGGTTGGCCAAAAAGGGCGTATGCGTTTTTTCCTGAATATATTCAGGAAAAAACACATACGCCCTTTTTGGCCAAGGGCATCATTGTCGACGTTTTGCCGCCTTTCATGTGCTTTAAAGGCGATTCAAATCTACCTCCTGAAACCTGTTTCCTGCAATTGGGCCTTGCTTTCAAATCCTCTTCGTTGCCCTCCCTCAATATATTTGTGGACGAGAGTTATCATTTATAACTCAGCAGGTTTGTGAATTGCAGTGCCCCTGAGCTCCATTTTTCAACTGTCTATTTTGGGAGCTGGCCGCAAAAGCACGGGATTGCTTAAGGCCCTTTTCTGGTTCCGGGCGGCAGGCTGAGCCTGTGGTTAATTCTTCTTCCTGATGGGAAAATAGAGTGACATCTGCCGGTCCCAACACCAAGATCTAGTCTCTCATTGGTTGCCCCTCTTGCCGTTCATCCTCAGGACAAATTGCAACCTGTAGGGAACAGGAGGTTAAAGGTGCTGATTCTCCAAGTAGGGAGATTGCTAGTAAAGTAGCTGGAATGGCGAACCCGAACACAAGGAGATGAGAAATGAAGTGCGTATTAGAAACCTTTCAAAATCACACGGTGTACCATCTTCTGGGTTTCTCATGCATGTTTTCGATGTAGGAAAATGCCGTTGAATCTGGAGATTTGGGACCCATGGGATGGGTACCACGCAGTATTACTTTAAAGGGTCTGTGTTTGCTCACCCAACGTCACCCAACCTCTCAACCCCAAGAGTGTCCACCCATATGTCTCATCCAGCTGTGGGTCTAGATATGGTCAATCCAGGTTGCATCACAGCCCCTGAACGAATTTTGTAAGAATTTCTCTCTCTTTCACTGTCTTTGTTTTACGGGTTTTTAAAAGTAATTTATTTTTATAATGGGGTTTAGCTGCTTTTCACGGCTGTGTTTATGCGCCTTTACACCCACTTGACTCACTTCCAGAGAGATATCAATACATAGGTTTTAAGATTCTTACTAGTCACATATATTCTTGTGTGGTGAATATGGGGTGTTAAGTCCAGTTCACTGAGCAAGGAGTAGGTCTTGTCTATTACATATTGGGTGTATGGAACGGTATCTGAGCGAATTTGAAACCCTTGTTTTATGCATCACCCCACCTCACCTTTCCCCTTAAGCAGCCATAGTGTGTTTTCTAAACGTGTGACTCTCTTCTGTTTTGTAATTCAGTTCAAGTGTAGCGGTTTTTACATTCCCTCTATAAGTGATAGCTTATGATAAGTGTCTTTTTCTGTGTGACATATTTCACTTAGAATCGTCGTACCTAAATGCACTCATCTTGCTTCTACTAGCCTTATGACTTTGATTTCATGTCTGAGTGATATTCCATTGTACATAAGGACCACAACTTCTTTATCCATTTTTCTCTTTCCTGGGATATTTAAGGTGTCATGAAGTGGAGGTTCTTGTCAACAGAGCAGCCCTAAACTTTGGGGTGCCTCTGTCTTGCTGATTTTTAGTTTTCCCAATTTATACGCCCATGAGTGGACGTGCCCTATGCTCCCTAAGCTGTGTGTTTTAGATGTTTCAGGACACACCGTACACTTCTCCAGAGTGGCTGTTGGCAATTTACATCCCGCCCATCAGCGTAGCAAGGCTGCCATTTCTCCATGGCCTGTCCTGCATTTCTGGTTTTCACACTTTTTGCAGCATGGCCCTTTTGACCGATGGGAAGCGAGACTTCTTTGTAGCGCTGATTAGCCTTTCCAGGTTGCTTGGTTGGCCAAAAAGGGCGTATGCGTTTTTTCCTGAATATATTCAGGAAAAAACGCATACGCCCTTTTTGGCCAAGGGCATCATTGTCGACGTTTTGCGACTTTTCATGTGCTTTAAAGGCGATTCGAATCTACCTCCTGAAACCTGGTTCCTGCAATTCTGCCTTGCTTTCAAATCCTCTTCGTTGCCTTCCCTCAATATATTTGTGGACGAGAGTTATCATTTATAACTCTGCGGGTTTGTGAATGGCAGTGTCCCTGGGCTCCATTTTTCAACTCCCTTTTTTGGGAGCTGGCCGTAAGAGTGCGGGATTGCCTCAGGCCCTATTCTGCTTCTGGGCGGCAGGCTGAGCCTGTGGTTAATTCTTCTTCCTGATGGGAAAATAGAGTGACCTGTGCCTGTCCCAACACCTAGATCTAGTCTCTCATTGGTTGCCCCTCTTCCCGTTCATCCTCAGGACAAATTGCAACCTGTAGGGAACAGGAGGTTAAAGGTGCTGATTCTCCACGTAGGGAGTTTGCTAGTAAAGTAGCTGGAATGGCGAACCCGAGCACAAGGAGATGAGAAATGAGGAGCGTTTTAAAAACCTTTCAAAATCACACGGTGTACCATCTTCTGGGTTTCTCATGCATGTTTTTGATGTAGGAAGATGCCCTTGAACCTGGAGATTTGGGACCCATGGGATGGGTACCACGCAGTATTACTTTAAAGGGTCTGCGTTTGCTCACCCAACCTCTCAGCCCCAAGAGTGTCCACCCTTATGTCTCATCCAGCTGTGGGTCTAGATATGGTCAATCCAGGTTGCATCACAGCCCCTGAACGAATTGTGTAAGAATTTCTCTCTCTTTCACTGTCCTTGTTTTATGTGTTTTTTAAAGTAATTTATTTTTATAATGGGGTTTAGCTCCTTTTCACGGCTGTGTTTATGAGGCTTTGCACCCACTTGACTCACTTCCAAAGAGATATCAATACATAGGTTTTACGATTCTTACTAGTCAGATATATTCTTGTGCGGTGAATAGGGGGTGTTGAGTCCAGTTCACTGAGCAAGGAGTAGGTCTTATCTATTACATATTGGGTGTATGGATCGGTATCTCAGCGAATTTGAAACCCTTGTTTTATGCATCACCCCACCTCACCTTTCCCGTTAAGCAGCCATAGTGTGTTTTCTAAACGTGTGACTCTGTTCTGTTTTGTAATTCAGTTCAAGTGTAGCGGTTTTTACATTCCCTCTATAAGTGATAGCTTATGATAAGTGTCTTTTTCTGTGTGACTTATTTCACTTAGAGTCGTCGTACCTAAATCCAATCATCTTGCTTCTCCTAGCCTTATGACATTGATTTCATGTCTGAGTGATATTCCATTGTACTCAAGGACCACAACTTCTTTATCCATTTTTATCTTTCCTGGGATATTTAAGGTGTCATGAAGTGGAGGTTCTTGTCAACAGAGCAGCCCTAAACTTTGGGGAGCCTGTGTCTTGCTGATTTTTAGTTTTCCCGATTTATACGCCCATGAGTGGACGTGCCCTATGCTCCCTAAGCTGTGTTTTTTCGATGTTTCAGGACACACCGTACACTTCTCCAGAGTGGCTGTTGGCAATTTACATCCCACCCATCAGTGTAGCAAGGCTGCCATTTCTCCATGGCCTGTCCTGCATTTCTGGTTTTGACACTTTTTGCAGCATGGCCCTTTTGACCGATGGGAAGCGAGACTTCTTTGTAGCGCTGATTTGCCTTTCCAGGTTGCTTGGTTGGCCAAAAAGGGCGTATGCGTTTTTTCCTGAATATATTCAGGAAAAAACGCATACGCCCTTTTTGGCCAAGGGCATCATTGTCGACGTTTTGCCGCCTTTCATGTGCTTTGAAGGCGATTCGAATCTACCTCCTGAAACCTGTTTCCTGCAATTCTGCCTTGCTTTCAAATCCTCTTCGTTGCCTTCCCTCAATATATTTGTGGACGAGAGTTATCATTTATAACTCTGCGGGTTTGTGAATGGCAGTGTCCCTGGGCTCCATTTTTCAACTCCCTTTTTTGGGAGCTGGCCTTAAGAGCGCGGGATTGCCTCAGGCCCTATTCTGCTTCTGGGCGGCAGGCTGAGCCTGTGGTTAATTCTTCTTCCTGATGGGAAAATAGAGTGACCTGTGCCTGTCCCAACACCTAGATCTAGTCTCTCATTGGTTGCCCCTCTTCCGTTCATCCTCAGGACAAATTGCAACCTGTAGGGAACAGGAGGTTAAAGGTGCTGATTCTCCAAGTAGGGAGATTGCTAGTAAAGTAGCTGGAATGGCGAACCCGAGCACAAGGAGATGAGAAATGAGGTGCGTTTTAGAAACCTTTCAAAATCACACGGTGTACCACCTTCTGGGTTTCTCATGCATGTTTTCGATGTAGGAATATGCCCTTGAACCTGGAGATTTGGGACCCATGGGATGGGTACCAGGCAGTATTACTTTAAAGGGTCTGTGTTTGCTCACCCAACCTCACCCAACCTCTCAGCCCCAAGTGTGTCCACCCTTATGTCTCATCCAGCTGTGGGTCTAGATATGGTCAATCCAGGTTGCATCACAGCCTCTGAACGAATTTTGTAAGAATTTCTCTCTCTTTCACTGTCTTTGTTTTACGGGTTTTTAAAAGTAATTTATTTTTATAATGGGGTTATCTGCTTTTCACGGCTGTGTTTATGCGGCTTTACACCCACTTGACTCACTTCCAGACAGATATCAATACATAGGTTTTAAGATTCTTACTAGTCACCTATATTCTTCTGCGGTGAATAGGGGGTGTTGATTCCAGTTCACTGAGCAAGGAGTAGGTCTTGTCTATTACATATTGGGTGTATGGAACGGTATCTGAGCAAATTTGAAAACCTTGTTTTATGCATCAACCCACCTCACCTTTCCCGTTAAGCAGCCATAGTGTGTTTTCTAAGCGTGAGACTCTGTTCTGTTTTGTAATTCAGTGCAAGTGTAGCGGATTTTACATTCCCTCTATAAGTGATAGCTTATGATAAGTGTCTTTTTCTGTGTGACTTATTTCACTTAGAATCGTCGTACCTAATTCCACTCATCTTGCTTCTACTAGCCTTATGACATTGATTTCATGTCTGAGTGATATTCCATTGTACATAAGGACCACAACTTCTTTATCCATTTTTCTCTTTCCTGGGATATTTAAGGTGTCATGAAGTGGAGGTTCTTGTCAACAGAGCAGCCCTAAACTTTGGGGTGCCTGTGTCTTCCTGATTTTTAGTTTTCCCAATTTATACGCCCATGAGTGGACGTGCCCTATGCTCCCTAAGCTGTGTGTTTTAGTTGTTTCAGGACACACCGTACACTTCTCCAGAGTGGCTGTTGGCAATTTACATCCCGCCAATCAGCGTAGCAAGGCTGCCATTTCTCCATGGCCTGTCCTGCATTTCTGGTTTTGACACTTTTTGCAGCATGGCCCTTTTGACCGATGGGAAGCGAGACTACTTTGTAGCGCTGATTTGCCTTTCCAGGTTGCTTGGTTGGCCAAAAAGGGCGTATGCGTTTTTTCCTGAATATATTCAGGAAAAAACGCATACGCCCTTTTTTGCCAAGGGCATCATTGTCGACGTTTTGCCACTTTTCATGTGCTTTAAAGGCGATTCGAATCTACCTCCTGAAACCTGTTTCCTGCAATTCGGCCTTGCTTTCAAATCCTCTTCGTTGCCTTCCCTCAATATATTTGTGGACGAGAGTTATCATTTATAACTCTGCGGGTTTGTGCATGGCAGTGTCCCTGGGCTCCATTTTACAACTCCCTTTTTTGGGAGCTGGCCGTAAGAGTGCGGGATTGCCTCAGGCCCTATTCTGCTTCTGGGCGGCAGGCTGAGCCTGTGGTTAATTCTTCTTCCTGATGGGAAAATAGAGTGACCTGTGCCTGTCCCAACACCTAGATCTAGTCTCTCATTGGTTGCCCCTCTTCCCGTTCATCCTCAGGACAAATTGCAACCTGTAGGGAACAGGAGGTTAAAGGTGCTGATTCTCCACGTAGGGAGTTTGCTAGTAAAGTAGCTGGAATGGCGAACCCGAGCACAAGGAGATGAGAAATGAGGAGCGTTTTAAAAACCTTTCAAAATCACACGGTGTACCATCTTCTGGGTTTCTCATGCATGTTTTTGATGTAGGAAGATGCCCTTGAACCTGGAGATTTGGGACCCATGGGATGGGTACCACGCAGTATTACTTTAAAGGGTCTGCGTTTGCTCACCCAACCTCTCAGCCCCAAGAGTGTCCACCCTTATGTCTCATCCAGCTGTGGGTCTAGATATGGTCAATCCAGGTTGCATCACAGCCCCTGAACGAATTGTGTAAAAATTTCTCTCTCTTTCACTGTCTTTGTTTTATGTGTTTTTTAAAGTAATTTATTTTTATAATGGGGTTTAGCTCCTTTTCACGGCTGTGTTTATGAGGCTTTGCACCCACTTGACTCACTTCCAAAGAGATATCAATACATAGGTTTTACGATTCTTACTAGTCAGATATATTCTTGTGCGTTGAATAGGGGGTGTTGAGTCCAGTTCACTGAGCAAGGAGTAGGTCTTGTCTATTACATATTGGGTGTATGGATCGGTATCTCTGCGAATTTGAAACCCTTGTTTTATGCATCACCCCACCTCACCTTTCCCGTTAAGCAGCCATAGTGTGTTTTCTAAACGTGTGACTCTGTTCTGTTTTGTAATTCAGTTCAAGTGTAGCGGTTTTTACATTCCCTCTATAAGTGATAGCTTATGATAAGTGTCTTTTTCTGTGTGACTTATTTCACTTAGAATCGTCGTACCTAAATCCAATCATCTTGCTTCTCCTAGCCTTATGACATTGATTTCATGTCTGAGTGATATTCCATTGTACTCAAGGACCACAACTTCTTTATCCATTTTTCTCTTTCCTGGGATATTTAAGGTGTCATGAAGTGGAGGTTCTTGTCAACAGAGCAGCCCTAAACTTTGGGGTGCCTGTGTCTTGCTGATTTTTAGTTTTCCCAATTTATACGCCCATGAGTGGACGTGCCCTATGCTCCCTAAGCTGTGTGTTTTAGATGTTTCAGGACACACCGTACACTTCTCCAGAGTGGCTGTTGGCAATTTACATCCCGCCCATCAGCGTAGCAAGGCTGCCATTTCTCCATGGCCTGTCCTGCATTTCTGGTTTTGACACTTTTTGCAGCATGGCCCTTTTGACCGATGGGAAGCGAGACTTCTTTGTAGCGCTGATTTGCCTTTCCAGGTTGCTTGGTTGGCCAAAAAGGGCGTACGCGTTTTTTCCTGAATATATTCAGGAAAAAACGCGTACGCCCTTTTTGGCCAAGGGCATCATTGTCGACGTTTTGCGACTTTTCATGTGCTTTAAAGGCGATTCGAATCTACCTCCTGAAACCTGTTTCCTGCAATTCTGCCTTGCTTTCAAATCCTCTTCGTTGCCTTCCCTCAATATATTTGTGGACGAGAGTTATCATTTATAACTCTGCGGGTTTGTGAATGGCAGTGTCCCTGGGCTCCATTTTTCAACTCCCTTTTTTGGGAGCTGGCCTTAAGAGCGCGGGATTGCCTCAGGCCCTATTCTGCTTCTGGGCGGCAGGCTGAGCCTGTGGTTAATTCTTCTTCCTGATGGGAAAATAGAGTGACCTGTGCCTGTCCCAACACCTAGATCTAGTCTCTCATTGGTTGCCCCTCTTCCGTTCATCCTCAGGACAAATTGCAACCTGTAGGGAACAGGAGGTTAAAGGTGCTGATTCTCCAAGTAGGGAGATTGCTAGTAAAGTAGCTGGAATGGCGAACCCGAGCACAAGGAGATGAGAAATGAGGTGCGTTTTAGAAACCTTTCAAAATCACACGGTGTACCACCTTCTGGGTTTCTCATGCATGTTTTCGATGTAGGAATATGCCCTTGAACCTGGAGATTTGGGACCCATGGGATGGGTACCAGGCAGTATTACTTTAAAGGGTCTGTGTTTGCTCACCCAACCTCACCCAACCTCTCAGCCCCAAGTGTGTCCACCCTTATGTCTCATCCAGCTGTGGGTCTAGATATGGTCAATCCAGGTTGCATCACAGCCCCTGAACGAATTTTGTAAGAATTTCTCTCTCTTTCACTGTCTTTGTTTTACGGGTTTTTAAAAGTAATTTATTTTTATAATGGGGTATAGCTGCTTTTCACGGCTGTGTTTATGCGGCTTTACACCCACTTGACTCACTTCCAGACAGATATCAATACATAGGTTTTAAGATTCTTACTAGTCACATATATTCTTGTGCGGTGAATAGGGGGTGTTGAGTCCAGTTCACTGAGCAAGGAGTCGGTCTTTTCTATTACATATTGGGTGTATGGAACGGTATCTGAGCCAATTTGAAACCCTTGTTTTATGCATCACCCCACCTCACCTTTCCCGTTAAGCAGCCATAGTGTGTTTTCTAAACGTGTGACTCTGTTCTGTTTTGTAATTCAGTTCAAGTGTAGCGGTTTTTACATTCCCTCTATAAGTGATAGCTTATGATAAGTGTCTTTTTCTGTGTGACTTATTTCACTTAGAATCATCGTACCTAAGTCCACTCATCTTGCTTCTTCTAGCCTTATGACATTGATTTCATGTCTGAGTGATATTCCTTTGTACATAAGGACCACAACTTCTTTATCCATTTTTCTCTTTCCTGGGATATTTAAGGTGTCATGAAGTGGAGGTTCTTGTCAACAGAGCAGCCCTAAACTTTGGGGTGCCTGTGTCTTGCTGATTTTTAGTTTTCCCAATTTATACGCCCATGAGTGAACGTGCCCTATGCTCCCTAAGCTGTGTGTTTTAGATGTTTCAGGACACACCGTACACTTCTCCAGAGTGGCTGTTGGCAATTTACATCCCGCCCATCAGCGTAGCAAGGCTGCCATTTCTCCATGGCCTGTCCTGCATTTCTGGTTTTGACACTTTTTGCAGAATGGCCCTTTTGACCGATGGGAAGCGAGACATCTTTGTAGCGCTGATTTGCCTTTCCAGGTTGCTTGGTTGGCCAAAAAGGGCGTACGCGTTTTTTCCTGAATATATTCAGGAAAAAACGCATACGCCCTTTTTGGCCAAGGGCATCATTGTCGACGTTTTGCGACTTTTCATGTGCTTTAAAGGCGATTCGAATCTACCTCCTGAAACCTGTTTCCTGCAATTCTGCCTTGCTTTCAAATCCTCTTCGTTGCCTTCCCTCAATATATTTGTGGACGAGAGTTATCATTTATAACTCTGCGGGTTTGTGAATGGCAGTGTCCCTGGGCTCCATTTTTCAACTCCCTTTTTTGGGAGCTGGCCTTAAGAGCGCGGCATTGCCTCAGGCCCTATTCTGCTTCTGGGCGGCAGGCTGAGCCTGTGGTTAATTCTTCTTCCTGATGGGAAAATAGAGTGACCTGTGTCTGTCCCAACACCTAGATCTAGTCTCTCATTGGTTGCCCCTCTTCCGTTCATCCTCAGGACAAATTGCAACCTGTAGGGAACAGGAGGTTAAAGGTGCTGATTCTCCAAGTAGGGAGATTGCTAGTAAAGTAGCTGGAATGGCGAACCCGAGCACAAGGAGATGAGAAATGAGGTGCGTTTTAGAAACCTTTCAAAATCACACGGTGTACCACCTTCTGGGTTTCTCATGCATGTTTTCGATGTAGGAATATGCCCTTGAACCTGGAGATTTGGGACCCATGGGATGGGTACCAGGCAGTATTACTTTAAAGGGTCTGTGTTTGCTCACCCAACCTCACCCAACCTCTCAGCCCCAAGTGTGTCCACCCTTATGTCTCATCCAGCTGTGGGTCTAGATATGGTCAATCCAGGTTGCATCACAGCCTCTGAACGAATTTTGTAAGAATTTCTCTCTCTTTCACTGTCTTTGTTTTACGGGTTTTTAAAAGTAATTTATTTTTATAATGGGGTATAGCTGCTTTTCACGGAGGTGTTTATGCGGCTTTACACCCACTTGACTCACTTCCAGACAGATATCAATACATAGGTTTTAAGATTCTTACTAGTCACATATATTCTTGTGCGGTGAATAGGGGGTGTTGAGTCCAGTTCACTGAGCAAGGAGTCGGTCTTTTCTATTACATATTGGGTGTATGGAACGGTATCTGAGCCAATTTGAAACCCTTGTTTTATGCATCACCCCACCTCACCTTTCCCGTTAAGCAGCCATAGTGTGTTTTCTAAACGTGTGACTCTGTTCTGTTTTGTAATTCAGTTCAAGTGAAGCGGTTTTTACATTCCCTCTATAAGTGATAGCTTATGATAAGTGTCTTTTTCTGTGTGACTTATTTCACTTAGAATCATCGTACCTAAGTCCACTCATCTTGCTTCTTCTAGCCTTATGACATTGATTTCATGTCTGAGTGATATTCCTTTGTACATAAGGACCACAACTTCTTTATCCATTTTTCTCTTTCCTGGGATATTTAAGGTGTCATGAAGTGGAGGTTCTTGTCAACAGAGCAGCCCTAAACTTTGGGGTGCCTGTGTCTTGCTGATTTTTAGTTTTCCCAATTTATACGCCCATGAGTGGACGTGCCCTATGCTCCCTAAGCTGTGTGTTTTAGATGTTTCAGGACACACCGTACACTTCTCCAGAGTGGCTGTTGGCAATTGACATCCCGCCCATCAGCGTAGCAAGGCTGCCATTTCTCCATGGCCTGTCCTGCATTTCTGGTTTTGAAAATTTTTGCAGCATGGCCCTTTTGACCGATGGGAAGCGAGACTACTTTGTAGCGCTGATTTGCCTTTCCAGGTTGCTTGGTTGGCCAAAAAGGGCGTATGCGTTTTTTCCTGAATATATACAGGAAAAAACGCATACGCCCTTTTTGGCCAAGGGCATCATTGTTGACGTTTTGCGACTTTTCATGTGCTTTAAAGGCGATTCGAATCTACCTCCTGAAACCTGTTTCCTGCAATTCTGCCTTGCTTTCAAATCCTCTTCGTTGCCTTCCCTCAATATATTTGTGGACGAGAGTTATCATTTATAACTCTGCGGGTTTGTGAATGGCAGTGTCCCTGGGCTCCATTTTTCAACTCCTTTTTTTGGGAGCTGGCCTTAAGAGCGCGAGATTGCCTCAGGCCCTATTCTGCTTCTGGGCGGCAGGCTGAGCCTGTGGTTAATTCTTCTTCCTGATGGGAAAATAGAGTGACCTGTGCCTGTCCCAACACCTAGATCTAGTCTCTCATTGGTTGCCCCTCTTCCGTTCATCCTCAGGACAAATTGCAACCTGTAGGGAACAGGAGGTTAAAGGTGCTGATTCTCCAAGTAGGGAGATTGCTAGTAAAGTAGCTGGAATGGCGAACCCGAGCACAAGGAGATGAGAAATGAGGTGCGTTTTAGAAACCTTTCAAAATCACACGGTGTACCACCTTCTGGGTTTCTCATGCATGTTTTCGATGTAGGAATATGCCCTTGAACCTGGAGATTTGGGACCCATGGGATGGGTACCAGGCAGTATTACTTTAAAGGGTCTGTGTTTGCTCACGCAACCTCACCCAACCTCTCAGCCCCAAGTGTGTCCACCCTTATGTCTCATCCAGCTGTGGGTCTAGATATGGTCAATCCAGGTTGCATCACAGCCCCTGAACGAATTTTGTAAGAATTTCTCTCTCTTTCACTGTCTTTGTTTTACAGGTTTTTAAAAGTAATTTATTTTTATAATGGGGTATAGCTGCTTTTCACGGCTGTGTTTATGCGGCTTTACACCCACTTGACTCACTTCCAGACAGATATCAATACATAGGTTTTAAGATTCTTACTAGTCACATATATTCTTGTGCGGTGAATAGGGGGTGTTGAGTCCAGTTCACTGAGCAAGGAGTCGGTCTTTTCTATTACATATTGGGTGTATGGAACGGTATCTGAGCCAATTTGAAACCCTTGTTTTATGCATCACCCCACCTCACCTTTCCCGTTAAGCAGCCATAGTGTGTTTTCTAAACGTGTGACTCTGTTCTGTTTTGTAATTCAGTTCAAGTGTAGCGGTTTTTACATTCCCTCTATAAGTGATAGCTTATGATAAGTGTCTTTTTCTGTGTGACTTATTTCACTTAGAATCATCGTACCTAAGTCCACTCATCTTGCTTCTTCTAGCCTTATGACATTGATTTCATGTCTGAGTGATATTCCTTTGTACATAAGACCACAATTTCTTTATCCATTTTTCTCTTTCCTGGGATATTTAAGGTGTCATGAATTGGAGGTTCTTGTCAACAGAGCAGCCCTAAACTTTGGGGTGCCTGTGTCTTGCTGATTTTTAGTTTTCCCAATTCATACGCCCATGAGTGGACGTGCCCTATGCTCCCTAAGCTGTGTGTTTTAGATGTTTCAGGACACACCGTACACTTCTCCAGAGTGGCTGTTGGCAATTGACATCCCGCCCATCAGCGTAGCAAGGCTGCCATTTCTCCATGGCCTGTCCTGCATTTCTGGTTTTGACACTTTTTGCAGCATGGCCCTTTTGACCGATGGGAAGCGAGACTTCTTTGTAGCGCTGATTTGCCTTTCCAGGTTGCTTGGTTGGCCAAAAAGGGCGTATGCGTTTTTTCCTGAATATATTCAGGAAAAAACGCATACGCCCTTTTTGGCCAAGGGCATCATTGTCGACGTTTTGCCACTTTTCATGTGCTTTAAAGGCGATTCGAATCTACCTCCTGAAACCTGTTTCCTGCAATTCTGCCTTGCTTTCAAATCCTCTTCGTTGCCTTCCCTCAATATATTTGTGGACGAGAGTTATCATTTATAACTCTGCGGGTTTGTGAATGGCAGTGTCCCTGGGCTCCATTTTTCAACTCCCTTTTTTGGGAGCTGGCCTTAAGAGCGCGGGATTGCCTCAGGCCCTATTCTGCTTCTGGGCGGCAGGCTGAGCCTGTGGTTAATTCTTCTTCCTGATGGGAAAATAGAGTGACCTGTGCCTGTCCCAACACCTAGATCTAGTCTCTCATTGGTTGCCCCTCTTCCGTTCATCCTCAGGACAAATTGCAACCTGTAGGGAACAGGAGGTTAAAGGTGCTGATTCTCCAAGTAGGGAGATTGCTAGTAAAGTAGCTGGAATGGCGAACCCGAGCACAAGGAGATGAGAAATGAGGTGCGTTTTAGAAACCTTTCAAAATCACACGGTGTACCACCTTCTGGGTTTCTCATGCATGTTTTCGATGTAGGAATATGCCCTTGAACCTGGAGATTTGGGACCCATGGGATGGGTACCAGGCAGTATTACTTTAAAGGGTCTGTGTTTGCTCACCCAACCTCACCCAACCTCTCAGCCCCAAGTGTGTCCACCCTTATGTCTCATCCAGCTGTGGGTCTAGATATGGTCAATCCAGGTTGCATCACAGCCTCTGAACGAATTTTGTAAGAATTTCTCTCTCTTTCACTGTCTTTGTTTTACGGGTTTTTAAAAGTAATTTATTTTTATAATGGGGTTATCTGCTTTTCACGGCTGTGTTTATGCGGCTTTACACCCACTTGACTCACTTCCAGACAGATATCAATACATAGGTTTTAAGATTCTTACTAGTCACCTATATTCTTCTGCGGTGAATAGGGGGTGTTGAGTCCAGTTCACTGAGCAAGGAGTAGGTGTTGTCTATTACATATTGGGGGTATGGAACGGTATCTGAGCAAATTTGAAAACCTTGTTTTATGCATCACCCCACCTCACCTTTCCCGTTAAGCAGCCATAGTGTGTTTTCTAAGCGTGAGACTCTGTTCTGTTTTGTAATTCAGTGCAAGTGTAGCGGTTTTTACATTCCCTCTATAAGTGATAGCTTATGATAAGTGTCTTTTTTTGTGTGACTTATTTCACTTAGAATCATCGTACCTAAGTCCACTCATCTTGCTTCTTCTAGCCTTATGACATTGATTTCATGTCTGAGTGATATTCCTTTGTACATGAGGACCACAACTTCTTTATCCATTTTTCTCTTTCCTGGGATATTTAAGGTGTCATGAAGTGGAGGTTCTTGTCAACAGAGCAGCCCTAAACTTTGGGGTGCCTGTGTCTTCCTGATTTTTAGTTTTCCCAATTTATACGCCCATGAGTGGACGTGCCCTATGCTCCCTAAGCTGTGTTTTTTCGATGTTTCAGGACATACAGTACACTTCTCCAGAGTGGCTGTTGGCAATTTACATCCCACCCATCAGCGTAGCAAGGCTGCCATTTCTCTATGGCCTGTCCTGCATTTCTGGTTTTGACACTTTCTGCAGCATGGCCCTTTTGACCGATGGGAAGCGAGACTTCTTTGTAGCGCTGATTTGCCTTTCCAGGTTGCTTGGTTGGACAAAAAGGGCGTATGCGTTTTTTCCTGAATATATTCAGGAAAAAACGCATACGCCCTTTTTGGCCAAGGGCATCATTGTCGACGTTTTGCGACTTTTCATGTGCTTTAAAGGCGATTCGAATCTACCTCCTGAAACCTGTTTCCTGCAATTCTGCCTTGCTTTCAAATCCTCTTCGTTGCCTTCCCTCAATATATTTGTGGACGAGAGTTATCATTTATAACTCTGCGGATTTGTGAATGGCAGTGTCCCTGGGCTCCATTTTTCAACTCGCTTTTTTGGGAGCTGGCCGCAGGAGCGTGGCATTGCCTCAGGCCCTATTCTGCTTCTGGGCGGCAGGCTGAGCCTGTGGTTAATTCTTCTTCCTGATGGGAAAATAGAGTGACCTGTGCCTGTCCCAACACCTAGATCTAGTCTCTCATTGGTTGCCCCTCTTCCGTTCATCCTCAGGACAAATTGCAACCTGTAGGGAACAGGAGGTTAAAGGTGCTGATTCTCCAAGTAGGGAGATTGCTAGTAAAGTAGCTGGAATGGCGAACCCGAGCACAAGGAGATGAGAAATGAGGTGCGTTTTAGAAACCTTTCAAAATCACACGGTGTACCACCTTCTGGGTTTCTCATGCATGTTTTCGATGTAGGAATATGCCCTTGAACCTGGAGATTTGGGACCCATGGGATGGGTACCAGGCAGTATTACTTTAAAGGGTCTGTGTTTGCTCACCCAACCTCACCCAACCTCTCAGCCCCAAGTGTGTCCACCCTTATGTCTCATCCAGCTGTGGGTCTAGATATGGTCAATCCAGGTTGCATCACAGCCTCTGAACGAATTTTGTAAGAATTTCTCTCTCTTTCACTGTCTTTGTTTTACGGGTTTTTAAAAGTAATTTATTTTTATAATGGGGTATAGCTGCTTTTCACGGCTGTGTTTATGCGGCTTTACACCCACTTGACTCACTTCCAGACAGATATCAATACATAGGTTTTAAGATTCTTACTAGTCACATATATTCTTGTGCGGTGAATAGGGGGTGTTGAGTCCAGTTCACTGAGCAAGGAGTCGGTCTTTTCTATTACATATTGGGTGTATGGAACGGTATCTGAGCCAATTTGAAACCCTTGTTTTATGCATCACCCCACCTCACCTTTCCCGTTAAGCAGCCATAGTGTGTTTTCTAAACGTGTGACTCTGTTCTGTTTTGTAATTCAGTTCAAGTGTAGCGGTTTTTACATTCCCTCTATAAGTGATAGCTTATGATAAGTGTCTTTTTCTGTGTGACTTATTTCACTTAGAATCATCGTACCTAAGTCCACTCATCTTGCTTCTTCTAGCCTTATGACATTGATTTCATGTCTGAGTGATATTCCTTTGTACATAAGGACCACAACTTCTTTATCCATTTTTCTCTTTCCTGGGATATTTAAGGTGTCATGAAGTGGAGGTTCTTGTCAACAGAGCAGCCCTAAACTTTGGGGTGCCTGTGTCTTGCTGATTTTTAGTTTTCCCAATTTATACGCCCATGAGTGAACGTGCCCTATGCTCCCTAAGCTGTGTGTTTTAGATGTTTCAGGACACACCGTACACTTCTCCAGAGTGGCTGTTGGCAATTTACATCCCGCCCATCAGCGTAGCAAGGCTGCCATTTCTCCATGGCCTGTCCTGCATTTCTGGTTTTGACACTTTTTGCAGAATGGCCCTTTTGACCGATGGGAAGCGAGACATCTTTGTAGCGCTGATTTGCCTTTCCAGGTTGCTTGGTTGGCCAAAAAGGGCGTACGCGTTTTTTCCTGAATATATTCAGGAAAAAACGCATACGCCCTTTTTGGCCAAGGGCATCATTGTCGACGTTTTGCGACTTTTCATGTGCTTTAAAGGCGATTCGAATCTACCTCCTGAAACCTGTTTCCTGCAATTCTGCCTTGCTTTCAAATCCTCTTCGTTGCCTTCCCTCAATATATTTGTGGACGAGAGTTATCATTTATAACTCTGCGGGTTTGTGAATGGCAGTGTCCCTGGGCTCCATTTTTCAACTCCCTTTTTTGGGAGCTGGCCTTAAGAGCGCGGCATTGCCTCAGGCCCTATTCTGCTTCTGGGCGGCAAGCTGAGCCTGTGGTTAATTCTTCTTCCTGATGGGAAAATAGAGTGACCTGTGTCTGTCCCAACACCTAGATCTAGTCTCTCATTGGTTGCCCCTCTTCCCGTTCATCCTCAGGACAAATTGCAACCTGTAGGGAACAGGAGGTTAAAGGTGCTGATTCTCCAAGTAGGGAGATTGCTAGTAAAGTAGCTGGAATGGCGAACCCGAGCACAAGGAGATGAGAAATGAGGTGCGTTTTAGAAACCTTTCAAAATCACACGGTGTACCACCTTCTGGGTTTCTCATGCATGTTTTCGATGTAGGAATATGCCCTTGAACCTGGAGATTTGGGACCCATGGGATGGGTACCAGGCAGTATTACTTTAAAGGGTCTGTGTTTGCTCACCCAACCTCACCCAACCTCTCAGCCCCAAGTGTGTCCACCCTTATGTCTCATCCAGCTGTGGGTCTAGATATGGTCAATCCAGGTTGCATCACAGCCCCTGAACGAATTTTGTAAGAATTTCTCTCTCTTTCACTGTCTTTGTTTTACGGGTTTTTAAAAGTAATTTATTTTTATAATGGGGTATAGCTGCTTTTCACGGCTGTGTTTATGCGGCTTTACACCCACTTGACTCACTTCCAGACAGATATCAATACATAGGTTTTAAGATTCTTACTAGTCACATATATTCTTGTGCGGTGAATAGGGGGTGTTGAGTCCAGTTCACTGAGCAAGGAGTCGGTCTTTTCTATTACATATTGGGTGTATGGAACGGTATCTGAGCCAATTTGAAACCCTTGTTTTATGCATCACCCCACCTCACCTTTCCCGTTAAGCAGCCATAGTGTGTTTTCTAAACGTGTGACTCTGTTCTGTTTTGTAATTCAGTTCAAGTGTAGCGGTTTTTACATTCCCTATATAAGTGATAGCTTATGATAAGTGTCTTTTTCTGTGTGACTTATTTCACTTAGAATCATCGTACCTAAGTCCACTCATCTTGCTTCTTCTAGCCTTATGACATTGATTTCATGTCTGAGTGATATTCCTTTGTACATAAGGACCACAACTTCTTTATCCATTTTTCTCTTTCCTGGGATATTTAAGGTGTCATGAAGTGGAGGTTCTTGTCAACAGAGCAGCCCTAAACTTTGGGGTGCCTGTGTCTTGCTGATTTTTAGTTTTCCCAATTTATACGCCCATGAGTGAACGTGCCCTATGCTCCCTAAGCTGTGTGTTTTAGATGTTTCAGGACACACCGTACACTTCTCCAGAGTGGCTGTTGGCAATTTACATCCCGCCCATCAGCGTAGCAAGGCTGCCATTTCTCCATGGCCTGTCCTGCATTTCTGGTTTTGACACTTTTTGCAGAATGGCCCTTTTGACCGATGGGAAGCGAGACATCTTTGTAGCGCTGATTTGCCTTTCCAGGTTGCTTGGTTGGCCAAAAAGGGCGTACGCGTTTTTTCCTGAATATATTCAGGAAAAAACGCATACGCCCTTTTTGGCCAAGGGCATCATTGTCGACGTTTTGCGACTTTTCATGTGCTTTAAAGGCGATTCGAATCTACCTCCTGAAACCTGTTTCCTGCAATTCTGCCTTGCTTTCAAATCCTCTTCGTTGCCTTCCCTCAATATATTTGTGGACGAGAGTTATCATTTATAACTCTGCGGGTTTGTGAATGGCAGTGTCCCTGGGCTCCATTTTTCAACTCCCTTTTTTGGGAGCTGGCCTTAAGAGCGCGGCATTGCCTCAGGCCCTATTCTGCTTCTGGGCGGCAGGCTGAGCCTGTGGTTAATTCTTCTTCCTGATGGGAAAATAGAGTGACCTGTGTCTGTCCCAACACCTAGATCTAGTCTCTCATTGGTTGCCCCTCTTCCGTTCATCCTCAGGACAAATTGCAACCTGTAGGGAACAGGAGGTTAAAGGTGCTGATTCTCCAAGTAGGGAGATTGCTAGTAAAGTAGCTGGAATGGCGAACCCGAGCACAAGGAGATGAGAAATGAGGTGCGTTTTAGAAACCTTTCAAAATCACACGGTGTACCACCTTCTGGGTTTCTCATGCATGTTTTCGATGTAGGAATATGCCCTTGAACCTGGAGATTTGGGACCCATGGGATGGGTACCAGGCAGTATTACTTTAAAGGGTCTGTGTTTGCTCACCCAACCTCACCCAACCTCTCAGCCCCAAGTGTGTCCACCCTTATGTCTCATCCAGCTGTGGGTCTAGATATGGTCAATCCAGGTTGCATCACAGCCTCTGAACGAATTTTGTAAGAATTTCTCTCTCTTTCACTGTCTTTGTTTTACGGGTTTTTAAAAGTAATTTATTTTTATAATGGGGTATAGCTGCTTTTCACGGCTGTGTTTATGCGGCTTTACACCCACTTGACTCACTTCCAGACAGATATCAATACATAGGTTTTAAGATTCTTACTAGTCACATATATTCTTGTGCGGTGAATAGGGGGTGTTGAGTCCAGTTCACTGAGCAAGGAGTCGGTCTTTTCTATTACATATTGGGTGTATGGAACGGTATCTGAGCCAATTTGAAACCCTTGTTTTATGCATCACCCCACCTCACCTTTCCCGTTAAGCAGCCATAGTGTGTTTTCTAAACGTGTGACTCTGTTCTGTTTTGTAATTCAGTTCAAGTGAAGCGGTTTTTACATTCCCTCTATAAGTGATAGCTTATGATAAGTGTCTTTTTCTGTGTGACTTATTTCACTTAGAATCATCGTACCTAAGTCCACTCATCTTGCTTCTTCTAGCCTTATGACATTGATTTCATGTCTGAGTGATATTCCTTTGTACATAAGGACCACAACTTCTTTATCCATTTTTCTCTTTCCTGGGATATTTAAGGTGTCATGAAGTGGAGGTTCTTGTCAACAGAGCAGCCCTAAACTTTGGGGTGCCTGTGTCTTGCTGATTTTTAGTTTTCCCAATTTATACGCCCATGAGTGGACGTGCCCTATGCTCCCTAAGCTGTGTGTTTTAGATGTTTCAGGACACACCGTACACTTCTCCAGAGTGGCTGTTGGCAATTTACATCCCGCCCATCAGCGTAGCAAGGCTGCCATTTCTCCATGGCCTGTCCTGCATTTCTGGTTTTGAAAATTTTTGCAGCATGGCCCTTTTGACCGATGGGAAGCGAGACTACTTTGTAGCGCTGATTTGCCTTTCCAGGTTGCTTGGTTGGCCAAAAAGGGCGTATGCGTTTTTTCCTGAATATATTCAGGAAAAAACACATACGCCCTTTTTGGCCAAGGGCATCATTGTTGAAGTTTTGCGACTTTTCATGTGCTTTAAAGGCGATTCGAATCTACCTCCTGAAACCTGTTTCCTGCAATTCTGCCTTGCTTTCAAATCCTCTTCGTTGCCTTCCCTCAATATATTTGTGGACGAGAGTTATCATTTATAACTCTGCGGGTTTGTGAATGGCAGTGTCCCTGGGCTCCATTTTTCAACTCCCTTTTTTGGGAGCTGGCCTTAAGAGCGCGGCATTGCCTCAGGCCCTATTCTGCTTCTGGGCGGCAGGCTGAGCCTGTGGTTAATTCTTCTTCCTGATGGGAAAATAGAGTGACCTGTGTCTGTCCCAACACCTAGATCTAGTCTCTCATTGGTTGCCCCTCTTCCGTTCATCCTCAGGACAAATTGCAACCTGTAGGGAACAGGAGGTTAAAGGTGCTGATTCTCCAAGTAGGGAGATTGCTAGTAAAGTAGCTGGAATGGCGAACCCGAGCACAAGGAGATGAGAAATGAGGTGCGTTTTAGAATCCTTTCAAAATCACACGGTGTACCACCTTCTGGGTTTCTCATGCATGTTTTCGATGTAGGAATATGCCCTTGAACCTGGAGATTTGGGACCCATGGGATGGGTACCAGGCAGTATTACTTTAAAGGGTCTGTGTTTGCTCACGCAACCTCACCCAACCTCTCAGCCCCAAGTGTGTCCACCCTTATGTCTCATCCAGCTGTGGGTCTAGATATGGTCAATCCAGGTTGCATCACAGCCCCTGAACGAATTATGTAAGAATTTCCCTCTCTTTCAGTGTCTTTGTTTTACGGGTTTTTAAAAGTAATTTATTTTTATAATGGGGTATAGCTGCTTTTCACGGCTGTGTTTATGCGGCTTTACACCCACTTGACTCACTTCCAGACAGATATCAATACATAGGTTTTAAGATTCTTACTAGTCACATATATTCTTGTGCGGTGAATAGGGGGTGTTGAGTCCAGTTCACTGAGCAAGGAGTCGGTCTTTTCTATTACATATTGGGTGTATGGAACGGTATCTGAGCCAATTTGAAACCCTTGTTTTATGCATCACCCCACCTCACCTTTCCCGTTAAGCAGCCATAGTGTGTTTTCTAAACGTGTGACTCTGTTCTGTTTTGTAATTCAGTTCAAGTGTAGCGGTTTTTACATTCCCTCTATAAGTGATAGCTTATGATAAGTGTCTTTTTCTGTGTGACTTATTTCACTTAGAATCATCGTACCTAAGTCCACTCATCTTGCTTCTTCTAGCCTTATGACATTGATTTCATGTCTGAGTGATATTCCTTTGTACATAAGGACCACAACTTCTTTATCCATTTTTCTCTTTCCTGGGATATTTAAGGTGTCATGAAGTGGAGGTTCTTGTCAACAGAGCAGCCCTAAACTTTGGGGTGCCTGTGTCTTGCTGATTTTTAGTTTTCCCAATTTATACGCCCATGAGTGGACGTGCCCTATGCTCCCTAAGCTGTGTGTTTTAGATGTTTCAGGACACACCGTACACTTCTCCAGAGTGGCTGTTGGCAATTGACATCCCGCCCATCAGCGTAGCAAGGCTGCCATTTCTCCATGGCCTGTCCTGCATTTCTGGTTTTGAAAATTTTTGCAGCATGGCCCTTTTGACCGATGGGAAGCGAGACTACTTTGTAGCGCTGATTTGCCTTTCCAGGTTGCTTGGTTGGCCAAAAAGGGCGTATGCGTTTTTTCCTGAATATATACAGGAAAAAACGCATACGCCCTTTTTGGCCAAGGGCATCATTGTTGACGTTTTGCGACTTTTCATGTGCTTTAAAGGCGATTCGAATCTACCTC